>NC_135265.1:59518065-59887082 GCF_051311805.1 Agelaius phoeniceus
AAATATAACCACATGCCTACATTTTTAAGTATCTCCTGAACAAAATCTTTCCTTAGCCAGTGTCAGTGCCTTGCTGGCCAATTATGCTTTGTTGTGTATAACCATGAATCAACTTTGTACAGCACAGCACAGCAGAATCATGCTTTACTATCTTATACAGTCTTTAATATGATAGCAGGAACAAACTGTCCCTGTGTGCCAAAAGATCAGTCAATGGGGTAAACGTCCAGCCTGGCTGGGCAAGGAGGTTTTGGAGGTACTTAGGAATAAAAAGAGGATGTATCAGCGTTGGAAGGAGGGTCGGGTCTCTAAGGGAGTATACAAGAAGGCTGCTTGAGCATGCAGAAAAAAAAATTAGGGAGGCCAAAGCTCATTTTGAACTTAGAATGGTGACTTCTGTAAAGGATAATAAAAAATGTTTTTACAAATACCTTAATGCTAGAAGGAAGGCTAAGACCAGCCTTTGTTCTTTATTGGACAAGGGAGGGAACTTAGCATCTGCAGATGAGGAGAAGGCAGAAGTGCTTAATGCCTACTTTGCTTCAGTTTTTAGTGGGAAGATGACTTGCCTTCAAGACACCTGCCCGCCTGGAATGGTTGATGGTGTCAGGGAGCAGAACGGTCCCCCCATTATCCAAGAGGAGGCAGTCAAAGAACTACTGAAATGCTTGGATGTTCATAAATCTATGGGACCAGACGGGATCCACCCCAGGGTAATGAGAGAGCTGGCAGATGAGCTTGCAAAGCCACTCTCCATCATTTACCATCAGTCCTGGCTCACTGGTGAGGTTCCGGATGACTGAAAGCTGGCCAACGTGATACCCATTCACAAAAAGGGTGCAAAGGAGGATCCTGGTAATTATAGACCAGTCAGCCTGACCTCAGTACCTGGCAAGATAATGGAACAGTTTATATTAAGTGCCATCACACAGAACTTACAGGATGGCCAAGGTATCAGACCCAGTCAGCATGGGTTTAGGAGGGGTAGGTCATGTTTGACCAACCTGGTCACCTTTTATGACCAGGTAACCCGCCTAGTGGATACAGGGAAGGCTGTAGATGTTGTTTATTTGGATTTCAGCAAGGCCTTTGACACTGTCTCCCAGAGCATACTCCTACACAAGCTGGCAGCCCATGGCTTGGACAGGAGCACTCTTTGTTGGGTTAGGAACTGGCTGTATGGCCAGGCCCAGAGAGTGGTGGTGAATGGTGCTGCATCCAGCCGGCGGCCAGTCACCAGTGGTGTCCTTCAGCGGTATGTGCTGGGGCCAGTTCTGTTTAATATTTTTATTGATGACATGGATGAGGGTTTAGAGTCTTTCATTAGCAAATTTGCAGATGACACTAAGCTGGGAGTGTGTGTCGATCTGTTAGAGGGACGGAGAGCTTTGCAGAGGGACTTGGAACAGTTGGATGGATGGGCAGAATCTAATGGGATGAAGTTGAATAAGTCCAAGTGCCGAGTCCTGCACTTTGGCCACAATAACCCCATGCAACGTTATAGGCTGGGGATGGTGTGGCTGGACAGTGCTCAGGAGGAAAGGGACCTGGGTGTGTTGTTGACAGTCGGCTGAACATGAGCCAGCAGTGTGCCCAGGTGGCCAAGGAGGCCAGTGGCATCCTGGCTAGTATCAGGAATAGTGCGGCCAGCAGGAGCAGGGAGGTCATTCTTCCCCTGTACTCGGCACTGGTGAGGTCACACCTTGAGTATTGCGTCCAGTTCTGGGCCCCTCAGTTAAGGAGGGACATTGAGATGCTTGAGCATGTCCAAAGGAGAGCAACGAGGCTGGTGAGGGGCTTGGAACACAAGTCGTATGAAGAACGACTAAGGGAGCTGGGGTTGTTCAGCCTGGAGAAAAGGAGACTCAGAGGTGACCTTATCACTCTCTTCAGCTTCCTGAAGGGTGACTGTGGTGAGCTGGGGGTCGGTCTCTTTCTCAGGGCAACAACAGAGAGAACAAGAGGACACAGTCTCAAGCTGCGCCAAGGGAGATACAGGCTAGAATTAAGGAGGAGGTTTTTCACAGAAAGAGTGGTCAAATACTGGAATCATCTACCCAGGGAGGTGGTGGAGTCACCATCCCTCGATGTGTTTAAAAAAACACTGGATGTGGCACTTGGCGCCATGATCTAGTTGAGGTGTTAGAACATGGGTTGGACTCGATGATCTTAAAGGTCTCTTCCAACCTAGAAATTCTGTGATTCTGTGTAGCAACTGAAAGAATTTTTTACTTACTTTCAGTAGCTAATATATTTAAACTTTATAAACTTGCTATAGGAAAAATGCTCACGAACATATTTAGCCTTCAGAAAGATCGTTCCATACTAACTTCTCTCACTCATTAATAAATGAACTTTGTATTGGGGTTTTTTGCGTAGTTCTGGATCAGGCAGAACAGACAGAAAAGGCTTTAGTTTTGAATGGTGAAATCTGGTATGCAGAACAAACTCATTTCAAATAAATCCTCACCATCTAAAGCAGAAAGTCAAGGGGAGATTAAAACCAGGGCTCTGCAGTGGTTGCCAAATATTGTTATGGACACTCCTTGTCAAATCACAATTACAGTTTACTTGTTAAAATCCTATGTAATAGCATGAAATATATAAAAAAAAGCTACCTGGATTGATGAAAAAATTATCTAGTCTCAATTGAAACTTTTCTTTCTTAACTCTACAAACAACACAGTGTGAAGTGTTTGTTAACATAATTAGAAGGTAAAGAACTGCACAACACAGGATATTAAATTAGACTTTGAATGGGGCCAGCTCCTTTATTTTTTTTTAGTGATTAGAGATAAGGAAGGAGATCATGTCATGTTAAAGAAACGATCTCTCAAACAGAAATAAAGAATAATCTATTTGACAAAAATTCAAGATCAAATGCTGTT
The DNA here is from genome assembly GCF_051311805.1 of Agelaius phoeniceus. Classification (NCBI taxonomy): domain Eukaryota; kingdom Metazoa; phylum Chordata; class Aves; order Passeriformes; family Icteridae; genus Agelaius; species Agelaius phoeniceus. The sequence continues at coordinate 59,520,954 of NC_135265.1, forward strand.
CTGAGTCTTCCTTATTCTTTTCCCCTGGACAAAGGAATCAATAAAAGGTGCTTGGTAGATTCTGCTAGAAGTAAAGATTATGAGTAAGTTGGGGCAGGGCCACAGTAAGACGATAAGTTAAAGATGAAAGAAAGTGATTACTCTTGAATACCAAATATAAAATACAGTAAAACAAAATTAAACCACTGCTCAAAAGCATGAGCTGTGTAGATGCTGACTACAACAACTACATCTAACCAAAGAAATGCCTTTCATCACCATCCAAAAGGTCTAGTATGTATAAAATTAGACAATAACAAGTTCCAGAGTCAGCAGAAAGAAGGTGGGAGTAGCCACCAATACAATCCTCTCCAAATACTGCATGCTCCAACCAAGCAGGTCCACGTCACCAAAAGCAGCCAGATAAGAAAGAGGTACAAGCAGATGCTAGAGTTTTGGACGTTTGCGAAAGAACAACCATCCTCCAAAAAAATGGAGTTTCAGAAACCCACAGAATACTTAGACAGGTACTGCGTTATGAACTGCTATAGTCTGTGTCCTTTAGTAACACAAAAAAACAGTTCTTGTCCCTTCCCTCACTCTGCAATAGGTAAATAATACAGCACATTATATGGAGATTAAGCCAGGGATCAAACTAACTCATGTTAACTGATGCCAGCCACTGACTTCATTACTGTCTTGTGCTATATAGACTGAAAGTGCAGATCTGTGTTCTCAGCATGTGCCTAAGCAATTAGAAAAAGTTTTCTAATATCATCAAACTTCTTTTTAGCCAGAGACTAGAATATATATTCATCTGCAGACAGACAGCTGAAAGACCTCCACTAGATAAAGTCACTTATTAACCTGGATTCTTCCATAAAAGATGTGAAGTGAATGTTTCTGTGAATTTCAGTTGTCAATTTCTAGAGCTGTGTGAATACCCAAAGCCTCAGTACTAACCAACTGCCAACTCTACTGAAGGACTTATATTAATTTACACTCTTTCCCACCCTCTCCAAGTGTCAAGAAACTGCAGGAATTATGGTATAGCTTTCATTTAAATTTGTGGGAATTGCTCTTACAAGTAATCTGCCTCTTAGTAAGGAAGACTTACTAAGTCCCAGAGTATTTTTTCCAACAATTTCAGAAGCTTATGGAACTCTGAATATGCATATGTCCTAACAGGTCAGAATTCACCACAGCACCTTCACTGCCCCATCCCTGACAACTAATTCATGGCTTATTTGCTCAGCAGAAAGCTTAGTATTTTTAATGCAAATTATCATCACTGCCATGGCATGGATAGAGAAACGAAAGGAGAGGGATGAAGAAACATGTCTGTTCTGTTCTGCAGTATTCAGAACATCATGAGGACCCCGGGACCCATATTCTACACTACTTTAATTATTAAGGTCACATAAAGCAGATACATGAGTGCAATGACTACTCTAAGAGCCAACATTCTCTGACTTGATAAAGGAAATAAAAATACATTCTTACTAGCTGCAAATCTATTAAACCCTTTTAGGAAGTTCACATCAAAAAAATTGTTTACTAAAAAAAATTTTAAAAAAAAATATACACACACATACATGTCACAGAATGACTAGGTTGGAAGAGACCTTCAAGATCATCAAGTCCAACCCATGCCCTAACACCTCAACTAAACCATGGCACCATGTGCCACATCCAGTCTTTTCTTAAACACATCCAGGGATGGTGACTCCACCACCTCCCTGGGCAGACCGTTCCAGTACTTTATCACTCTTTCCATGAAAAACTTTTTCCTAATATCCAACCTATATTTCCCTTGGCTCAGTTCAAGACTGATACACATATCAGCAGGATACAAAATTCCTATTTTTTCTGGTGCTTTACCATGTACTTTTTCATCTGCTTTGTCTAGCTTACCTCTAATAGCTTTCATTTGCAGGAAGTTTTAAACAGTGTTAAAAAACAGTTTTAATGAAGTCATCTTACAACATCAACTGCCATGGAAACAAATATGAGTGTAACTGTCGAAGACAGAGCAACAGACTAGAATATTACAACATTATTACAGCCTCAGATGCATTCACGCTAATGGAAAAGGCAGTGTATTTTATAACTGTTCATGCTTTACAATATTTATCAACCAAGAATTTGCTAAAATGAGGTCAAAAGTCCAGCGCAAATTAAGGAAAACTTCCAATTCACACTTTTAAACAGCAGAAATCATTCAAGAGTCAAGCAGACTTCTGACTGCTAAGACTGATGAATTTTCAGAATCCGACAGCACAATGGCCCAGCTGCAATGCAATAATGGTACTGCCAGCATCTCCTTTTTCCTGTAACACTCACCTTTGCCCAGGCTAGCCTTATTTCTCAGGTGTAATACCCGCAACACGACAACACAAAGTTATGTTTACACTGAGCATCAAGGCCATCACCTAGCTAGCAACCAAAGTCTGCACTGTAAATTCCTCAGGCTCCTACAACCTAAAATGCACTATCTCTTCAGGGTCTCAGTCTTAGCCCTGATACCTCCCTCATTTCTTAATCCTCTCTACCATACACCCCAGGCAACTAGTTTCATATGTTCAGTGTTACCTGGTTTTACCTTCCATTCTCCTGCTCATTTTTCCTGCCCACCAAGTTTTGGCAAGCATGCAGGTGCTTAGGGCACAATTTCCATCGGAATCTGTTACTGCACTGTTGGAAAAACTCATCCAATGCACCACAAGTAGTTGTCATCCAGAATTTCTTAAGACCTTCTAGCCAATCCAAGTAAACAAGAAAGCAACTTTTCAACGAGCACAGGAGGTGTTATTTTTATGAGTTAATTGAGTGCATAATGAATTATGAAACTGTGCAAGGCATTTGAATTTGTCTGACTGTATCTGGTTTATTTTAGTACTTGATCCATCTTCCCCTTGTTATAAAAACTTAACAAAATTGCAATGAAAGCGAATTCTCATTTATTTTCTCTCTGTAATTATTTATGCCAAATAAAAACAGCAGAGACAATGCACAGCAGATGGAATCTTTTTCCCACATTTTTGCATAAACATTCAGGCTTAGGGAAGGACAAGCAGAAGGAGAAATGCAACATCCTCCTAATAAAAAGCAATGCTTTAACCGCTCTTAAAGCTTCCCTTAAGCTTCCTTCACAGCTACCTGCAGGAGCCAGAGTTAAAGCATTTCTCTTCAGAGATCTGCTCTGGTTATATTTCTCTACATGTGATGCTGAAGTGAATGACAGCCACCCATTTTCCCTAGCATACAACATAGAAGGCAAATGAGCAGAGACCACTGCAAAACAAGCAAAGCTAACAACTCTATCTAAAGTTAAACCCATCTTTACCTAAAGAAAATTAAATCCTTTTGCAGGCTTTATGAGGAACTGCATGGCTGAACCTCAAGCTCTCCTAACAATATATGTGAATTTAGCACTATGGACAAGGGCAAGGCTGGCCAGATCATACAGATACATTTAGACCTTCAGCAGGACACACACAGAGTAACAGAAAAGGTACCTACTTAACCTGTCCAATGTTTCTCCTCAGCAAAACAGTATTTCAGACTGTGAACATATGCCATCACATATGCCATTGAAGGATCTAACTTAGAAACATATTTTCGAGCACAGAGATTATTTTGACTGCTGATAAATTATTGTTACTGTTGTATTTCTAAAAACTATTGCCATTCAGCTACTTACTTCTACAATGTTGCTTGAGATACAAAACTAAGTTTAGTTCTTAGTAAATTACACTCCTTCATTTCAAAGGACCACTTCATAAATATCACCTCTTTATATAAACTAAGCATTTGTACACAGACACACAAACCTTTATCAGTAACAGATCCATTGCAACTTATTTCTTTCAAAAAACATGTTCACCTGACAACACTTAAAAGTAGACAAAAATTCTCTATCTAGCTAACTCTTAACTAGCTCCACAATATCCTGTAAAACCACCATGTCACTTACACAAGGTTTTAACTATGAAGGTAAAAGCATAAATAAGGCATCCACAACATAGACATGTACTGGTAAACTCTTATTATGCTTTTTTTTCATTATGCCACTACTCCATTTGAGAGTTTCACTTTCTAAGTACTCATCCTAAGCTCTGCCAGGCTGCTGTCACTGGTAGATGACTAATCTGGACACAAACATTCTGCAGTTTCATACACAAGCAAGGATACAAGCCAGTGTCTAGAACTGCCTTCACAGGAGAAACTGAATGACACCAATTAAAGAACAATAAAAGAGGAGACTCAAGTGTTTAGATGAGGTATTTTTTCATATTTTGCATGTATCAAAAAAAGACTTCAAATCACAGATCTGGAAAGAGTGGAAGACAACAGCTGCTCTCCACAGTAGTCATACAATTAATTTACAGCTCCAAATAACATGCTAGGCCTGTCATCACTTTAGGATTAGCTGAATACAGGTTCCACTACAATTGTAGAGCTTGCTTCGCCTCACTTCTTCATACACTGTACATTGTATCCTCCCACCACACCCACCCAGACCAGACTTTACTTGGAACTTCCACAGAACCCATACAAAATATTTCTGGAAAAGCCATGAGTAATGAAGATCCACTCCATGAAAGTGGATCAAAGATTGTACAGAAAGATCACTTCAAACTCCATTAAGATGGGGGACTTTGAGTAGCACCCATAAGTAAAAGTATCTAGAGAATCAACTATTGACAGGGACAGAATTAAATCTAAGAAAAACTGAGCTAACAAAGACTGGAAAGCACTGTAAGATTTAGTAGTCACAAAGCACCTCTGATCAAAGAAAGGAAGATGATACAAGAGATGCAAAATCATGAGACGATGTTTTACCATAAGATACTTTACAAATTACATTGGTGGAATTCTTGAGAGATCCAAATACCCCTGCAGAGAAACTCAATCACCTACTAAATGGCTCTTTACTACCAAAGATATCAAAAAACTCAACAGTTGAAAATTCAGGCTACGTCAGTGCAAATTAGAAATATGACTTCTTTATGAAGAGACAATCAACCACATCAGGGACTGAAGGTAACTCCCAAGAACAGCTGCAAATACTTCAGATCCTCATGTCCACACATTAGACTGCCTTTAATACAGAAGATCTATTTAGTCACGTATCTCTGAAAGACAGACTTTTACCAAATCTAGGTTATTGCTCTTGGATAACTAACTCAATATAACCAATACATGAATCAAGTTAGACTGTCTAAAGATCCCTTATGTTCTTAAAATCTGCTACTTCACTTTTGTCTGAATCCACAAAAATAAACTAACCATTAAGTACAGATTTTTTGCAACCACCCACAGCCTGATCCAAAATAAGAAGGGAAATACTTTGCTAAATCAGTAAGTTCTTTCACATCTATACATGCTTCTAAGATGAAATATTTGGGTACTACTCCTTCCAATACTCAAATCAGAAGAGACAGCCCAAAACAGGTTTGTAAATTAAACAGTGTCATCAACAATGGAAAAAAAATTGTGAGCAAGACATCTTAGCATTTTCACTACTACTGCAAGAATTTTCTTAGCATTGATCCATTTAAGAATTTGAACTAGGACTGCAACCCTCAGAGACTCAAGCAAAAACTGTTATCTCGTTGATTTTTTTAATTTCAAGTTTCTTTGTGCTCATTTTGTCAAATGCTCCCAATATATGAACACTGACACAGATGCATATTCCTGAGATTAGCCAAACTGAGCAAAAATTAACTTGATTATTTTAAACAGTAACACTGCAGATTCATTTTTATCATTTCATAAGCTGTATAATGCATTGAACCTTTGAGCTGTAAACTCTTGGTTGCCACCTTTTGGGTTTCCATCCAGGACAAGGTAAACTCATACCACAAATGCAAGACACTACGAGGCAGGAGAAGTTTCAGGAGGAAAAGAAAGAGGGAACCTTAAGACAACTAGCAAGAGTAAGAGCCTAAGCTTCTCCACAGCTGCCTCAGTCCTGACAGAGTTAAGAATCCCTCTTAGCAGCAGCAGCAAAGTGAATTGCCCACCCACCACATATAACAACTAACAACAAAGAAAAACTTCCCAACTGTTTTGATGGACATACCACTGTGAGCCAAGAAAACTGAGTAGCACAGAATCAGTCTGTTCTGCTCTGTCAGCACTTGAGATAAACACCCACTCAGGAAGAGTGTCCTGAAACCTGAGCAGGATATGCATACTTGTCCTGTAACACATGTACAGTCCCTGGGTACTTAAAGACCATATTTTTATAAGGGTATTTTACCAGTAACATCCTTTCACTGTACAGATCTTTTCATCACTATTCCAAAGTATCCCAAAAAACAGCCTACAATGGAATGGGAAATTCTTGCAATACTTCCATGTATGGGCAATTTGGGGTGGGCAAAGTGATGCATTCACTCAGAAATGTCTTTTAGCTGGCTGAAGGTATAGTTATTATTATGTATTTCTGAGGGGGGTTAGGCACATGAGGGGGATGAGATGAAGAAAGAGCTAGAACAGCTTACAGAAAACACTCAGGAAAAGGGAAAACAATGGGAAATCAGGAAAAACATTTGTTTTCCTGTACAACTGGAATTTGAAATGAAAACTCCACTTCAAAACTTTAAAATATTACCATAGATTTAAAAAAAACTGTAAAAGTTAGATGGTCTGAAGAGAAAATGTTTCATATTAGGTTGATGTAGATTGTTTACCTTAGTTTTCAGCATTTAGTCAAGTTAGATGCATTTCAAAATCCCCCAAACCCAAGCCATTCTTATGTCCCAAGGATAACCCTCAGAGAACAGTGGCAGTCTTACATTAAGTTCTACAATTCCCATTGCTCTTACATGAGAATGAGAAAGTACACAGCTGAATAAGGCACACACATATCAATGTATCCTTCTTAACATCAGCTTGATTTCTCTTTTGCACCACTCACAGTTCTTTATTTTCTTTAGAAAGAAAATGTTCTTTATTTTAGATCAGAATATTTAGGGGGCCATACCCAAGTTATTGTTCCATTATACTGGACATAACACATTAGTAAAGGTCCCCGACCACAGCTTCCACACACTATGGCAATACAAACAGTAAGCAAAATATTTCCTTTCAACTAACTGGCAGAGACTTCTAGAAGTACTTATGCCCACAGTAGTCATGCCAGTGCAGCAGAGAAACAGTAGGTGTGGAAATTATATACCTGCATTTAATTTCAGTTAGGCACAGCATAAAAATGGGTTTCAGGGCGGAGACAAAAACAAACTTTGCTGCTTGCTGAAGAGAATCCATTCCATTTATCCAAGCCTACAATCACTACGCATGTGCAAATAAAAAAGGACATTACATCATTGAATGACTGACTATGCCACAGAATGACTGTTCTTGTAATATATGAAATATATACAGTAATATGTAAACATAGAGAGAGATAGCTGCTTGTGAGTATGGTCACATCCTCACACTGGAGACTTACATAATTAAAGTGTGTAAAGCAAGAAAAACATCTGATTTTATTTTGTATTTTAGCTTATCACCTGAAAGCAAGTTATCAAGGTTAAACATTGCATGGCTTATTCTCTGAAGTGCTATGAGATATATTGAGTACAATTAATTGCTTTTATCTATAATGAGAATACTTACCTTAACATAAATTGACATAACTGACTGCCTCACTCCTTGAAAGACCCTTGTTTTATTTTTTCAAATTAAGCTCAAGATACAAGAAGCAAAAATAGCTCTACCAAAAAGACCAATCCCACTACCAAATACCAAGTTAATATAAAAATGCCAAATATTAAAACCACTACAATCACAGCTGCATGTTTTATCACCACAGTCAAGCCACAGATTAAATATGACACAGAAAGAACTACTTGCTGGATGTATATTTCCATTTATAAATATCTTTTCTTAGATTTACAAGGGTCAAGTGCAAGCATTGCAGGAGATTCCTAGGTGAACTTTATCTGCAATTTGATCCTTGCATGGCATGCTGTCTAAGCATTACACTGTACTATAATTTAATACTGGACATACACTTCAGCAGTTACAAATGATGCACTATTTAAAAGCATATAACTGTGACCCAGAAATGTACAAAGGCATTCAAAATACCATTTTATTTTGGACTGGGGAGATGAAAGGTCAAATTGGGATAGGGGTCTCTAAAAACATAAAGAAGTGGCTCATCACTAAAGGATTAAAAAAATGGCCATTGCTATTTTAAAAAAATGTTGTATAGGTTCGATAAACAGTGATGCTATTTTAAGCCTAAGACTATGAAAGTGTATAGGGGAAAAAAACCCATACCTTAATGTTTTACTATCATGCTAACCCTAAAAAACTAGAGGGGAAAAAAATCCATACCTTAATGTTTTACTGTCATGCTAACCCTTTCCAACCTACCTAAAGGATACTATTTAATGATGCTAGCAGAGAAAACAGCAGGACGGCTCAGTAAAAGACAGTCTCACATCATGTGTTTCATTTCAAGCTGGGGCTTTGGTTTGCTCCTCCTCTTTCTTTTCTTCAATAAACATGAGGGGTTATGCAACCCTCTGTAAAACCAAAAAAAAAATCGTCCCCTCCCAAACCTGCCCTGTGTAGAGCCTGCAAAACATTAACAGGGAAACGGGTTGTCAGCAGCATCTCCTACATGATTCGAAGCTGTCAGTGTTTAAGATGCTATTCACATGTGCATTCGGCACCTTGTAGCATACATCCAACTTCCCCTTGGAATAATTTCACCAATGTACAAGAGCTTTTACCCAGGACTGGAGAAATATTTGCAACTGAATGTGATCTGGCAGAGGAGAGGCTGTATTTATTTTCAAACAAGCTAGCCGAATTTACAGATAAAAACACAGGATTTTGTCTTGTCCTCGTTTTCCACCCCTGAGTACATGGCTGTGTACCTATGGGCATTACCCCGCAGGCGCTAAATGGTCTCCCACACCTGATGCTGGTTTTGTGGAGGACGCTATACAGCAGCGACTCTTGAAGACGAAGCCCCTCCAGCTACCACTTGGGGATTTCAAGGAAAAAAAAAAAATAAAGAAAGAAAAGAAACGGCAAATAGTCTCTCCGCATCGGTCTCCATAAAAGGGGGCCGGTGCTTCTAAACGAGCTCATGAAGCAGCAGCAGCATCGCCGTCGGTCGAAGCTTTGTTGTTGACTGCGGAGCATTTGGCGTGTGCGCGCAAGGTGGCTCCTTCCCGGCTTCTCCGGGAGCCGCCCGCGGGCGCAGCGCGGGGCTCGCCGGCTGCCCGCAGCCAGCCTCCAGCATCGCCCAGCCACGGACCTGCTGCCGCCGGGAGCCGGGAAGCCGCCCGGGTTCCACGCTGGCTGCGGCCGCGCGTACCTCCTCGATGGCGATCGGGGGATGCGGCTGGCGGAGCCCATCCCCATGGCAGGGAAAGGCGCGCACCTCCTCGCCAAGCCCCGCTCCCCGCCAGCTCCTGGTCCCCGGTTCCTGGAGGGGAGCGCAGAACAATCGCGGGGACAGCACGGAGGTGAATCCCAAGGAGGGACGCGGCGCCGCCGCCCGCAGCCCCCCGCGGGCGTTACATAACGACGGCGGCGGCCGCGCCGGGTTGGGCTCGGGAGCCCCTCCGGTGGGGGCTGGCACCGGGAGGGAGGCACCGGAGCCGCCAGACCCCCGGCAGTGCCTCCACCGCCCCCTCCCTCGCGCTATCAGCAGCCGAGCTGCGATCGATTAGCGACGCGATGGGAAAGAGGGAGTGGGCACGGCACACGACACGCACCCCACCCCCCCACCCCCGGCGGAGCGGTGCTCGGCCAGCCCAGGAGCGGCACCCGCACACTCACCGCCGGCTGCGGAGGGCTGCAGGTCTGGCGGCGCTGGCCGGGCTCCGTGCGGCGCGCTTGGCGGCAGCCGCGGGTGTCCGCAGCCGGCGCGGCCGTTGCAGCGGCACCGCCCCCCCCGCGCGGGCATTGGCGGGCGCGCGGCACCGCCCGCCCGCCGCGAGCGCCCATAGGCGGCGCGCGCCGGCCGGCCGGGGCCGCGCCCGGCCTCGCGGGGCGGCTGAGGGACTGCGCGGCCGGCGCTGCCTTACATGGCCCGCTGGCGCGGCCGCGCTCCCGCCCGCCCCGTTTTCCCCGTTATTCCTGCTATCCCCGTTTGCCCCGTCCCCCGAAACGCGCTGGCAGGTGCGCTGCGTCGGGCGGAGCCTCGCCCTGTTCGCGCATCCTGTGCCTCCCGCTGCTGATGCACCCAGAGGTGCCAATGTCCTCTGTGTTCTGCCGCGCCCTGGCAGGTTTGGTTCTGGGCGGCCGCTCGGCTGTGCTTGGAGCTGGGATCGTCGATGTAAATGAACACCGTGTGAAAGACTGGGCTGTGTGGTGCAGCGGGCGTTCAGTAAAAGCCTCACCTTCCCTCAGCTTGCCTCTCGCCTGGGAGCAGCCCGAGGCCTCACAGCGGAGAGGCGCAGCCAGAAACCTACTCTAGAGCAACCCCATCCGAAACCCTGGAGCACAGACACCGTCCAAGGAGTCAGCAGGAATCTAGTCAGCCGTTATGCACCCTCATCTGTGAATTTATAACCAGAGTCCAATGACCCTGCAGAGCATCCTTGGTGGATTTTAACTTGATTTCTGCTGTGCTGGAATGAAGTTAAAACAATCTACCCACAGTTCTGAGGGAGGACAGCAAAATGCTAATGTGCAATGGATTCTCAATTTTTCAAATGCAGGAGATACAGATGGCTAATTTTTTGATTGGTTATATACCTATGCTTGCCTCAGGATACAGAATAGTTTACAAACTATTGTAAAATTAGCTTATAAACTCTGATTTCAGTAACTCAAGGCAATTATTGAAATGACCGAGAATGTCATAAATTGACTTGAAAGGACCCTTCATGTTAGGGTTGAGTTTGGCTGTAGTATGAGTGAAGGTTTTGTGGTAGTGTAGGGCAAATGAAATTATGTTCTCTCATAAGAGCAAAATCAATGTCTGCAAATCAACCTCCAAGTCCTTCTCCCCAGGGCTGCTCAAAATCCCTTCATCCCCTAGCCTGTATTGGTATTCAGTAGTGAAACTAAACGCATTCTTGGTAGGCACAGACATACAAACTCATTTCTGCGTGCATACACCCATGGACAGCTACACAGATCAATACAGCCAGAAACACTCAGCACTCACACAAGCACGAACAGCATCAATGGCCTCATCTTGCTGCCCTGTGGCTAATTAGGATGAAAGTGTATTATTAGGAAATATATGCTATGTATAATGTGGATTCCTCCAGTAGCTGACCTTAGATACTCAGTCTACCCCTGGATCCACCATGTGCCCCACTGTTGTACCCTGGACATACGAGCTCCTAAGACTTGCAGTCCCACTGTAGTTGCTCTTCACTCGTCACCCACAGACACACACCATGATCTGCTGAAAGCTGGACCTCTGATCTCTGATCAGCTGCTGTACCTTCACAAATGAGCACCTCTCCAAGGGCTGGTGCAGCCCTCCTCACTCACATGCACCACAGTTCTCTCAGTAGCTGGGCTTAGACATGCCATCCACCCAGTAACTGGCTGTGGATCCCAGGTCACCCAGTTACTGGCATCTGGACACACTATTCTCCACACCCCACAGTCCCACTCCAGCTGCTGTACAGATTTCCTTGCATGCAGCAGCACATAAACATGCACACTGCTGATCTCTCCTGAGCAAACACCACCCAGTTTCTTAGACAGGCCCTCCTTCCAGCCTGGATCACTGTTGTCCCCAGCTTCTTCCCACACATGTACACACACACACAGAGACACATGCAGTCTCTCAGCTGACCTACAGATTTTACATCCTCTCTATCAGTTGGCCTGGACTTCTTGGTCCCTTTGGAAGTTACCTTCTCCAATTGCCTCACTTCTAGAGACATACTTCCTTCCCAAGCCTCTTAATCTCTTCTCCACCTAGTTTGGCTCGATATTTGCACTCTCACTTGGTCCAATTGCTTGCACCAGACACATATAATCCCTTATCTGCAGTGGAATTATTGGTGCTTGTTTTTACTCGCTCCAGTCTCTTCAGTTGATGACTCTGCTGATTTGCAAGCCCTATAATCCCTTGTCTGATTTCAGTTGCTGACTCTTAGACATCCATACAATCACATCCACACAGAACAGAGTCCACTTATTTAGGATAATAGCTAGAAATGGAATTTAGGAAGAATGCAGAACAACGGGTGATCATTGGGTGAGGGTCATGGCCAGACAAGCATACTGCCCAGCAACCTGTTTACACATGGGCAACTGCTTTTGTCCTCCTAGCCCTCTATGACCCATTTTCTCCAAGCCAAGATATGTCCTCCCTTCCTGTCTTTAGTTTTGTCCCCTACACCAGCCAAAAGATATCTTGTGTAATCCTAAGATTCCCTGAATCTTAGGAGTCAGGGGAGGTTCAGACTTGATACTTGGAAACATTTCTTTACCAAGAGGATGATCATTCCCTGGAACAGGTCTTCTGTGGAGGTTACTGATGCCCTGTGCTGTCGGTGTGTGAGGCATTTGGAAAATGTCCCTAAAAACAGCTTTAACTTTGAATCAGCCCTGTCACAATCAGGCAGTTGGACTTGATGAACTTCTATTCTATTCTATTCTATTCTATTCTATTCTATTCTATTCTATTCTATTCTATTCTATTCTATTCTATTCTATTCCTTTGCATCCACAGTGTGTGTTATACCCTCTAGATAGTGTTGCCTTTTGCCCAACCTGGAAATGAAACTCGAGATAATTTTAGTAAGGAGGTATTATAAAAGGGGAAATTTATTTGAAGGCCTTCAGAGGCATCTATGGAAAGATGTCCACAAAAGCCCACCCACCCTCTCCCAGGGGTAAGTACATTTTTATAGGTTAGTATAATGGATAAAAAACACCAATTAGGAGGACAAGTGGTGATGCAATTCCCCCCCCCCCCCCCCCCCCCCAAGGCCAAGCCCCTTCTCTGGAGCCCCCCTTCAGCACTAATTGTACTTTGTCCATGAAATATATCTGGAAGAGTGGTTCTGACCCTTGGTTCCCAGGAAGAACCAAGATAGCATGGATCCTTGTACCCCTCAGGGCTTGGAGCTCTGGAAGTTGTTTTGTCTTTCTGCTTAGGGAAAAGCCATGGAAAATCACTGGGAAAGCTAGGTCCTAATACAATAGGTGGCATAGTTACAAATATATGTGTGAAGAATACAGACAACATGTAAAATAAAAAAAGGCAAAACTCAAATGCCATCAATTGTATCCCTGACTTCAACCCCTAAGTTTGACTGGAAGGCCTATCCAGACTCATCTGGTGTGTTTCAGACCTGGATGATGACCATCAGTTCTCTTTTGTGACACTCCTGAGATTGGGACAAGGAATCTTTTTTCTGAGCTCCCCATAAAGATGAAGGTTCCTCTCTTTGATATTGTTCTTCTGTGCCAAGTGTGGACATGAGCTTTTTATCAAATAACCTACCAACACTTAATTCTGGTCACACTTTGAAGACCCTATATTCTCAGATGGAGAAGATTTTAGAGATTTAATTTAGCAATTTAATTTAATGGAATTTAGTAATTTAGTTCCTGGTCCTGTAGTCATACAATATATGTGGCTATTGAAATGCTATTGAAAATGTGGCATCATGAAGTTTTGGCAAAGACAAATGAGTCACAGAAATAAATCAGTGATACCTCAGGGCATATATGTGATGCCAACCTAATCCACACTGTCCTCCTTTCCACCCTTCAGTTCACAGTCTACCAAGTAGCTCTCTCTTGAGTGGCCAGGATAGAGATGAGACAAAATGTTGGAGCCTTTGTTTCATTCTTTCAACTGGTGTTTGTTATTCAAGATGCTTGTCTTTTACACCTCCCAAACTATGTTTTAGAAAATTCAAGTATAAAATCATAAAAGCCCATTTTTGGATTATCCATATTTGGGTTACATGCCAAGGTTTTGGTAGCAAGCAGGCTACAGGGGTGGCTTCTGTGAGAAGATACCAGAAGCTGCCCCTGTGCCAGAAGGAGTCAGCTCCAGCTGGCACTGATGGACCCGCTGCTGGCCAAAGCTGAGCTACTGGTGGCAGCACACAGTGACAGTGTATTTAACAAGGGGGAAAAAGTGTTGCAGAACAGCAGCCAATGGGTGAGAGAATGGTACAGACAACTCTTCAGACCCTAAGGTCTGGAGGGGAAGAAGGAAGAGGAGGAGGTGCTCCAGGCACTGGAGGAGAGATTCTCTTGCAGCCTGTGGTGCAGCCCCTGGTAAGGCAGCTGTGCCCCTGCAGCCTACGGAGCAGACATTCACCGTGCAGCCTGTGGAGGATCCTATGTCCAAGCAGGTGGATGCTCCCTGAAGGAACCTGTGAACCAAAGAAGAAAAAGCCCATCCTTGAGATGGCCTCTGACAGCACCTGTGACCCCATGAAGAGGAGCTCATGATGAAGCAGGTTTTCTGGCAGGACCTGTGACTCCATCTGGGAACCCACACTGCAGCAGTCTGTTCCTGAAGGACTGCACCCTGTGGAAAAGACCCACACTGGAGCAGTTAATGAACAACTGCAGCCCATGGGAAGGATCTGTGTTGTATAATTTTGTGAAAGACTGTCTCCCATGGGAGGCACCCCATGCTGGGGGAAGAGCATGAGGAGGAAGAGAGAAAGCATTAATAACTGACCTGAACCCCTATTCTCCATCCACTGTTCAGGAGGAGGAAGTAAAGAAGTCAAGAGTAAAGTTGAAGTAAGGACCAGTGGGAGGAATGTGTTTTAAGATTTTGTTTTTATTTCATATTGTCCTACTTTTGATTTGCAATAAATTAAATTAATTTACCCGCACTGAGTCTGTTTGGCCCAAGACAGTTATTACTGAGTCATATCCTTACCCTTATCTTGAACCACAAGCCTTCTGCCACATCTCCTGTTGAGGCAGGGAAGTGATAGAGGGATTGGTGAGTGCCTTGCAGGCTAGCCAAGGTCAACCAAACATATTTTCATACTATCTTAATAAAGTAAGGTAACTTTGGGTTCATCTTAATCCTGTATGGAAATTAACTTCTTCCATATTTTAAAGCAAATTTGGTGCTTCTGCTTTGACTGCATTTATTTTAATTTTTATCATGATAATGCTGTCATTGGGTCCTATGTGTGTGCCTTGGACATTTTTCAGAAAATGAAATAATGTGAATGCCACCATGTACGTTGTGGATTCCCACAGCACTCAGTACACTTACATTATGTAATACAATTGCACTGTTACAAATAATTCCTTAGAGTTCCCAGAAGCCCTCTCTCATCCTTGCACAAAGAGTGATTTTTCTCAGAGAAGAATCTATTCAGTTGTACACTGATGAGACAGTAGTGCTCTGCCACAGAACAGGGCCTTGCAGGAAATCTGGAGAATAGTCCAACCCTTAAATATCTCAGTCTCCTCAGGAAGTCTATTCTCTCACAAGAGAAAAGACCCTTGACCACAACCTGGAGATCTCACTGTCTTATCCTAAGATTAGCTGCATTTCCCCAGGAGGCTAGTACACAGTACAGCTGTGTTTGTAGGCTGTTGCTGAGGATGAAGGATACCATCTTTTCTTCTCAGCACAAGCCAATTGTGTGTGGTCCCATGAGACCAGACCTGATGATTTTTCAGTGTGACCTAGCATTTAAATTCTCTTTTGCTCTTCCAAACAGACTAAATGACTGATCAAATGTCATTGTCTCTGACATACTTTCGTTAAATACTCCCAAGCTACTGCAGCAGGAGTAGATATCCTTAGAACCCAGGAATGGAACAGAGGACAGGCACTGCCTATAATCTGGGTCCCTCTGGGACTTTCAGAGTACAAAATTCCTACAAGCTGCTGTTTAATGATGAACTTTCTTGCCTCTGGTCTGGTGGCAACAGACATCTTTCTACAGAGAGAAGAAAACTTGCTCTACCTTTTCCCTTTCCAGAGCTACACAATAAAGCACAACCAGATTTCATGTTGAATTCAAGAATATTACTGATTTTAATTAACACTGCAAGAAGAACACAAATCTATTAAAAATAAAACTGTACATATTTCCCTACTTCATTCTCTCCATCAACTACCATGCCACTTCTTCTGTTTCAAGACAAAGTCTTCTGGGAGGGATGTAGATCTCTTTCCTGCATTTGACACAGCTTCTTTTCAAGCTTCTATACTTACTGCCCATTTCTGTTACTTCTGTGTCTAGCCTCATATGAATTCTGTTCAAAGGTTTTATTTTTTTTTTTTTTTTTTTTTGCTATTTCTTCTTTCCTTGCCTGGTTCTCCACAAGACACAGAATTCTTTCCGGCTTAGACAGCTTCTTTGCTATACATTAAGCCAGTTCCACCAGAGCTGGAAAACTTTGTGGGCAACATTAGTTCCCAGATTGAGAGACATGTGATGTAATGGTGACAAAATGTTAGATTACATAAATCTTATGTTACTCAGTGAATCAGAAGACACATCCTGTCTTGAGCCAGAACTGGTAAGGAGTAAATAAAGGATTTCTTGAGCCATCAGGCCTGGGTAGGGAAATGTATCACCAAGATCACATAATTATTATTAAAGATCACTTTAGTTCACTTGTAAATTTCAAGTATGATAAGTTTTAATCAAAAATCTGTGTGAATCAAAGACCATTAATTTGGTTGAAACTTCCATCAAAATTATGGAATAATTCTGAAATGCCTAGTAGTCAGTTCATTGAGAAAAATAGATGTTGTTCAGATTTCTTCTTGTTTCCTTTTTTCCACTTCTTGGAATAGTTACAGAAACTGAAAATCCATCAAGCCTACTCATCTTGTGAGTATTATGTACAGCTTTCCAAGTTATACCAATAGTCATAAATAATGCCATTTGTATATCTAAGTGCAACATACATATTGTCAATATGTCATACTATGTTACACATAGTCAATTTATGTACAACTACGTGTATTGTCATAGCCACTTTACAGGAGGGCAAAACTAGCTGCCTGCCAGATACTCACCAGCAGTGCAAATGTATTTCTAAATATATGAAATTTCAAAGAATATTTAATTGCATGAAGAGTGTGTTAGAAGTTTAAATTTGTAGCCAAGCATAAAGAGCCATTCTCATACACAGAAAGTTTGATTTAGGACATTCTGTATTTTGCTATATGCAGTCCTGTAACTTTGTATAGAAGCTAATCTGATTATATTTAAGGAGTCAGGACTGCTCATCACTTTTACTGAAATATAAATTATTGATAAAATCATGCAGATATGGAAGCTAGACTGCAGGAGATGTGTACATGTATTAATCAAGTAACTTGATCACTCTAACAGTACAGAGCATAGTCCTACAAATGACTGACCATGATAACATTTTCATTGCCAAGCCTTCCATCAAAAATTGTAATGAAAAGTTAAGTTGTAATCAGAGCTTTCTGAAAGAAGCTTTCTGAAAGAAACACCCTTTCTCACTTAGTCTTCTCTGTTGCACATAAACCCCTTTTGGGAGAACTCATCCATCACATGATCTTTCTCTCAGATGGAATGCTGTTCCAACTTCTCTTATATTTACTTCCCCAATGCCCTTCCAAAAAGTTAAAAATTAACAGAAAGTAGGACAATGAAGAGCAGTTGTAGGAAAGGATAAACTTTGCAGTACATCCAATGCTTTGGATCATGATTTAAGAAGCATGAATTCCAGTAGTGCATTTTGTACAAGCTTTCCATTAAGAAGCTATCAACATTCTCAGTTTCCCTCTGCACCTGTTTTGCTCACATAAATTGGAGATAGTCCATTTTACAGTAAGGAATCTGAGCAACATAGAATATTGTAGCACAAAGTCATTACTTAAAGGAAAAAAAATCTTATTAGGGAAGCATTCAGGGATGTAAGGGTTAGAGGTTGTAAGGACAAGACAGGTCCTTCATCCACTGAATATCAACTCTACATGAAGTGACACTGTAGTTAAAGCCACTGACTTTGTAGTTAAAGACAACACATTCAAAAGCCAATACCACTGAGCCATTTCTAAATATCTATATTCCATATAATTTCATACAATGGCAAAGACTGAAGTACTTGCTGAAGCCTTAGTAATTCTGATTTCTTTCTTCCTCAGTTAATCATTGAAAAACATTTTGTTGTCCCTTTTTGGTGGTTTATTCAATTTATCATGTATAGTCCCCTTTTCACTCTATCTTTAACATTGTATACTCTTTTCAAAGCCCTAAAATACTCTTAGGAAGGCATATAAATCACACTTCTCTTTTTGACAGGAGGGGAAATGGCCAGGAAGTGGAACTGCTGAGAGGGTAAACTTCAGTAAAGCCTAATACCTAAGATTCAGCATTGCAGTTAAGATGGTAAAAAAGCTTGATGGAATTTATATGGAAATGGCCATGCCATGCTGTTTCTGTAGTGCAAGGCTTTTTCAGCACTGCTTTGCCTTACATGACCTACATTCTCAAATGCTTCAGGAGGAGCTGGGAAAGTCAAAATGAAAGAGGAAAACTTTTGCAAGACTTACCTCAGAGCAGAAGCTTTCTGAAGAGCTACTTGCAGCAGTTAGCTGCTGGAATCTGAGACGCTATTTTTTTGTTGAGTTTAGCTTTAATTGCTTTGTGTCAACAAATAACAAAATATATGAAGCATTGCTCAAAGTCACTATTTGTTCATATCAAATCCTGCTGACTGATGGCACTAGATTTCACAAGTATTTTGTTTGTGTGAAAGTTAGAATTCTTTTACTGTGACATTTTTTAACAGACAACCGTTAACAAGTGTTCATTGATTAGAAAATGAATTGATAAGAGACGTAGATTTGTGTTAAAACTAAGTGATTGTTATCCAAGCAGCTACCACATGTAATCTTATTTCTTGTCTAGAGAAAATAACATGAGCCTATCCAACAAACTTACTTGTGATACTTTTTTTTCTACTGGTGTTAAGACAAACAGATCTTTGTCAGAGCTCATCTGATCAGTGTGAAAATGTACTGGCACCATAGATGGATTTATTGAAGTTCAACCTAAAATCAACAAGTGAAGTTCTAGCCCCATTAAATTTAAGACCTTTATCATTAACATAAAAGGAGGTAGAATTTGATTTGCAATTCCCTTACTTGTTAGTTACCGTTACTTAAAAGAAATCAGAAAACTCAGATTAAAGCCCGAATAAATGAAACCAAACCAAAACACATCAAAACATAATCTTTTCAGTACTGCTTAAGACTGTGGTTCAACATGAGGCAAAGGGTCAAATGCAAAAATGGTTCTCAAATTCTGAGCTGTTTTTGATTTAGGTCTAACTTCATATTTGGCCACTTGGTGCTTATTTGCCAGAAGTGTCTGAATAGCTGCATCCCTCTCTTAATTTAGATCTTCATCTATTGCAAATAAACACCAAGGAACTAGAAAAGATGAAGTAAACAGTCAATTAGAGTAAAATCAGAGTATCTTCTGGTCAATAATTATGATTAATACAATGTATTCTAATAATCAGTGGATTTGGAGGCTGTTCTTTCCACACTAAAAGACACAGGCACATGCTCTGTAAACTTTGCTGAAGCTCATCAAGTTATTCTTGTATTCAGGTGTTTAGATTAGACTTCTTCCACTTCTATCACCACTGTAACAGGATGTGTGAGTAGAGTATTTGTCCACATGTCAAACAGCAAATTTTATACTCTGATGTGTCAAAGTACTGCTACAGGTAGATGATTTTGTGTCAGGCTATGAATGAGAATACCTGAGATAGGAAAATGCACTCTGCTACTTCTGCTTTAGGAATGTAAAACTCTTGCAGTGAACAAGAACAAGTTAGTATAAGGAGGAAAGGAACTCAGGCATTAAAATGGGGTTAAATCAGGCATGCATTGCTATAGGACATTCAAAGCCTCAAATGCTGTGGTATAGTCCTTGCTTTTTTTTGGTGGTGGGGGGAGGCTGCTGTGGTTTTGTTTGTGTTTTGTGTGTGTGCACATGGAGCAGCCATACAAGTCATGTCAGACAAAAAACAAAACTACACTGGGGATCAGGCTTCTCCTAGAATAGTCTCAGATCACATTTAAATGCTCATGGTTCAATGATCACTAAAATCATGTCAGTTGAGTTACTCAGAGCAAACATGATGTATTTTGTCAGCTTTGTACTTTTATATTGGATGTATATCCTATTTAGTAGAAGAACAGTAACTAGTTCTTTGATTACAATACAAAGATGCAGAACGAAAGTACCTAATATACCATTAGGGAAAAACCCCACAGACATCAACAGAAACCCATCCATTAGTACTAAATTATCAAACAAAAAGCCTTTCAACATTGGAAATTCATTCAATGGTCCTACACTCTTCTGTTACAGTAGAAGAACTTCTAATACGAGCCAGAATAATTAATTTCTCTCATATGGCAAAGAGATGTGAAAATAACTGGAATTAAAAGGGCAGCTTCTTCAGGTTTTTAAGGATATCAAAGTCCCTAAGGCAGTTAACTATAATGTACTCAAAGCTGTGATTTAGCAGCTACCATCTCAACAGAGCTCTATAGCTCAGTTTCCAAAGCTCTGGTTTTGTGAATTGTTACAGCTAATGATTCATAAATAATTGGCTTAAAATAATATTGATTTGTTTTATTAAGTATAGATGGAAAATGTTTTTTCAAAGCAATATTGGTCTACCAGTTGGGTAAAACAGAAAAGTGCTAAGCAAAAAAACCAAAATTACATACAAAGGTAAAAAAAAAGCATCATGCATGATAGAGAGAAATCTCTGTGAAAATTATTTGGCAAAGGTTTACAGTATGCAACATGGTCTACCTTTTTTCCCCAGCAAGATAAGTCTTCAATAAAGCCACTGAATTTTGCCCTGCCATTCTTCATATATTGAACTACAGCCAGAAGCAACTAAAAAAAATCTCAGGTTATGTAATGACTGTCTCAGAACACCTCTGTCAGTTCATGTCCAGAATAGTACTTTACAAAATTGATCAGAGCACTGTGTTTGATGGCCATCAGTCTGATAACCCAGTCTTGTGCTTCCTCTGACAGCAAGAAGTTTTTTAAAGTAAAACCCTTCTCTTACCTTGTTTGAGTCAAAGAGGGGAAGAAAGCACTGAGAGAAAGAGACAGAATTTTCCACTATGCTTCCAGGAGCAACATACAAAAGTAGCAATGAAGAGAAACAGAAATATTGGGACTGGTATGAATCAAGTATGAATGCAAATACATAACTGAACACAGAGAAGAAAAAACAAACAATGAGTGCTGGTAACACCTAGATCAGTGGGTGTATTTATCCTGCCTGGGAAGCCACTTTCTTTAGATAGAGGACCTGGTGATCCACATCTCAGCTTGCATGAGCAGACACAGAGCTGCACTGTGCTGTGCTGCTCACCCAGCACGGCCTTCAGGCTGTGCTGAGCTGTGCTGTGCTGTACTGTGACACCAGTGTGGCCCCCAGGCTGTGTTGTTCTATGTGTTTGTGTCCCCATCTCTGCAGGGTCACTTCAGCAGCTGGCTGCAGCAGAGGAGCCTGCAGACAGCTCCTCCTCCACCTGTACACCTTTGCCCATGTCCAACAGTGCAGCCAGAAGTTTCTCAGCTCAATAACCTTCAGGAGTAGAGTTGTTTACTTGTAAGAACATTATGAACTATCTTGAAGGAACAAAGAGGAGGAACTTCTGTCCACAGACAGTATCTGCACAGCATGCTGTGGCTATGTCTGCCCAGGGTCCACCTGACACTGTGTGCATGTGTTCTTCTCAGCATCTGAAGGGACAAAAGGTTTACTCCCTACTTATATTTCTGGTTTTATTCTATCTTATTTATCCTGTCTTCTTAAAGCAGCTGTTTTATTAAGCTGCTTTATTTATTAAGCTATTTATTTCATTTGTTGTCAGGTCTTTCATACTGAGCTGAAGAAGGTGCCCTGCACCTTCTTTCTAACCTCATCAACACTCCAGACCTTAGTGCAGAACAGCAGGTCATCACAGCCTCAGCACATAAGCATGCAGCTTATCAAGATATCTAATTAGGCAAACAAAGAACAGACTATTGTTAGAAAAGGAGGCAAAAGGATAATTAATAAAATTGTAATGCTAATAACACTCAGAGGTAAGACATGATGAAAAAAATGAATGATAACAATCACTGTGAACAAAAAGTATGTTCAGGAGAACCAGGATATAATTACTGATAATGAATAATCCAGGACCACACAAAATGTGTGCTGAGGACTTAGTAAGCAGTGCCCCTTTTTCTGCTATGTTGTGGTTTAATCCCAGCTGGCAACTGAGCACCAAGCAGCCAATCACTCACTCCCCTTCCCCTCACCCCCACACCATGATGGGGAGGAGAATCAAAAACTGATGAAACCCATGGGGTAAGAACAGTTTAATAATCAAAATAAATTTAAATGTAATAGTAATTAATAATAATAATGAAAAGTGAGATAACCAAAAGAGAGAGAAGAAACAAGAGAAACAAGTGATGCATGGTACCATTCCTCTCCACCCACTGACTGATGCCCAGCCCATCTCCCAGCTGTGATCAGCCCCTCCCAGCCAACTCCCCCAGTTTAAATACTGCACATGACATTCTGTGGTTTGGAATATCCCTTTGCCCAGTTTGGGTCAGCTGTCCTGGCCATGCTCCCTCCCAGGTCCTTGTGTAGCTCCTCACTGGCAGAGCACAGGAACCTGAAAAGTCCTTGGTTCAGGGTAAGCACTGCTGAGCAGTGACTGAGCCATCAGTGTGTTATCAACATCAGTCTCCCACTGAATTCAAAACACAGCACTGTACCAGCTACTAGGAAAAGAATTAACTATATCTCAGCAGAAACCAGGATATGTTGCCAGAAGTAACCCTGGCCACACCACTTGAATATACACAGCTTGGTTCTTCTTTCACACAGAATGTGTGAAATATAAGTGAGTGATCTAAGTGAGATGAGCTTTAAAATAAAAATCACCATCCCATTCTGTATGGTTGCACACAGAGTTTTCTTACATTATATATCACATTAACTGGTCCCCCATTGAAATTTGCCAATTGAGACATAACTGGATATAATGAAAAAGTAGCACATACCTCCAGCCATGGAGATAGGAAAAGACAATAGATCTAACTGTGCTATACATGAGGGAGTGTCACAATTAGAAAAAAACAAACAAGTTTCAAGTCATGGACCAAAATACAGCAATAACTGCTACACCATTCTCTGCTGGCCAGAAGCGTGCCTGGCCATTCTAGTGAACAGGAATACATTGGAAATCCCAGGCAGTTATTGAATGATACCAGCCACCATTTCTACACAGATCTGCTTGAACAAGAAATATAAATATCTCAAGAAATTTCAAATTTACTTCTCTTTTAAATTCATAAAAACCCCTTGATAGCAACAAGGGAAAGCTGCATTTACAAGAGGATGGATTCTGCCTGGGATGCAATCCCAAATTCATTCTCATTTAATTTATGCTGAATTTCATTCCTAATATACTGGTCAGCTTCTGCATCACCTCCAAACAGTTCATTCCTTTGGATCAAATGGGAATACATTAGGATACAAAGGAGTATCAAAGCTCTAAACTGAATTTTGGAGGGAAAGCAAAGCTGCAATCAGCACACCAAGGCAATAGAGTATCAGAAATCCTGGCCTGAAATGAGAATGAAAAATGGCATGGAAATTAGCACTTTTAGAAGATCATTTTAGCTTCATGTGAGAACACAGAATGGCTAAAAGCTCTATTCTTGAAAACACTTCCTCCCAGTGCCATATTATCTGCTGTTAGAAAAATCTGTGCTACTTTCTTCTAGGAAACTATATCAGAGAATATGCTGAGTTGAAAGGGACACACAAGGGTCATGGAGTTCAACTCCTGGTATACTTAGCTATTTAGCTAATTATGCTAATTATTTAGCATAATTATGCTAATAAAAACCTATGATATAGTAAAATCTTAGCAATGAAGTTGAAAGCTGTTTTACAGAATAATCTGAGAAATACGAAGCACCACCTCAGCATTTCCCACAGGAGCTTGATTTCCACAACTGTTTCTCTTTAAAAGTCACAAGAAATTAATTTACAGACATATTGTTAATAGTTGCTGCATTATTTGCAGAGGAATTATGTAATTTCTAGTAGAGTTTCTCAGTTGCTCTCTCACACTAAAAATATTCACAATACAAAGCTTAAAAATAGAGTAAAATGAAGTTTTAGGTGAGAACAGACAGGGTTATGGAGCCTGTTCTAGAACTAGTGCCAAAGTGCACTTTAAACTGGAAATGGAATCCCCTCTTTAGATGTTTTTGTATTACTGGAAAGAAAAAGCCACAGTCCCACTTATATGTAGGTCAGAGACCCTCAGCAACCTGACAGCAGGCAAATCCTGTATTTGTGATCAATCCTTCAGGTTTTTTTTTTCCTTTGGCCCAACTCAGAAGTGATTTGAAAGCACATTATGTCATTCTCTAAAGCTGCTGTTCCAACAAACTGGCTGCCAGTCTGTGACAGTCTGAGTCCTTCCCAAAGGCAACAAAGCAGAGAATATCATCTGCTTCATCACGCCCTCAGCATACTAATGTTCAGTAATAAAATAAACATACAAACCCATGCTTATTACTTCCCCACAGAACTCATAAAAAAAACACCCATTAAACCCACAAAGACAACACTGACTGCAAAGAGAAATCAGGATTTTTCTCTCACACATTGACTTGAAGGGGGTTTGACAGAGCTCAACAAAGTTTTTCTGTCATTTCTAGGAACAAAGAACACACAGTGGCACCCAAATCATAATAATTTTGTCAAAGGTAATATGAACAAAAGTTTTAAGTAAAAAGTGGAGCTGGAAAGTGAAGAAGTATGTCACATGGAAAAAAAAATAGAATGTGCTTTACCACAACAATATCTCTTCAGTTAAACCCACTTGAGGGCTTTAGACTCTTGTACATGATTTATACAGTTCTTTGTAGAACAACCCTTTATCAGTGGACATTATTATAAGAATGTTCTTATGGAAGTCTTTCCAACTAATCCTAGAGGGATGCCCTTGAATTTGTCTGGAAAATCTTGGGACAAAAAAAGTCAGTAGGTGTGGAGGGCAGGAGAAAAGAAAGTAAATTACCATTTTCAGGATTGCTGGATTTTCACCATAAGAAATTAGCAAAAATAATGTGGTATGTTAACTTTTCAATCTGGTACAAATTCTCACCTTGTTTAGTTGGATAAATATTGGTGTGTGATGGGACCCATTTCTTCCCCTTTAAAATATGGATAGCTAAAGTTTTAGACATCATTTGAAGAAAGATGTCTTGCTTTTTCAGAGCTGTGAACTTGTTCCAAGATTAATTACACAGATCCTGCTTTATCATTTTTGTGCTGGATGTGAGGAAAAATATCAGAACAAGCTTGCTTGTTTAGTTTGACAAACAATTCTGATAAGACTAAGAACTGGTAATGTTGGCTATTTTTAGCCACATCTGTCCAAACAGGAACTCTTTTGGAATTTAATTTGGTAATTTAACTCCTATGTTACCATATGATTTGACACAGGATTGGTTTTAAGCAACTGGACCATTTTAAAGCATTAAAGGATTTTAAGGCAATTATAGGAACTTAAAACTTCAGTAACCTTCTTGCAGAACTGCTTACTTTTTGATGGTTGTTCTTCCAACTCTACTTTTTCAGAGGAATATTTTTTCAAAGCCCACGACTGCTGGTCACTTAAATTTTAAATTTACCTTTACATTGTATACATACAGCTAAGAGAATGTGTGAAGCTCATTTACAGGCATTTTATGTTTATCTAAAACAGGAGATTGATAAGTCACTGATAGTGGTGGAAGTTGGACCCTGTACTTATCCATTAAAGGTGTTTTTCTTTCAAGTCCCCACTGCAATTGGGACCATGCTGTTTGGTCATTCATATGTAGGTCACATTATGACTGTAGCCTGTTATTCATCCCTTCAAATAGGTTTTAGTTGCCCAAACAAATGGAAAATCAAAAGGATCAATGTGCCCTCTAACCAAAATGCGCCCAGTATGGCGGATACACAACTACAAACTTAATAACAGTCTGATATTATCTATCCTTTAAAGTGATTGTATGCAGGTGATAAACCACCCTAACTGAAGTGAAGAGAGTCGCTTCTTGGAAGGTGACCAGCAGATGACAGCTGCATCTTAGTTTTTCATTCCTGCCCCCATGCTTGGACATAAGCAGAAAAAAGAGAAAGTACAGCCAAAGAGGCATAATAAATAAAACATTCTTAACAGCCATTTCTAGAACATTTACTACTCATGTAAAAACACAAGAATAACCCGGAGATTGTCTTGTCACAAATAATTAATTTGTGGCCAGTGTGCTCCCAGAACAGAGGAGCCATAGCAAGGTAACTGGATGTTTTTGAAAATCTCCTTTTAAGACAATATCTTTCAAAGAAAGGTAATTTGTTGATGAAAATTCTTTATGGCAAGGCATCAATGCAATGAAAACTTGAGAGACTCATTAAAGCATTTTTAATCAAAAAATCCCATCTTAAAAAGGCTGATTGCATGTGTATTTCTCAGCTTTATAATAGCCCCAGTCTTGTTGCTTCAAAGTTTCAAGTACTGTGCATGTCACTGCACTGAGTGATTATAACAAGCAGGGGATTTACAGGCCAGACTAACAGCAGTGGGATTTCTTCAGGAGTTTAAAGCCCTTTGAGCTGTTCTGGTCCTGACTGGTGGTAGAAAAAGAAAGAATAACATGTCAGATGCAACTAGGCAGCCAAATAGCTTAGAATACAGCCAACAGCTGGACTAATGAGGTCAGGGAAGGATTGATTCAGCTCATGAATTGTAAACAAGCTTTACCATTGAAGACAATGGGACATAATTGCCAAGTAGAGAAAACTAGAAGCCCAAAGGAGTATTTTGGTAACTTGTGAATAAACTTGTGATATTTTCTCCAGCCTCTGCTTTCTTTTCTTCTGGACATAGGTGTTAGTGTGTTACTTTCTTCCTTTTTGTTGTTTTATTTGTTTAGAGCAAAAAGCATCGGGATTTTTGCAGGAAAAACTCTTGCTTTCCTACTTTCTCCAGTTCCTATTAAATATTTTGACACTGGTTAATCAGTACCAAGGAGATGTTTGAGTGAACTGAGAAGGAGCAGTTTTCTACAACCTAGTAGCATAGATAAGGGCAATGAGATGTATCATTCAGGTGCCCAGTGACTACATGGTTAAATGGCCCATGCTTTTAATGCAAGACACAGCAACCAGCTTTGTTCTAAAGAGCAAAAGCTTCCCTTTTCTGTAAAGACATTGGTCTTACAGCAGCAAGTTATCACACCGAAGGACGTTTCCCCTAATTAAAGTCAATAAAATCAATGCAAGCAAGGCAGGTTTTCATGTCTACCTCTCCAATGAGTCATTAATGGGTTTAGCAGTTCATTAATGAAATCCAGCATCCTGATGATTACATGAGCTTCATAAGATTTTTTTCTCTGAGCATTAATTTTCTGAGCTGGTTCTAATCAGATAAGTACTGAGGGTAAAGTCTTTAACCTTGTTGTCAAGAAAAGCAAAGATAGGCAGAGCGTAACTATGGGACAGGGTTATACTCTGTGATATCAAGCACCCTAGCAACAGGGATCTACAAACAGCAGCTGGAAAACACATTCTCCTTGCTATTTCACTGAATTATTGTGGGGTTTTATATCAAGACTACTGCGTTCATTTAGAAGGATTTTTCTCCTCCCCTCCCCTATGTAAACAAGTCTCATTACAAAGCCCAGAAGACAAATATTTCAAATATAGATGAACAATTTGCACTTGGACAGCTGCCCTGTAACGATGCAACAGAACACAAGGCCTTATCTCTCTTGGATAGGGAGTGAGGTCAACAGTAGCTATGTTAACAAAGAGGTCAATAATGACCAGTAAACATAACCCAAACAATTGAGTAAGTGAAGGGTAAGCCATCAGGGACTGATACAGAAGAGAGGCTAGTGCTTTGCAAGGCCTTTTAAAGAATTCTTCATTTATTTGTATCAGGAACACACAAAGCAGGAGCAGATGCTAAGCTGGACTCTTTATTAATTATTATAGAGAAATTGACATTATCTTTGCATATATTCCGCAGCAGTCCAGTTCCAGACACTACTCAGTAGAAAACCCCAACCACTCAGTTGAGAAGACTGTCAAACTGGTCTCTTGGAAGAATAATATCCCCAGCAGCATTTAATGAGAGCCAATATGTGCATACACAAGAGAAAATTAGCATTTCTACTGAACCAGTAAAGGGCAGCTATGTAGAAACATACTACGAGCTAAATAGGTCACAATACAATGCACCAATAAACAGTTCATTAAAAAATCCAACAAAACTGAAAGCAATTATTTGTTTGTTTTCAGGTCTCCCTTGAAAAATTTGTGAAAAATTTGTTGGCTTGCAAATTTTACTTCATGCTCTTGATAAATAATTCTTCCTTCTATGCACATTAAAATTACATATGGTCCCAGAGGGAACAGGGCAAAGGCTACTTTTAAGAACAATGCTAAGAAAGATGTCCGGGCTCCTCATTACTGCTCTGATTACGGGTTACATCTGAAGGCTATGAGAACTATTCATAAGAAAAACTTCACGAGTCTCTATTAAAACAAGTATTAATAAATGTCACAACCGAAAAGAACACATATTCATTTTCAGATTTATCTATCTTCTTTAAGGGCTTTTTCAATTAAATTGTTCAGTACTGCACTTGCCAGGTGCCTTTCCTTATAAAGAAAAAACAACCTCTAACAGTTGCCACACAAAGATGTTTTGACATCTATATGACACATAGCTTCAAACTGCTGAACACACCTTAATTCAGCTGGTTGTTGGGTAGCTGTGGTTTAAACTCATTCTGGAATGATAAAATCTACACTTCAGTGCTTCCATGTTTCTTTACAAGCTGTTCTGCTTCTATCTAGTTTTCAGGCAATATTTCTGAAGCATGAGAATACTATGACAAGAAGTCTGTGAA
This sequence comes from Agelaius phoeniceus, assembly GCF_051311805.1. Lineage (NCBI taxonomy): Eukaryota > Metazoa > Chordata > Aves > Passeriformes > Icteridae > Agelaius > Agelaius phoeniceus. The sequence continues at coordinate 59,549,909 of NC_135265.1, forward strand.
CCAGCTACAACTAAAAAATAGCCTATAAAACCAGAATTTTTCACCAAAATTCTCTAAAGGTATTCATTTATTTATTGGGTCATAGAAAATATGAGTGCTATCAGTTGAACAACAAACATATGATTCCATGATGTATTTATTTGAGATACTGCCAGAAATCCACACCTTGCACTAACAGATCTCACTCACACAGTACAGAAGGGGGGGGGGGGGAATAAAAATAAAAGAATGCATGAAAAAAATTATCAAATAAAATTTCATTTTAGATGTTGAAATCAAACACATTAGTAATTTCTATGAAAGCAATTAAAGGAAAAGACATTAGAAAGACATTAGAAAATGAAGTTACATGGTTGTTCTGTTGTTGTTGTTAATTTTTTTAAGAAGTTCTTTCCAGTGTAAACTGTGTCCTTAATCTTAGCAGATCCTGCATGAAGTGCTACAGTTAACCAATCATCACAGATGTTTACAACAAATACTTACATATTTAAACAAACATTGACAGCAGTTTTCAGTTCAGTGAATGTTCCAACCACTTAGAGCTTGGCAGAAAGCCCTGTCAAAGCAGATACAAAGGCTACAAAAAGCAGGGCAACACAGAAAATACAGTTTTTGCTTACATTACTATGGCTGTTACATGATCTTAATCATATAGTAACAGTGTAAATATATAAAAAGACATCAAAATTGTGACAAAATTAATTAAATTCCAGACCCTTATCCAATCAAAGTGGCTTGAACTGAGAATACTCAAAGCAGTGTGTAACCTGATGACAAATTCTGTGCAGTTCACTAGCACAAAATGTGCAAGTGACTTCCGCACTGTTTGTTCCTCAAAATAGCATTAAACTGGAGTTAATTAGGGCTTGCTGATCTTACCAGTTTTGGAAAGGCAGTAGAATATCAAGGAATTAAACGTAAAGACCCTGCAAAGTAACCTGTTACTACGTTACTCTTAGTTTGATACCTCCAGATCTTTCTCACTGAAATATCCACTTGCTCCACTCAGACAGCAGTTCTTGCCCATGTATGTGGCAAATGTGACTGATGACAGGTAAAGTGTTGCAGAACCCACTAAAACTTTTGATGCTATAAGATAGTTTCAGTCAACAGTTGGATGGTCAAAGGAGGACAATTGTTAAAGAGACTTCCCTGTCTGACCATCCAGGAGCCACTCTGACATCACCAAAGCTAGCACCAAGGCCCCTTTGCAGTTACACCTCCCATACTCCCAGTCAGATCAGGATTCCTTATGGGCTCAACCTAGGTTTCCCTTATCAGAGTCTCTGATGTCCAGATCCTTAAAATAATTAAGTCTTGGAGCAATAACAAAATAACAGCTCAAGCTGAGTGCCTCCAGGGAGGGACCCTGAAAAAAGGAACCCCTGGGCTTTTACACCCTCACAATCTAAGCATGGGAAGTCTGGAGTCATCAGCTCCTGAAGTGTCTCTGAGTGTCCAGTGCCCTGGCTGGGCCATAGGTCCCTGGGCAGGTCATGGCCTCTTGCCTGGGGCTTGGGCTCCCATACCCAGAGCCCAACCTGCAGCTCCAGCTGCAGCTGCAATCGGAGCTGTACTCCTTACATGAGCACTAAATGTACTCCTCACACACTGACCACTAACAACTCCCCATATTTTAGGCATATTTAACACAGCAAACTCTGCTATCCATTTGGTGGTGGTCTGGCTGCAGACAGCAACCTTTAATGTGAGAGAAAGATGTGCAAATCTGTTCTTTCATTCCCACAGCAGTTACTTCCCAAGTTATAGATACTGGAACAGAGCACACATGGGTCCCTCGTTAAGAAAAAGCAAACAGAAATGTCTACTTCTGGTCCCACCAATTTTTCATCATGGAAAGAGTGTCACTTATTAAGGCAACAAAGTTTGTATGGCTACATGATCACCCTCTCTGTTTAACATGAGGTTTTAATGAGACTCAGGAGAGGCTAAAATGGCTGTTCTGGTACATATAGTCAAGCAGAGAAACCCAGTATGTATCCTCATAACATAGAAAATTGCTCCCCTTGGTTCCATCACCATACATATGTGGAGTATAACAAGTAGCAGGAAAAAGGCAGACTGAATTACAGGATACTCTCAAAGGTGCCTGATGGCTCCATAATAATTTTGTAATTGCAAGTCTCAGTGCTTTGACAAACACTCTTCTAAAGTAGTTTACACTTACTCTGATTAACTCTTAATTTATACTCAAGACTGTGAACTGAAAACCAGCAAAGCATGTGGTTCCTGATCTACAGCAAAACAGGCTGTAGCAGCCCAAATCAAGGCTCAGGTAAGTGGACCAGTTGCTCCCTAGCCAGCCTTTTTACTATTCAACTTCTTAATTAATGAAGTGCACTAATTTTAAAGTGCATTTGTACCTGCTCAAATTACTTACTTATTAGGAATATCAATCATCAAAGTGCACTTTCATTTCAGTGTGGGCCAAAATACACTCGGTTTAGGTGAGTGTGCATGAGCACACCCACAGTGTATCTCAACACCCTTCAGGCAAAATTTGAGACAGACAAGACAGTTCTTATCTTTTGCAGCAACCCAGGTGACAAGACACAAGTTTGGCCACTTTACACAGACTTTGGTATTCTCCTGGGGGAACAATGCCCCACTCACTACAAGCCACATGGAATTTATAGGTGAACAAAACAACACTGAACCAGATTGCAGACTACAAAAGGAACCTTTTCCTCTTAGAATTCTGTTTGCACTACAACAAAATACCTATGCAAGCACTTACTGCAGCTTCAAAGTTAAAATAACATGGTCTAGATTCAAAGGGCATTTACAAAACTTTATGTGGGTCTCCAGAATAAAGACTTTTTCCCACAATAAGATTTTAATCTTGAATCAAAGATCTGGAAAGAAGAAAGTTCACTTGGTGCCTTGTAGGAAGAATATGCAGAACCTATTATAGTTCCACAGATTTAAAATATGTTTTTTTAAATGCTGACATGAAAGCAGAGAGCTCAGTGTTTTGCCACTCTTTACATGGAAACCTTTGTGGTTGTTTACTTCTCATTTTAAAGTAATTGTTCAATTTGGTATGTCTTGGACTAGGCAAGGTAGGAAAAAATTGATATAAAACATACAATTTCTCTTTCTGAAAAAAAAATATTGTGAAATATTCCTTCAATTTAACAAAGGAAATTTCAAACACTTGCCAGTAACCAGGAGGAAAATAAAGAACTAACAAACAAAAATGGATAATCTGAGATTAGAAAGATTTTGTTTTGTTGGAATACCTTTGTCATGAAACAGTCACAACAGATCTAAGAACAGTGTTTTGGAAAATACCGCTAGTTAAGTTGATTGCCAGAGTTTATCTATGTCTTTCACTTTCTGTGGAATGAAGTGATTCCTTTAGGCTGAGAGGCCCACTGAAATCTCTTGCATAGGCTAAAAAAGTGTTTCCAGGCTGTACTGAACTCAAGGATTGTCTAAATCTTTTCTGTAACACCACAAAATACACTGCAGCGCTGCTACTATTTTTTTCTAGTAAGGATAATATGAAACTTAATTTAAATTTTGAACACACTTTCTGAATTTTGTGCCCATTCTCTTTTGCCATGATGCAAGAATGCTTTCACATTTTGCCCTCTTCCTCCTGCACTGCAGTTACTGGGACAAGCATCTTTCTAAGCATTGCCACCCACAAGGCCAGTGTTCAGCATCAAGGCAGCCAAGAGGAATATTTATGCCTGTGTCAAACCATCTTGGTAGTGTAGGTACAGGAGCAAAAAGCCCCAGCAGACTTATGTCACTTAATTTTGTGACTGATATGTTTAGCTTCAAGTTCTCTGAAGATGGATTCAACACCTTTTTAACACTTCTGTTAATACCCAGGTGATTTTCCATGTTTCTCTTACCCTTTACCGAGGGTATTTAATTGAAGATATGAGTACAGTTTGACAGTTTCAAACCTGTTTTTTTTAGCACAGAAAATGACTAGACATTTTGTCTGCAGTTTTCCTTTGTAGCTGTAAACCTCTAGAAATTATTTTTCAGACAACACCTAACCTTTTGAAAAGCAAATCTGTTCTTTTCACCGAAGTATGGGTATGTCTCTCATAAAAATTAAATAATTCTCAGTTTACCAGAGAACCACTAACATAAAAACTGCCTATCCATTATTTCAATTCTATTGCTGTGTCCTCGTTAAATTGCCTCCAAACTGGCTGGAGATTTCTCAATGTCCCAGGCAAGATTGAAGGCAGCTGTTGTAAGGATGAGCAGAATGGATCTAAATTGCTCCCATAAACAGCAAAAGGAGATGGTGCAATATGGGGCAAACATGTGGCTAAGACCTGGGATGCTTGGCTCAGTTTTCCTGCTGCTGCTTGGGGAACAAGGATACTAGGACAGCTGGCAACAACTTGCTTTTTCCTTACCCTTTCCTTGCCATGTTGTATTCCTGTGCCACTCATCTCAGCTGTTCTCTCAGCAGCAGCCAAAGGACATATCCCCAAAGACCAGAAGAGAGAAAGAATGGAAATAAGGTCAGTAATGTTCATTACAAGAAAAGAGGTTCACTGCATTTTTCTTTAAGATTAGTTGAAGAAGAGTGTATTGCCCTTTTGTCAAAACCAGTTGCCCACCAAATCTGTTGTAAATATAAGTTTCAATGCAAGATCTGGACACTTTCCCTCCAGAGTACATTTACCTGGTCTCTCTCCCCTAGACAAGAAGCTGCAGCATTCTAGGACTAGAACTAGGCAAGGCTGCTAGTTTACTAAGACATGCTTGCTGAATGATAACAATCCAGGACATCATGTCCAGTCTGTAGAAGGCTTTTGTTCTGATTTTTGGATTGCTTCCACGGCAGGAAGTTGATTCAGTTGTTGCATTAGAGTTTTCTCAGAATCACTATAGCAACAGAAATAAAACCTTAAAGCAATTAAGGTTTCTGGTCTTATTAAAAATATTCATTGTGTTATTGTTTTGTGGAATGATCATGAAGTTATAATGAGATCATGCACATGTTTCCTACTAGTTTCATTTCAAAATGCTGCATCAGTTTAAGGGAAGAAAATACAGATTTGTTATTTCTCTATGCCGTGTAAAGTTTTCCTGTAGCACATAGTTGAGAGCAAAAAAAAGCTGAGCTTCATAATTTTGTCAAGTGTTGAAAATAGTTATTTTCTTCCTCAAGCCCACTGTAAACTGTATTTACAAAAACAGAGTGCTAGACTCTGGAAATTAAAAGTCACAACTTACAAAAAAATTCTACCATCCCTATCAAGAAAAGCAATATTTTCCCTATCTTTGCCTTCAGGTTTTAACGAAGTTAAATCTTTGGAAAACAGAAAATTGAAAGACATGTAAAGGAGTATGTTTACTTTTAAGAGTGAAATTTCATTCATTCTATTTAATGGAAAAGAGAGTACCAGATCAATTCATACAACTGGAACTTTGCTTTAAATTAACGTTTCTATTTAAATATCAACATCAAACCTTGATGTTATCTAACTGAAAAGTAAATATTTTTTGTTTGCATCAAATAACATACCAATGTCAATTTACAGTTAATCTAAGATCTTGCTTTTTCCTCTTCCTATAAAAAATTAAATAAAAATGCCCTAAACCCCATTCCTTTTCAGTTTGAAATTTCAAAAATTCTCCTTCTTCTAATTAATGAAGATTAATGAAACACTAATAAGTTTAAAAATAATATTTTGTTAATATATTTTCTTATATATATTTTTTAATTTTAAAATTATATTTTAAAATATGCATGTATATGCTGTTTTAGCCACATATTTATATAGAATTCTTAGCTTACATCTTGACATTTCCTACCAAGTTTGAGTGTTGAGTTTTAGTGTTTTGCCATACTGCTGCTGAAGATTTTCCTGAAAATTTGTCATACCAGCCCCAGATTTAGGTAGCAGTTCAGCAAGGAAGCCTTAAAGAGCCTCCAATACTCCTGTATCTCAAAATCAACAAAATTAGGACGTATCAGCAGTCAGGAGCTCTAAAACTGATTTCTAGAAGGAAATGCAAAATGACAGGGGATTTTTAAAATTATTACTTAATGACAAAATAATCTTGAACTGATGACATGAAATCCTCAAAACAAAGGTCATAACAATTAGGTTAAAAAAGATAATTTAATATTAATAAGTTAAACTTGGAAAACAAGTTCTTATAGTTAAAAAATCATACCTTTACGGTTTCATGGTTTGTTTTCTTCATGTCCTCAACTGAACACTTTACTACAAAAAGTTCATTTTAGTTCTGATTTGTTTTAGAAATATAAAAAAGAAGTCTTGCTTTCTGCTGAGTTTTCATACAAGTATGTGGGACATATCTAAACTTCATGTTAAATAATTCAATTTATATCTTCTTCTTACTCTCTTGCCACAACCTACACCTCACTACCACCCGACTTCCTTAAAAAATAAGCACTGTCTAAACTGAAACTTCTTTCTTCATGTTGATAGATCAGGAATTGAACAAATTAAATTAATTTGATTCTGTTTGCTCTAAAATGGAAATTGATATCAACTTATGTGATCCAATAGTCAGCCAGTGAATCTATCCATTTGGGGAAAATATTAGCAGTGCTTAGTTAGTTTCAAACATCTCCATATCCTGTGTCTAAAATACTTTTTTTGCATATTTTCAAATAAAATACTTTTCCCAATTTGGACTATTCAAGACCATAAAAATACAGAGTTCATTAAGACATCTTAGAAGTTAATAAATTAGGATAAAAATTTAAAATAAACTACTGAGGAGAGTAAATTACTCAGAATATGGCAAAAGAAATCTGGTAGTAAAGTAGCAAAATGACACAGGAAAGGTGAGCAATATATGACAGTCTGCAGCTTCAGCTTTCAATATACATATCTGCAGGTTTAAGCATTTTACTTAACTTGAATATTAATGAAAATTATTTTATCTGTCTTCAAGCCCTGACATTTTACTCAGTGACCAACTATTCTTCCTTGCTGTTTAGCTTCTCTGACCTTCAACCACTTTAACTGACTCAAACCCTCTGGCAACAGAAGAAGGATCAGAGGAGATGACCAAAAGAATAATTATCTCAGGGAGTATATAAATAATGATTGCCAATTATTGTAAAAAAAAAAAAAAAAAAAGGCTTATCTCAGCACAAAGGGCACTAAAAGATATTCTTTCTGTGAACACATGAGTGGGTCACTGGGTTATATGCCTTGAGGTGACTAGTGGAGAGAAAAGCATTCTGTGGCAGCCAGACCAGCACTAGGGAAGTGGGTACATGGTTCAACCCAACAGGAAGTATAAAACCCAAGCAAGTGATAAAACACATTTTAATTTGTGCCCATTTTCTCTTGTCCTGCCAGTAGGGTGGGAAGAATCGGGGTCCCTCTTCTTATCTGCCTTCTGTCAGATATTTGCACACATTGATGAGACTTCTCCAGACCAAAGAGTCCCATCTCTTCCAACCTCTTTTTATATGAGAGGTGTTCCTATCCCCTCACCATCCTTGTCAGCCTGTGCTAGGATTGCTCCTGGAAGTCCACATCTCACTTGTACATGGGGAGACCAGAACTGGACATGGCATTCCAGATATGTTTCCCCAGTACTGACAAAGATGTTTTGTGCAGTCCAGAACACAGATGGCTGATTTAGACGTGAGGGTGATGGCTGGTTTATGGGCAACTTGTAGACCAAGGATGCCAGTGTCCCTCTCTGCAGAGCTGTTTTTCATCCAGTGGGCTTCCAGCACGGTACTGGTGCATGGGGTCATTCCTTCCCAGTTTGCAGAATTTTGCATTTCCCCTTGGTGAACCTCATGAGGTTCCTCTCTGCCCAGTTCTCCTGCCTGCCAGGAACCATCTGATTTGCAGCACATCTGTCTGGTACATAATCCACTCCTCAGCAACACTGCTGAGCTTCTCTCTGTCCCAGCATCCAGACCTTTAATGGAGATACTAAGCAGGACTGGACCCAATATTGATCCCCGGGGTGCACCACTGACAGCATGCCTCCAGCTGGACTTTGTGCCACTGACTACAGCCCTGTGCATGGTTCTAGCCCTTCAGGATCTTGCTGGCAATTTTAATCGAAAGCCAAAAATTCACTTGTAGTGCAGGCTTGTTCTCAGCTTAATAAAACTCACAGCTGAAAAACTTCAGTTTCATCTCATAAGACATTTTTAATAAAATTCAGCAACCTTACATATAAATATTACTGAGTGAACAACCTGCGAACTTGGAGAGAAACCGGTAAAGCAAGCAATGACATTTCTGAAATTTTGGTACAGCTGACAATGATCTTTTATTTGGAACTGGCTCCATCTTTAAACATAAGAAATTTTCAAGAAACATTTCATTTCAGCCTGATTTCATACAACACCCCTAATGGCACATTGATTTCCCTCAGCTTTCTGCTTCAGGCTACAAGATTGCATTTCTAGGTGTAAAATATTTTTGCATAGAAAGCACCATAGTAGTATTATTTTTTGAGTGAGGAGCGGTCCCAGTATAGTAATAAATACACTATTTGTACAGGCAATTAATTTATGACATGTCACAGCCCAAAAGTGAGTAAATACCTTTGAAGGACACAACAGCCTTTCTTGATTTTTTCGTGATGATTTTAGGGGCTCTACTCTAGTCTGCAGGTAGAATACCGATGCGGGGTGCCCCCAGCCAAGGAAATAACATGCTCTGACTCCATGATTCAGAAGGCTGAACAATTGCTTCATTAAGCTGTACTATATTACATTGCATACTATTCTATACTAAACTATATCATACTGAAGAGAAACCTGTGACCCTCATCAGAGTCATGACCCAGCTTTGACCTAATTGGTCAATCAATCAAAACAACCATCACCAGAGTCCAATTAACAGATCCTTTTTTGTAAATAATCTCCATAACACATTCCACATGTGCCAAACAACAGAAGGAGCAAATAGACATAAGAATAAGAGACACTAAATGATAAAATTTGCAGGGCCAGAAAACATTAAATATGGCAACATGAGGAAAAAACCTGTTATATTTACCAGAACACTGATAGAGTTCCTAAATTGGAGCTGCAAAGGATAAACTGAAATCTAGTTCAGAAACTGGAATAGTTCTTGTTTATTTTCAGATATTCAGAGTACCAATAGTAACAACCAAGGGCAGTAACTGAGGCTGCTTGGCAATTTGCAAAGACCAAAGCAGCTGGGCATTCAGAAGTACCTGAAGTAAACAGACAATAATTAAGTATTATGAGGTGTATAAAGGTCCAACACTAGGAGGCTCGTGTTATTACTATTCCCTTCCTTTCCTTCACTTTATAAATGGATAGAGCAGTCAACTTAATCATGCTACAGTCTGACTACAGAAGTGCCAACCCACTTCTAGAGAGGAATAAAGAAAAAAGCTTTCATTCTAGAGTAGTATTAATCAAACTCTACCTTGCTTGTAATTTGCTTACTTACTATTCTGCAAGCACATTGTTGTGCTGTCTTCCTCTGAGAATTATCCTAGGAAATCTTTAGCAGCAAACTAAACCCATCATATCATTCAGAAAAAAAGAGGTGTCGCAAATTATCCTTCAGAACTGGATACTGTAAATGAAATGAATCTCCAGCTAAACACAGTAATTTATTTTTTCACAACTGCTAGAAGTTGTAGGGTTTTTTAGTGCACTAGATATTGCTTGATTGTGTAACAGTGCAAAACAATTTTAAGTAAGTGCAGGTGGTGTTTAATTTTTAAAGAGGATTCACAGCTAATACTCTACAAAACACAACCCAAGTTTACTGAGATACTAATACCTACCTCCTAGGCATAAGGGTCAAAAAAACCCCCAAACTTGTGAGCTTTTAATTAGAAAACAGAATGTGTTTCTCTGATTTATCTGTAATCCATAAAAAAGAAAGTATGGCTATATTTTTCTATCAATTAAAAAAGCATTAATGGAATACACCTTTACTCCTCTCTCATGAGACTCCATCTCGTGCACTACATCCAGAATACATAAGATACCATTTTCCCTTCCTCAGCATGGGAAGGACATGGAGCTGTTGGGGTGAATCCAGAGGAGGCCACTAAGATGACCAGAGGGATGGAGCACCCCTCCTATGAGGAAAGGCTGAGAGAGTTCGGATTGTCCAGCCTGAAGAAGGCTACAGGGACACCTCACTGGGGCTTTCTGGTACCTAAAGGGAGCCTGCAAGAAAGGTGGAGAGAGACTTTTTACAAGGCCAGGGACTGATGGGAAGGGGGGAATGGCTTCAAAGTGAAAGCGAGTAGGATTAGATTCTTTACTGTGGGGGTGGTGAGGCACTGGAACAGGTTGCTCAGAGAAGATGTGGACGCCCCATCCCTAGCAAGTGTTCAAGGCCAGGTTAGATGGAGCTCTGAGCAACCTGGTCTAGTGGGAGGTGTCTCTGCCCATGGCAGGGGGTTTGGAATGAGATTATTTTTAAAGTCTTTTCCAAGCCAAGCCTTTCTAGTATTCTAGAATTCTATGAAATTATAGACATATCTAATTTCTTAAAAAAAACCCAAACAAACAAAAACCCAAAAAAGCCCAAGCCCCAAAAAAACGAACTAAACAAAAACATACAACCCCCTCCAATACACAAAACACAAAGAAGAGCAGCAAAAGAAGCACTTTAAAATGGAGAATCATTTGCATTATTCTTTGCCTGAAGTCCACACACCTATACTGACATATATACTGGCACGCACACACATACATTGCAGGGTTTCATTTAAAGCGTGAAGATCCACTAACTCAGTTTGCAAGAAAATTATGTCTGCAGCTTTATGGTTTAGTGCAAACATCAACAAGCCTTTCTGTGCTCATCACACCCACAGTGTTATAGCTTCATCAGTTTGTTTCATTCTTAAATCAAGTTATCCTGAATCACAACACGAATACTACTGCACAGCACTACAAGTCACTGCAAGCCAGTTTGTTTAGTAGTCAACTTTAAAAGTGTTGTAATCCCTGTGCACCATTGGCCACGAAATGATTTTTTCTGAAGCCTTTCATAGCACTTCTGGCAGCAAAATAGTGTGGTAAGAACAAAATGCTAGAGATAACCTCCTCTGTTATCTCAGTTGCTAAGCTATTGCTTGAGTCAGTTAACAATCCAAAGGCCAGTATAAATATTTATATTTTATTAACATTGGCCAAGCCCTAAGACAAAAGAAGCACCTTAAAACAGAGGACCTAGAGATACAAATAATTTGAAATAGAAACTCCACGTTACTGCTAAAGAAAGGTTGTGCATACATAAACTGTCATTCATTCTTTGTCATCACCCAGAGGATTTTGACTTTGTTTTAAAGGTAAAAATGAAACGTTAGATCTCCCAAAGTTAATCAGTAATTTCATCCATCAGAAATGGTGTTACAAGTTTGCTGTATGTCTTACATCAGAAGCAGTTTGACCTGTATTGTGTGAACTCAGTGGGACAGGTCTCACATTGTAGCTTAATGACCGGGAGATGAGAACAAAACACTCAGAACTCTGGCTCTGATGCAGCAGTAAAAGAACAAGAAAATGGAAAAGAACAACCCCAAAACCTTCAAAAATATTAAAATCTTCAAACGGATTTTTCTCAAAGCACAAAAGAACCTTTGTTAGAGCTTCATTTAGTATATAATGAATGGGAAAGTATTGTTTGTAAGATCTGCCACTACTTTCAAAAGGTAGAACTTCTTTCTCCCTGATAAACTGAGTGCAGTGTTTTTTGTTCAGAGATTTCAAAATGCAACTGTACATATTCCCAATTAAGGGTGTGGATGTTTAACTTTGGGGTTATTTACCTGGATTGACCAAACTGACAAATAAACAGGTGACCTGGAACCAGCTTTCTCTACCCTTAGTCGTCCCCACTCAGCTTGGCTAAATGTATATATGCAGCAAAAAGCACACACTCGAAGGGCAGAGGTCCAAACATGGCCAAGGAAATATACAAATTCACATGATCTCAAACAAATTTGAGGAGTTATCATTTCCCTTCCAGGTGTCGAAATGCAAATTCCAATAAAATAACTTCAGTTCTGCCTTTGCACAACATGGCAGAAAAGGGTGACTCTTTACTGTTATTTTACCAAATACTTACTCTTTTCTCTCTCCCTCCTTCCTACATTTTTTTTTATAACAGCATGAATTGCTTTCTGGTTTTACTCTTTGTTTGAGAGTACTCTTTTTCAAATACCAATCCTTTAAATAATGGCCAACCTAGAGATTTTTCTTACTTTAGGCAACTGCTGCTGGGCTTAGATGGAGGATGGGCAGCGAGAGAGAAACACCATCTGGTTGTTCACAAGAAAAATGACTCAGACTCTTCTGAAGAGAAGACCAAGGCATATCCTGACCTGTTTTCCATATCAGAGGTTCCTAATACAGCATCTTTATCTTTCTCGTAGATATTTTCAAATTCTTCTGAGCAGCTTCCTCATACTGTTCATAGTTTGGCAATAGATAGAACATTCTAGATATCTGCAGCAAATTTTGCCTGCACTTAAGTCAAATCATCTTCACTGTGATCAAGATTTTGTCCACCATGTTGTTACAGAAAAAAGATCTAACAAGGTACAGAATACAAAAGATAGCATTTTCAACTGTTTTGCTGTTTGTAAAAATCTTGCCTGTGGACATTTCACAGAATATTATATTTTTTCTGTATTAGATTAGCATCCTTCAGTGGAGTGGAAAAAAAGACAAATATGGCTCTTCCAAAAAAATTTGCATAAGATATATAACAGATATTTTAATCAGATTCATATTTTAAAGAATGAGTCCTGTAAGCAGAAATTTTTAGATCAAATACCATGCATATAATCAGTGTAGAATACAGATGATTTTCCAGTTTCCTCTATATAAACCAAATGTATACATGAAGTTACAGGCGGTCAGTTTTAGTTTTGTTACTTTACATGCATTCAACACTCAGCTAACCTAACCTTAGAAGTTCAAATGTCACATTTCTTCTGCAACCGTGCTAAAGGCAGGATTGAAAGGCAAGTAAAAAGATTATACTTGAAGATTTGCATGGCTTGAGGAGTGTTATTACTATTACTATTATTATTATTATTATTATTATTATTATTATTATTATTATTATTATTATTATTATTATTATTATTATTATTTCTTCAAAAATACTTCCATATATGTTTGAGAAAATGAGACAGAACAAATATTGTATAGTGCAGGAAAAATGCTGAGTGAGTGAAGGAGGTACAACCCAACATATGCCTAGTTGATATATTTCACACCACTGTGACTTAACCACACTGTTGAGAACTGGGGTAGGATGACTGTGACCTCCTGGAGCACAAATGCAGCGGAGTTTGTGCTAGTCCATGTGTCTTCACAAGGCACTGGGCTCTGCTTAGCAGGGTAAATGTGAACACTTGCTAGATAGAAATACAAAGCCTCTTACCACTTGCAGGACTAGGAGGACCAGGGAAAAGACAAAGTTTTGAATTAAACACTTACTTGAGAAAATCAATTTCATCAGATCACTTTTGTACTTTCAAGTCAGTTTTGTAGTCCCCTGCTTTTCAGAACAATTATCTCCAAACCCTAATGATGAGTTAACATTATTCTAAAACAAGTCAAAGCCATTGGTACCTAACTTAAAGATATTTACAGATAGACTAGAAACAAACTGGGAGCACAGTAAGAGCTGGAAATTCCTGAAATTTACGTAGAAAGGAAGTGAAAATTTCAAAGCTGATTTCTTTATAAACTACTGAAAAAAACACTTGTGAATTTGGCCTTAGTTTAACAATTATGATAAAAATATGACTAAATTTGAGTCAGTTTCAAGGCAGCTACTGATACTGCAATGGCCTAATTCTACACATAAGAGAGTGTGACAGACTTCTAAAAAATTTTTGTAGAGATCCATAAAACAGATAAAAGCAGTGCTTTAGCCAATTTTGTACCTTGAAGCAGCAACATTATTTTTAGAAAAGCACTTCTATACATTTAAGAGCAGAATATCTTCTCTCTCCTTGTGAGTATTCAAATTGTAGCAAAAGGTTGCTTTAATAAAAGATATGGGATTTTATATATATAATGGTAATACATGTATGAACAATTAGAATGATTATAAAGTTTCATTAATATGGCCAAAAAAGAATTTAAAAAAATATCCCTAAAACCTGGAAATTGTTTCCTTAATCTAATAATTTATACATTGTCTTTGCAGAGATAAGTGTTGATTCTTCATGACATGCTAATGTTTATTTCTGTCAAAGACTGGAGCAGAATAATTCAAGTTTTTCTTAGCACATTTTTCACTGCTGGGTAAATTGTAGCAACAACAGGGTGAGAAAATAAGGTGATGACTGGAAGACCAGGGATGTGTTAAAAAAAGTTAAGAAAGCATCAAGTGTATTAATGACAAAATTGCTCAAAGGAGAACAAACTGTGATCAAGTATGTGTTTCTTCTAACATAGTTTTGTATCAAATTACTTGAATTTTTTTTTTATTGGTAAGAGCTTCAGTATAATAAGAGAAAATGAAAAAAATTATCCAGCATAGCCTATCTTCTTCTTGTGCAAGTTAAACCTATATTCAATTTGCACTTTTCCCTCTCACTGGCAAAAGTAGATTTTCAATATTAAGAAGGGAGAATATCTTTTTTAAATTTTTTAATGCATACTGACTGAAAGCTAAATATCACTCTCTACCCTTTCTCAAATTTTAGGTAGCCTGTGACATGCCACAGAACTGTGTGGGTTGAAAATCAAATTATTAGTATTTTGAATGAATTAATCCTCCATTACAATCTTCTTTCTTCCACATTTTTGAATCCTCTTCCCTGGAATCAAACCCAAATGTGGCAAGGTCAGCATGCCTTCTTCAAAACAGAAAGTAAATCTACACTCTAAAAAACCCCTCATGCTCCATTTTCTTCCCCAACTCAGTAGAATTACATGCTAAGAGAATCACTTATTATTAAATGTTCCCTAATATTTAGAAGTAGATGAAGGGCCTTCCTCAGGGTTGGTTTTTTCTGGGTGCTCTTTACAATTGTTACAAGTCCTTCGCTGGTGCAAAGAAGGCAGAGAAAAAGAAGAAAAGATGCATGAAGTGCATTCAATGTTTGCAAGAAATTGTTACTGCAAAAGCCCAAGAAAAAAAGTTACACATGAAAGCTGTGCACACTTGGTTCATAATTTGCCCTGATTCCTCCAAAAGTGTTCCCTCCCTATCAGCTTATCTCACTCTCCTTCCCACTGTTTTCTTGGCTTTTTTTCTGCAGCTATCTGAGGAACCTTTTTTCCTTGGAAGTTGCAGCATGACCACAGCTTCCTGTGAAGCTCCTGTGGTCATTTTTGCTTGGTTGGTTTTGTGCTAAAGAACACAAGGACTGGTATTGCCAGAGCCCCCAGAATTCCATTGCCAACCCCATCCTAGCTGCAGAGGTGTTCAGGAGTTGTCCTCTAATTCCCTTCCTACCTCTAAGCCCAGCCGCCTGAAAAAACCCAACATAACAAAACAAAACAAACACACACACACACACCTGGACGATTGATCAGAAAAAAATTATTCATGCCAGGCTTAAACTAGAGGACACCCCTTGTCCTGATTAAAAACTGAAGTGTTCTACAGCCAGGAGAGATAACACATGTGCAAAGCTGAAAATAGTTGCCACACCATGTTATTGTTTTGTTACCATGACAGCAATTACCAATATTTTGAAGAGAATGACTGCTCACTGACACAATATGAGGACAATGGGAAGGTGTGTTTTCTTCACCAGTCCAGGAAGTCTCATTGTTTGCCCAAATGCAATTATTTCCTATGATGTCTAGGTGAAGTTATTATTCATCAGAAACAGAACCACAGCTGAGCTGGAGAAAATAAAATCTAATTCAAAAAGGACCAGTGTAGAGATACAGAAGTTTTAGGATTTTGCCTCTTCAAATATTTGCTAAAAGAGGCAGAAATTTAAGGAAAAAAAGTCTCAATATTTCTTGTATTTACATCGTCTATCAGCTAGAACATAGAAATATTTTGGCAAATAGGTGAGAAATGTCTGTTTTGGCTGCCTTTTATGCCTTTGTCAGTGTTAGAATCGAAACCTCTTACTACACTCAACAGCTGGTATAGACCAATTATATTTTAAAGATAACATCAGAAAGAAACTTCACAGCAATTGGTAGAATTCTTCATGTCTTCCTATCTTAGACCTATCTCCTCCTCCAGAGAAAGAGATATATAGGAAGACCTCTGAATGGGATAACATCATCTGTCATCTCTTCCAAGAATTCCTGAACAAGAAATGCAGCATGCTCCTGAATTTACAGGTCTCTGTCTTCCTTTCCTCGATCTGTCCAGCATTGTAAATGGTTATGGGACACAACACAGCTGACACACATGTCCTCAGCTGATAATACAGAGAATGCAAATTACAGAAAAAACACAACTGCAGGCACATCAAAGCTTCAGCAATGCTGTTACTCATCTATAAAGGCATGATAATCATCAGCAACCTGTTTTTTTCCAGGGTATGTTCAAAAGAAGCAAAAACAGGCACACAATTAAGACTGTTTTCTTAAAAACATTGCAAAAGACCTTAGGCATTAGATCTACAGCTGTGCTGACTGCTCAGCCTCTGTTTCAACAAGAACTACAGTGCTGTCATAAGGGTGCTCCAATGACACCGTACCATTTCCTAGCAACAATCTATGTTTTGTACATAAAAAAAGAGAATGAAATACTGCCTATCAGTGTTTTCTCATTATGCTGTTAAACCTTTCTCCCTCTCCCATGTAAAATGAAAAGTCTTATTTGGACATTATACAGAACTTCAGACTGTGCTCTGTAATGTAATGAACTGCCAAGGAAGCAAACCTAACATAAAACAAGGTATTTCATGTTATCCAAATTGACCCTTCTGAAAATAAAGTTAGTGTAAGTTCATAATTCCATGAGAGATTCACCAAGTTTTAATCCTGCACTGATGGACTGAATACCTCATAAGCAAATGGAGAGCTGGGCATTCTGCTTCTCACAGGGCTGTTCCTGAGGAGTCTTTCCTTGCAGAAGCAGCATCTGGTCTTATTCTGAGATTTATAGTAATTTCTGATCATTCTGGGAAAAATCTGGTCTTACTTTCTGAGATTTATAGTAATTTCTAATCATTCTGGGAAAAATCATTCAACTGCAAAGCGTTGCCCCACTTCATGTGTTTAAGCATACAATTCACATTTACAGTTACGTACACACAAACCCTCCTGCAACACAAACCCAACTCATCTACATAAACAGAGTTCTGCAACAGTCAAGTGAAAGTTTAAATGCACTAGGAATAAATGCCATCCCATGGAGACACCCTAGCTTTCCTTGTGAGGTGGATGGGCTTCTTCTCCCCTCCCCTTATCAGCACACAGATCAGCATTTATAACACATATTCCAAGGATGGTAGAAGGGCAGAAAAAACCAAACCAGAAAAAGCAGCGCATTTCCATCCATATGAAAGTATATGAAAGTAAGGGTGTGCAGACTCCAAATCCTACAGTGGCCAGGTAGAAAAACAACACCAAAGCAACAAACACAAAAACGAGTGGCATGGTAAGAACCAGCCCTTCAGTCTGGAACGTAGGGGTGGAAAAACCAGGTTATTTCTGCTGGTCAGCTGTTCAGGTCTCATCTGCATAAATATCTCATCATAGCAATGCATCTGCCAGAAAGCAAAATAACTTCATGGCTTTAAAAATCTTTGTGCTTTTTCTTTTTTCTTTTTTTAATAAAGAGCAAGAGAGGAACAACAGAAAGATTTTTTTATTTTTATTTTTTACTTAATATTTATAGGTAAATTCTGTCCCTGTACTTGTGTATCTCAGAGAGTGGAATAAAGTTGCTCCATGCTGATTTCTTGTTTACAAAGATGTTTGCTATGTGTGCAATACAGTCTCAACATTCCCTCTGCTGCCACTGAAGATGGCTGCGCTAAAACATGTGTTTGATGACAGACATACAAAAGAGAAAAGAAAAATCACAGTTATTTAGACCATTTTGTATTTCCTTTGATATATTTCTATGTTGTGGAAGAACAGATCTAAGATTTCTCTTAACATTGCTTACTTCCTTAGCTCAACACACTTTTTCATACAGCAGTTATTAGAGGGAAAAATTGAAAAAATGCATTTAATTTCTCAATTTTTTTACAGAAACCCTGGGTTGATTTTACCAAACACCCTAGGAATTTCCCCTCTATTTCAATGATAGCATATTCCAACCAATGGGAACTCACATAAAGTTTATTGACATATGGTGCCACCTAGCTAGAAGATGTTACATGTTATGTATTACAGATTTGAACAGGGTGCCATGGACACAGAGTCATCTCCCAAATGAACCAAACAGGAAATATCTATCAAACACACTAGAAAGGAATGGTTTATCTTGGATTAAATAAATAATGATGTATGTTATATAAACTCACAGAACTAAATCAAGTTTTTAAAATTCTTAGTGTTTAAATAAAACCATAAGATTAGAGGCCTTTACTGGTTAGTTCAAAGCTTTTATGTGTATATGAACTTACCACCTGCAGAGTCAAGAGCAAATAAGACTTAGGGAATTTTTTACCCTCCAATTAAGTAAGGAAAGGACAGGCAAATTTCTTCTTAAGGCTTTTTTGCAAATAAACCAGAATCATTTGCAAGATGCAACAGTGTACCACTGGTACCAGCACAGGCACATACACCAACAACGAAGAGGAGCAAGAGATTCTCTTTTAGCACAAGAATCAGTAAAAATGCACTGTGACAAACAAGTAACTGAAAGACATTACTTCAACTTTAACATTGAAGTATTTTTTTAACATTTTAGCATTTTAACATTTTAGTATTTTTTACCAGAGACTGTAAACTCAGTCCAATCTTTCTATAAAATTTAGAAGAACAAGATTTTTCAAAGAAACATGAAAGCTTTTCTTGTGGCATTTAGTGAGCCTAACCATGTGTCTCAGTACATTCAGCAAACAGGTTACAAGTCAATGCCACTTTTGAGAAGGCACCACAGCAAAAGCATTTGTATTTGCTTCTAGGAAGAAGTTTTGTCTTAAAAGCATTTTTTCCCTGGGGAATGCAGGCAATAAGCCTAGTGAAGGGATTGTCCAGCACCCATGGAACAGCAGTTGGAGATTGTTGTGCATAACTTACATTGCTTAAGGGCCAGATAGGCTGAACAAATAAGCAAACCTTCCTCAGGCACAAAGTGCTCTCTGGTACAGTAATGATGCAAACAACATCCAGCCTTTTATACAACCAGCTCATGGAGCCCATAAAGGCTGATCTACAGAATTTCACAGAGTTTGAATGTATTCTGCCTGAAATCCAAGGTGAACGTATCAAATTAGATACTGCACATT
Organism: Agelaius phoeniceus; assembly: GCF_051311805.1. Taxonomy (NCBI): domain Eukaryota; kingdom Metazoa; phylum Chordata; class Aves; order Passeriformes; family Icteridae; genus Agelaius; species Agelaius phoeniceus. The sequence goes on from NC_135265.1 coordinate 59,569,271, forward strand.
ATTTCAGTTTTCAGTAGTAAACACTGCAGTTCAAACCAAAACCAGAACAAACCAGCACATTCTTCTAGAGGTGTATTTTTAACATTCTCCTGTGGAATTTTATTCAAGAGCTAAGGCAGGCAATTCAACAGCAAGTGTTTCAATAAGGATTTCCTCACCAACTGTAACTATAGAGTCTATTACAGGAATCAATTTATATTTACTGTATGAGAAATCAGAGATTTACTAGAGATCAAAAGCATGTCAGATTTAAAGACACTTTTCAATTGAAATCGTTTTGGGAAGCTGCAATCCCACACAAGGCTGTATGCCCATGCAAATCCTCGCCAACAACACTGCCACAGGGCGGCAGATCATCTATGTCACTTCCAAGAACCCACAGTCATGATGTGTCAGAATGCAGGAGCGGCAAAGGAGCCCAAGCACAGTGCCACACACATTCCTAACAACTCCCAAACAGAAAAACCTCACACTGTTCTTTCTTCGGCACTTCCACTTGGAATGAAACAATCTTCCTATTTAGAATTTATCAAGACTTTACTACCAGTTATCTGACTTCCTTAATGGTTCCTAAAAACTGAGGAGATTACTAAAACTAAATGTTTTTTTTGTTTATAGCTCAATGTGGCATGATGAAATTAATGTTTTGAAGCAGCATATGAATTCAACCCAAAACTCTTTAGTATTTCAGATTTAGTATAAGGAAGCAAACTTCTCCCTGGCAAGGACAACAGATTTGCTGTATATCAAAACAGCTTTTCTATTTTTATTAATATTTACAAAATAATGTAAATTCATAACATTTGTCTGCTTGCAAATAGCAATAGTACAAAACTCCTCAATTTCAGTATTGATGCATTATAAAAGTTTTATTTTGGAATTACTGAACAGCACACCGTATCCAGTATTTTTTTCACCCTATGAGATATACACATCATTTTAAAAAATACAAGTATTATCTTTTCTTTGTGCTTCAAGATACGAGGGATCACAAAAACATACATCTTTCAAATCCAGGGTAGAAGTTTCGTAAATGAGCATTCTACTGGAACTACCAAGTACTGTTACTCTGAAATTAAATGATCTCTGCAGTGATTAAAAAAAGATTTTAAAATATGGGGAAATTTTTAAAACAATTTCTACAGATTATTAGCATTTGGAGATTGAAAACACAATAATGATCCCGATTCATGCAGTTATTTGTTCTTCCTTGGAGATGTTCAGGTCTTAGCCTGAACAGTAGATAACAGAACAATTATCTACAGAACTAGGTGATAATTGTACTGCAAACATTTAACGACTGTTGCCATGATTCTGGGAAAATTATCACTTTTCAGTGTCTATAAAATAGAAATTTTTCTAACACATTATTTGCTGCTTTTCAGTCAAGATTCACACATCAGTAAATAACACTCTCCCTTAATAAACAAAATGAAAGCAGTTCTTGGTACATTGCTAACAACATGATGCACTAATTAGTTTGGGGTTGGGATTTTTATATGTTTGCTTGTTTAATCCTGTATACATGATAATATTATACAGCAATCCTCATAGAAAAGAGGACAAAAATGCAGTTTCTGTCATGGACAAAAACTTTATAAAAACATAATACAATTAAAATACAAAATAAATATAGTACATGTCAGATTAGTTACTAGTAGCATTTGAGGTTTCTGGAGACTGAAGAAATTCATACGGATCATGAACCATGTCTTGCTGTTCTCCAACACTCAGATGAGAGGGGCTTCCTGTTGGATGTGGGAAAAAAAAATCAAAACTTTAAAAGCACAGAAAAATTTAAGAGATATTTATACATATAAACAGGATGGTTATTTCACATTTTCCTTTTAGACTTTTAAAGTAAGACATCTAAATAATATTTAAACAGGAGATTATGAAAAAGAAATCACAAGATTCTTAGTAATTTAGATAATTTTTGGAATAGTAATCATTTTGCTATTACTCTGAGTTGATTACTCTGAGTTAATTACACAAAATGCAACTGAGTATCATGCATCCAACATCTTCTACCTTCTCAGAAATGGCACCAAATTGTTAAGCAGTATGTTATGCTATCATCCCGTCTTATCACTGAATTTTACAGTTGACAATGAAATGCTGTTGTAGAATCCCATTTGTTACTTGCTGAACACAACTATGCTGAAGTAAAATAATCATTATATACTCCTTAGTGTAACTGACAGCATCAAATGAAAATGCTTACAGGAATTTGCCATTGAATTATCAATTTACTTCACAATTACTTTAATCACATCTAATAAAAAAATAGGAAATTACAGTTAGGGGTCTTAGTTCTGGAGGTTCAAAGTATGTCTTGTTAGTTATCTCTGCTGGGCATATTTAAAAATTAAAACATGATCAGTCAGCACGCTGTTTTATCAGAGTAGTTTCCCACAGAGATTTATATAAATTACAATGTGAGTTTAAACCAATTCCAAATAGAGCACAAGTACTGGAACTTCTGTGCCACAACTAAATTTACCAAGATGATGTTGGTCTCTTTCAGAGGTATTGGAAAGGGAGCTCAAATTAGATGATGGCCGGGATCCCACTCTGTCAGCCTGAGCTTCATGAAGGTCCTGAAGCAGTTTTGTTGTTTCATCTAGATGTAGATGGTTATCATCATGATCAAGCTCCTTCTTCACTTTTCCTAAGAGCCACCAACCAAAACCCATAATTAGCACATGTACATTGACCCACGAATTACCAAGTCACTATAAAAAAGTTCTAAACTTAACACAAGCATTGGCTATACCCAAATGACCTCAATCTTGCATTTTTCCTCACACTTCTAAAAAGCAACAGCTGCAGACCTGTGCAGTATTGGAAGATGAAGGAAAGTGGCACAAGGAAATGGCTGAAACTGAACTGACTACCAGTACCTAAACAACTGTAAGAGCTTAATTTGTCTTCCTTAGCTGTGAAATGCCAGATATGGACAGACTGGCCTGGGTTGGAAGGGACCTTAAAGGCCATCTCATTCCAACCCCCCCTGCCATGGGCAGAGACACCTTTCACCAGCCCAGGCTGCCCCATCCAACCTGACCTTGAGCACTTCCAGGAACAGGGAACCCACAACTGACACAACTGTGTCAGTGCCTCACCACCCTCACAGTAAATAACACACTTAGTTTGTGGCAAAATGGAGTCAGCAAGTAGATCATTTAAATATTTAACTCAAAATACAGTTAAAACAGAACCTGAAATCTATGGAGGCAAAGATATCCCCATCACAGAATGTTCTAAGAACAGTATCTTCTCCAGCTACATTGATTTTTAGTAAGTCAAATGAAATTGTGAAATTGGAAAGAACTGCATGTTTGTGCCAATATACACTATTCTTTCATATGAAGACCTAAAAAAAAATCCCTCAACTTTAAACAGGAAGATAAACTCCTTCCCTTCTTTTTCTTAAATGCTAATTTTGCAAGAATTATGATAAGAAGTAATTTCATAAACTCACTCTGGTAGCCAACTAATCTAGCAGTATGATTATTTACAGAAAGGCCAAAGAAGAAAATATAAGCAGCTTTCAGTGCTGCATGAAATTTATAGTAAGACTGATATGTCTAAACATTATCTATAAAATGGATATTTATTCATTTTTTATTGAACTGCAATAAAATTAGAGTGAGACAGCATAATCAGAACTTACAATTGCTTTTCAAACTGCACCTATGTGAGAAATTTGTAGAAATCTTTCTTCCCTTTAAGCCTTCAATTCATTTCATTGTGTTTTATAATACATAGCTTGGCCTCTTTCACATTCAGAACTAAAAGTACCTTAAAACATAAGCAAGTTGTTTGCTCGGATGACATTTTTGAGGACATATGAGTAACTCAGCTGCCTGCAGAAACGGTAACAGTACTTGTTGTGGTACTTACAGGATAACTATAAAAGGCATGTATTTGAAACAGTATCCAAATTCTTTCACACAACTGAAGATAAAGTCTATCCAGTCCTAGAAGTTTCCTCCCACTTTTGTTTTGGGATGTTCCATGTAGCAATATGATTGGGTTTCACATACTTACCTAATTCCCAAGTTTTAAACTTACCTAAGCTTACTTACCTATTTCCCAAATTGTAAAAGACATATGAAACAACATAATTTCTGAGTGAAAGCTTCACACCGATTCTTAAAATTTATATTACTATGAACACAAGAAATACAAGCAAAGCTACCAAAATAACGAAGTACAAATACTTTGTTTTCTTCAGTTGTACAGGAAAAGTTAGCTTGTATAACACACGGATGTCTCAAAGGAAAAACAGAACAAGGTTTCATTTATCAGCCCTTGACTTTTTTTACCATAGTTAAATGTATATTTATTACTACTTTTCAAACCCTTTTTTAAGTCTTAGCAAATCCTGCTGTGATTTTCTCTAAATGGTACAACTAAACCATAACTGATATCTTGTATATTTAGATACTTACCTAACGAACTTAACATAGAAATATCAAGAGATACATCTGAATACGGCTTCATGGAGAGAAAGTCCAAGTCAGAAGTGTTACTGTCTCCAGCAGATTCTCCAACCTATTAAAATACAAGAAACAGAAAGATTAGCAAGAGGTACAAGCTGTGATGTTAACTTCACAAAGTTTAATGCACAAATCCATTCTCTCAGAAGGGTTACTTCAACATCTGAAACTGGAGCATCCATAGCCATCTTGGCTAACCTGAAATTCAGAAACAGCTCAAAAAGATTCCTGGACATGAATGGCCAGGGATGTGCACAGTAGTCCAAGTCTTTCATCTCATGATCCAGGACTGCTGAAACTCAATTACACACTCAACTCATCCATGTCTCATGGTAGAACCCTAGCAGGTGGAGGTATTACCAGTATCCCTCATCTTCCCCATATGTGAACACTGGATTTATTGAAATTTTTCGTACACTGGGCCTCCTTCTTGACAGTATCAGCTGGAGCTGGTTGATCTAGTATTTTTCCTTTACACTTGGATAATGAAATACAGCCTAAACTTTGCAACTCTCCTTCTTTCCATACCCATTGCAATATTGCTAATGTAATGGCACAAAGGAAGAAATCAGAGTCACTAAGCTTCAAAACCTGTTCTAAGGGAAATCTCTGAGGATGCCTGATCCAGCAGGAGAAATGAGACACTCAGATAAACATACAATCAGATATTATCTTTTAGAAATATGAAAATGAAACCTAGCATGTACATCAAATAACTTAACCAGTCACCTTCTAGAGAAATTCACACCTTTCCACAAAACATAAGGAATATTTATAAAACTATGATTTTTTTTTAAGTTGCTATAATGTGATCCATATAATTTTTATGTGAATTGCATTGAATGTAGTGCATATCTCCTGTTATCACAAATAATTTGCAAGATAAAACCAGTACCACTTAAAGAAAGATTTTATTAGTAGCTGTAAAAGCATAAGATATGGTTATTTATCCATAGTTTCTAATAGACATTTTCAATGGATATGCTATTAACCGATTAATATTAATGGGGTTTTTTCCAATTTTATAGCAGGCTGAACCTCAAATATTGATCAGCAGATCAAGTATCTTTTTCAGGTTCCTATGTGATCTTTCTGCATCTGAGACTTAGTTATGCATGCTGAAATAAGCTGAAGAACAATAAAGCCACAAATGAAAACAGACTGAATATCAGAGAATTCATTTTCAGTACTGCAATCTTATTCCAGATAATGTAATTTTAATATTCAACCTCAGATTGTGCACTGAAATGAAATAATGTCTCAATACTACTTTTTTGTTTCTGTTTTTTCCCCTGTTGTTTCCCTCCCCTACCCCCCAGCCATTTTACCATAATCTGTTTGGAAGAATCCAGACAGGTATTGCGCAACTTGTGTTCTTCTTTTATAAGAACTGGCAGAACCTAAATAACATAGAAATACTTTAGATTTCATAGCTTATATTTACTAAGGATGTTCCCTGAGAATGTTTGTGTAATTTACTGGTTTTCCACAATGAGGTCATGGGCCATCATAAAAAACTGCCACATTGTGTGATGTTTGAGTAGAGCCTTCACAAAAAACTACAGACCAGCTTTCTCTAGGGCAATCTTATAGAGTCACGCCAACAATTTGTAACTAACCAGGACAGCCTCTCCAGGAATAACCTAAAGCCTCTCCTTTCTCATATACTCCACTTATCAATCTTTTCTGTATTACCATAAAGAACAGAGGCACATTAAATAAAATAAAGAATTGGAATGTTGCAAGCTCAGAGAGCTGAGTAACTTTCTCTACTTTAAACGCCAAAACACTTTTCCCTGTTAAAACCCCCAAACACAGTATTAGCATAACTTACTTTAACTTCATCCAGTGGTTTTACTGGGATGTTTCGCCTCTGTAATGAAAGAATACCAATAACTGCTTATATTGAACACGTGAGAAAGACATCTTTCTTGTACCATCTCAAGTATATTCAAATCACACACAAAAGGAGGCTAGAGACAGCTAACTTTTTCACATATCTGTAACATAATTAGAATGCAACAGTCGCTGTTCTGAAATATTTTAATATTATTCATTTTAAGTAATCTTTGAGTCCCCTTATACTATTTCTTCTGCTCATAAACTTTATATTCAAATGCAGTATCTTTGTCATTACTTCAGTAACTTCTGATCACAAATCATTCAAGGTTGTACTTCCAGAGATACTAATTCTTACTCAAATGCAGCAGTACAAAATGCTCAAGCATAGAACACCATGTATATGTCACTGAAACACATGTAATTGTGTAAAATCAGTCACAACTAAACAGCATTTTCAAGTGTAAATAGCCATTGACCATTGGAAGGTCCTCAGAAATTCTCACCTGGAACGACACTCATAGAAAAACATGGTAAAAGGCAAAGGCACATTTTATTTTAATGCTAAGTTGACTATGTTGCATACACACATTTCTATGTGTAGAAAAGTATTCAGAATATTGGGTTTTAACTTTTTGAACTAATCCTTTACATTTCTTCCTGTTAAATGTACCATCTTTTTCCATAGGGAAAAAACACCCAGAAAATTCTAAACAATCATCAGTGGTTTTCATTCCATTGTCTCCTTATTTCCAAACACCACCCACCCTACTCCACTTCTAAGTCGCAAAGATGTAGCATAATCTCATTTCCACCACATCAGGAAGGCTAGAGTACTTTCCATCTTCCCACCCAGCCTTCCTTTCTTTATTGTTCAATCTTTCAGAGTGTCAGCATTTTAAATAGCAGACAATTATTTCAAACTACGACTGCCTTTCAAAGTGAAGATAACACAAAATTTATCATCAGAAAATTTGCAATTTTTTAGCTTATTTTGTCTTGGGAATGCAAGTCTTGGGGAATGCAAGTCTCACTAGAACCATACACATTTCTGAGAAAACTCTCTTCTCATAACAATCTTAGTATGCATGTCTTCAGGAAAGTGCTTTTGGAAATAAGTTAAAAGCTTTCCCTGTAGACACACTACATGAATGTAAAATTTAGCACTGGAGGGTAACAGACACCTGGTACAGTGGTAATTACTCTTTTAATTTTACTTCCATGTTCCAAATAACTAATCCTTCTATGAGAAATATATTTTGCCTTTCAATAAAGAAAAAACCCAAAACTTTAACAAAAGGATTGCAATGTAACTCAGAAGTCTGTATGTAAGTCATGACATCAAGTGACAAGGCTGCCTAAACTCCATCCAGTTGGTTGGACCCTGCTATACTGCATCTCCTGTCTCCTCCTTTCTACAGTCACATAGTGAACCACATTGGAGAACTGACCTAGCCAGAGGAAAGGATTCCTCCTTCAGTCTCTAATTAATTCAGCCTCTAATTTGGTTTATGGTTGCTTGAACAGCTAGGCTTGCACTGCTTAAACTGGCAGTGGAAAACAAAGCATATCACAAAATATTAAAAAGCCAATAGGGTCATTCTTATTCTGATGAATTTGTGACACTTCAGTGCACCCAGGACACACCTGCTTTAGCTGATAAATAGTTTTGGAATGGTCACCACTAGTGATCTGGTCCAGAAGATCATCAACTATTTTCTTGCTGTAACTTCCAGCATCCTTCACAAATTCTTGTAAGCTAGCAGGAATGGAGATAAGCATTACAGAAAACATCTACTTTCATAAAAACTACTTCAACTTAAAATGTTTTCCCAAATACACTGAGTTACACCTACATTTTCTTTTTCCTTTAACTCTTTTATGCTTCTTCAGGAAAGCAATTAAGGTCACCAGGACATATAGCTTTTTCTTTTACTTTAATAGTGAAGTAGGTTTACAACTTGTTTTTCACAAGTACCAGCAAATTTTGTCTTGAACTATCATAGATGGTAGGGTAGTGGGTTAAAAAACAAACACAAAAGATAAAAAGCTTGAGATTATTTCTTTCCCTCCAAGATCAACAATTTAATGTTAAATGGCATTTTTCAAGTAGCATTAAATCTTTTGAAACTCATTGAAAAACATAATTGTTTTAAAGCCACTGAAATATATTACTTGCCTTTTAAAATTATTTACTGCTGGGTAACACTAAATCTGGGGCAACCTATAATATTCTGTGGTTGAAGACCCTAATAACAAGATCCATAACAACTTTGCAATAAAAGAGAATAGCTTAAAAGGCCAAATAGAAAAACACCCCAAAACTTTCCCCACCTCCACAAGTAAACAACAAAACCAAAACAAACCAAACAAACAAAACAAAACAAAACACCAAAAAAACCCCAAGCCAAGAAGGATGAAAGCCTAGCTTCAAAAATAAGTTTTAGAAAAAAATTCAGGATTTGGATCTCTTAGTTGAGATCTAGTTTAAATTTCTTTGCAAAAAATTGCTATGAGAAGGTTGTCTTCCTAATAAAGAAGACCTTACCTTAAGGCACACTGGATCCCAGTTTCATCACCATATGCTGAGTATAGAAGCTCCATCTCATCTGGTTTCAGATCATGAAATATAGAGTTGTTTTGCAAAGAAGGTGCTGTATTGGCACTGGTAAGAAAGGTTACTACACAGGTAAAAGACACAGCAAATTATTAGCAGCAGTGTCAAAGATCACTTGGGGGAAAAAAACAAAGATTGTATTTTCTGAAACAGATACAGAAATTAAACAGATTTTCTGAAACAGATACATGGCACAGAAAGTGCCATGTAGTTTTTCCTCCAGCTGAAAGCAAGAGCAGTGTCTCAAGGACACTTACAGACTCTAGAATCAGCACTATTTTAACCATATAAACAAACATACTTATACTACTGAAAGATCAAGAATTAAGTTATCCACCCCATTCCGAGAAGAAAAAGGTTCACGGTCACATTCCCTTCTGTATTTCTACATTTTGTGTGCATCTACATGATGGTTGCCAGTCAGTTTCTGGACAGCAGATTAGAAACTATTAAAAACTGTCAATAACAACAGGAAAAAAAAATCCACAGCCTGCAAAATCTTTGTCAAATGTTGCAAAAATGCAAATGACTGGAAGTTGTTTTTCAACCATAAGTGCAATTACTATGGAAAAATTATTTCCCCCAGAGGAAATGGACTACCATTACTGGAAATCTTCTAGTGTGGCTATAACACCATGGTAAAATATTAATACATAAACTGCTAATTAAATTATGTTTAATTAGCGAAATAGTCAATTTAATAAAAGCTGCATTCTGCTGTTAATGGAATTATTATATATTATAACATAACTAAGTGAACTTTCATAATATAAACAGGTATATACCAACATGATTTTATATCAAGTAATTGCTTGAATATTTAATAAACACAAAGTTAAAACATGGTCTTTGGTAATTACCTTTATTTCTTCGTTCATCTTTGAAGCCCAGTGTAGTGAAGCCAGGTAATAATTTGCTTGACAGTGAGCTCAGATCCACTGGGTGAGTTTCTTCCTCTAATAATTTGATTTAAAAGAAGGCTTAGAAAAGCATTTTGTGTTTACAATTTATGACAAATAATTAGAATTTGCTATTTTAGAGCTGTAATTAACATAAAGACTAAATGTTTTTTAAACTATACATTAAGGGTAGGTACTGTAATTCAGGTTCTCCATTTAAATTTCAACCTCAACCTATAAGTATGTTTTCATGTCATATTCACAAGATCTATGGCTTAAGTTATTTCTTAATAACTTAAGTTATTTCACTTTTACAGTATACAGTAGCATCTGTAATTATTTTAGTAGCCAATTCACAAACCTTCAATGTCCAGATATTACTGAAATGATAAAAGCAGTCTCTTGCAGTCTCTTATGTTAACTAAGTGGTTTTTTATAGAAATTAATTACCATCACACTTTGAATTTTCAGTGGCATAATTTCAGAGGCATTAAATCACTTTTTTTTTTAGAAATAGGTAATAGGCATGAGAGCAGCCAAAATGCTCAGAAAGATTCCAGAAAAATTTACTACCACATGAAAAAGAATTTAGCAGGCTTGCATCTCTCAATGTGATTAGTCAAAAGCATTTATATATTCATCAGTGAAACAAGAGGAAAGCTGTGAAAAAATTCTAATCTCAAAAGGTGCAGAGAATGAAGTGCTAAATCAACATGACGATTCAAAAAACTATGGCATTTTATTCATTACAAATTTTTAATACTTCTGCATCTTGAGCTTGAAATTAAAGCAAAGGGAAAGCATAAAACAATATAAATACCATAATAGTAACAGAACAAGAACAAAAAAGAAAATATCAAGGAACTAAAGAAAAAAATCTCATACACTTAAAACTGAAATTTAGCTAATGATTGAAAAAGGTAATAAAGAGGTAAAAGATTATTCTAAATTTGCATCTGTGCATTGCACATTTACATAGAATTGCAGCATCTTCATTCACTTTTTGTCATTAGGTATTAACACTACAGTGTTTTTGCAGTAAAAGCTTGTCTTCCAAGCTCTTTGTAAAGTCGTAGGAATGTCTAAGTGCTTATAAGGAGATATTATTTTATCTTCTCACTATTGGCATCAGCAAAACAAAGCATCTGAAGTGTGAAAATAGGGAAGGCAAACAGAAACACCTTTGGGGTGTTTGGGGAAATGGCTTGGGAAATAATTAATGAAAAGAATGAAATTTTTTGAAAAATAAAAAACAATTTAAAAACTCATATATATTACGCAGGATCTGTATCTACGGTTAAGACTTCAAAATCTCTTATAACATATAAGACTAGAAATGTTTACTTCAAAGACTATGGCTTTTACCTTCTGCTTCTGGATCAGATGAATTTACTACACTAAATAATAAAGTTCCATCTCCATTTTTTTTCAGATAACCAATCTGTGGACAGAACCAGAGATACAGGAGGAATCATTCAAAACTGTTCACACTCAAAGGAGCTGCCCATTTACAGAGAAAACTATAAAAAGCATTTTTAGCTGTATTGCACTGGACTTTGCTATTCCCTTTTTCATACAGAGAACATTGGGTCACTACTATTTTACACCACTTAGCCAGTGTTTCAGAACAGGAGACTTAGGAGAAATTCGTACATCATATATACAATGCCCTACTCATCTTTCTAAGTCAGATCTAAAGCTTACACCCAAGACAAACCCAATTCCATTGTCATTAGCATGGAGCCAGCCTTTCTGACTGCGAAGTCCAGAACACACATTTTTTTTAGAAGCAATCTGTAACTCCCATCCACAAACAAAGTCACTGCTTATTTTCAAATATAGACTGAACTGTTTTCATGTCTCACCCACAACTTTTTCTAATTAGAAGTACTTTTATTAACAAACTACCAAATTCTTCAAGAGGAAGAAGTGCTGGGACAGACCTACTGAAGCAGACAAGCACAATGCTAAAGACAGATGTGAAAGACAACAGAGCACACCAGGGTCTATAAAGTTAGAGCCAGATCTGATGCAACAAGCAAAGCTAATGTCAGAAACTAACTACACATGAATTGAGAAAAAAACCACTGTAAACTCTCAATATAAAGGGAAAATAAAAACTGTTCTCTCGCTACAAAAATATTAGTAAATACATCTGAGGAAATGAACAACAAATCTCTCCTATTTTGTTTTCTATCCCCCTCCATCTGAAAACGTTTAAAACTCTCTCTGTACAGGAGGCCAAAGCTAATATTGGCATACAATAAAAACAGAGGTGAGAGATGCTGGAAAGAGAATGAACAACATCTTCAAGTGATGGCAAAAGTTAACAACAGCTGAATTCCAAAAACATGCCAGGGTTACCGAGATTCAGTGGGACATGCAGTGGGGCTGCCAAGCTGACTTAACAGCCTTAGCAACTAAGAGCTGCACACCTCGAGAAACTTCCTTGAACAGTGCAAAACTGACTGCATCACTCAATGGTATTGCTTTGAAGGGATTTTAAAAGCCACTCTACTTTGGAGGTTTCCAATAGACTTCAATTATAACAAGTCTTCTCATTATCCAAAGAAACAGAAATACATTTGAAACTAAGCCTCCATCCACTACTCTTTGCAGTTTTATTTCATAATCCAGTTGAGCCTAAACTGACTACATAATCAGGGCCACTGCCCAAGAAATGGACATTTAAGTTTGAAGACACAACACCACTTCTGCTTCAAAGTAAAGTTTCTTCTGCAATAGTTTTTAAAGAGGTGGAAAATGCAGATGTGGACACATCCTGATTCCTTTCTCGACTGCAGTGACCACTAGAGTGGCAGATGAGAAATGGGAGCAAAGGTGGAATAAGTCTCCATAAAATTCGAGGGAAAGAGAGTAAAGGTATCTCAGTACAGATCTGTAGCGAATGCCTGGAGCATTCACTCCAAGCCTAGCACAAGGAAATGAAGGAATCCACCACTATCATCACAGAGCTAAAAAACCCACAGCTAAAAAAATTGATCCTTCAGAGAAAACAACAGCACCACCAAGCTTGTCCTTGGAAGAGCACAAAACCCAAATACATGGAATAACATCAGCATTACATTCAGGACTGTAAAACTTGCTATCTAAACCTACTCAATGAAAGATTTTTGTATTTGGTACTCATGCTACAGCTGACAGCTACTGCCTGTAAATACAAAACTACAAGACTTTACAGACTCTCCTCATTAAAAAAGGTAATTTAACATTAAAAGTATGTTAATTCCTGGGGGGGAAGGGAGGGGAGAGAAGGGGAATCCTAATTGTTCTTCAACCTATGCCGTGGTTTGCTTTTTCTGAGGTTGGAACAATAGGAGAAGTGTGATGTTATTTTAATCACTTTCAGTGCTAAGGGTGGCAATTCAAGATGGAACATTTCACTGTTTCCTGTAAGTGAATTTCCAGAGAGAGAACCTGAGATTGACTTAGGACCCCCTACAATGGCTTTCAGTGGCAACTAAAGATAGACAACAGCAGTATCAGTACACCACACAGAACATATATCCCAGATGCTCCAGTCCCAGGCAGCCTAACAGTAAAGCCTGTTTCCTAACATGAAACAAAGCATTCAATAGTCAGGCACAAACTGGAACTGCTAACTGCCATGTGCAGTAGACCTTGCTGTTGGGTAGATATCGATTGATCCTATCCCGAGCTTCATCTGCTGCATGTTCCACTAGTGCCAGGACATGTTCTTCAGCAGTGCTGTCTGTCAGGCTGCATGCATTCCCCTCAGGTTCAAAAATGCAGCTAAAAAGGAGAAGAAAAGGAGCTGTAGCAATTAAAAGCTAAAACAAAACAAAGGGCTGAATTCTGGTTTTGCTTAATAGAGCAATCAGTCCCACTCTTCTCCCAGTGTCAGTGTACCTCAGCATTTAAGTGGAATTATAATCATTATAATCATATAATCATTACAATCATATTATGAAGTTTTACAGCAGAAGCTGTGAACTACCAACCTACTGACTTCAAAAATTTAATTGTTTCTGTATCCTGATGAAAATGAAGTATAAAATGAAGCACAAAACAGTTTGGGAATAAAACTGGCAATTATACAAGGTGAATGCTGTATGCATCCTTAGTCTCCCACATGCACGTATACACTATTTTCAAAAATTACAAACAGGAAGATGCAGAAAATAAATTATGTAATGAGACATAGAAACTGTTGCTTATCAGAGAAAAAACCCAACAGGCTGCATTTATGATGATTATGTCATATAGCTGCTTGCAGAAGTAGGACCAAACTCGCAGTCTAAAAGGGAGTCCTTTAATTCCTGTGTTTTCAGTATTGGAAGTTAGCATTCCTAATCTGTATCAATCACAAAACTGCTTGTAACTGAAATTACAGAATTTAACATTTATCTTTCAGTAGATCCCTTTTCATTAGAGCTCCAAACCAATAAAATCGTAGCAAATAAGCATACCCAAGGATGGAACAGGACATAGCTATCACATAAAATCAGGAAAAGGTAGTATCATAAAAAGAAGTGTGAAGATATCATAGAATATGGCAGTCTTCATTGTATTTTATATATAAAATAAATGTTGTAAATCAAAGTATTTCAGGGCATTATATAGACATTAGACACTAGGGCCAAACACCTTAGGTACTGGGTAGAGCATCTCCTCACACCAAATCCATTTCTCTCTCCTGGGTTATCTTCTTCCATTTGCTTAGCTAAGAATTTCTCTCTGTATAGAGATTCAGATCCAATACACAAGTAAGTTTTGCTATTAAAGACAATAAAAAGATCACAGGATCATACTATTATGAGACAAATGTTATACTACTTTGTTTCATTGAAACTTTAAGAAAGGGTATACACAGCAGGAAACTCCTCAAAAACTGGCACTTTCTATCACACACTACAGAATACTTAAAGGACAAGAATTTTGAGAGAATGTTCAGATTGTAACATCCTAAAAAAAATTTCAAAAACTATTTAAACATTAGGATGTTCAAGTGATCAAGTTGCTTCTTCCTCTATATAGCTTAGAGGTCTAAGCTGCTTTGACACTTTGTAAACATTGACTTCAGCTCCTCTGTTTGTAACCATAAATATGAAAGCAAAAATATCTGCCATTAGGTTTGATTTTCCCCTCTCAAGGTCTTATTCTTCATCAAAAAATATAGTATCAATCCTACAGATGCAAAAATACAAGTATTTAAAAGTTCATGTTACTTAGAAAAAAACTAATTTCAACTACTAAAGTTACACAGATGTTGAGAGGAACAGAAAAGTAGATTTATACTACATCTGATTGCTGATAAACTGGTACCAGGATGTATGTTAATGTAGATGGCAGTCTCAATTTCTTGTTCTATGACAAAGGACAAAGTTACTCTTGTGGTAGAGTTTATGCAAGAATTAATGCTGGACACCACACAAACCAAATTATTTTGTCTTCTAAAAAAACAGAAACAACCAAAAACCAAAGCACCTCTCCCTCAAGACTTGTCTACATAAAGGTGCTTTCAGTTGAATTCTATCCACAATCCATTAAACAAAGGAGAAATTATACCTTCTCAATTCTCTATGATACAGGAACAGATTAATTTCTGTATGTTATCATTAGAATAGCTTCCACTACAGATAATTATTGTTGAAAATTATTTTTGAAGATACATGTTGCAGTCTTCTATTTCCAAAAAAACCCCTAAATTAGAATACCACTTCTTCCATCAGCAATAAGAATTACAAAAATGCTGGAAGTGTAAAAAATGAAAAGTGGCTGATGAGAACTGTAAAGCTCACTTTTAAAAAAACATGAAACAAGGTATATTTCACTTTTGTTACTTTGAGGATTTAACAAGAAACCTGCAGAACATATCTACATGATCAGATTATTTACAACATGACTAGCGGTGCTCTGTTGCAATATTTTTTCCCATAAAATTCCAACTGATATAATGCTTTACAATTTAAATTCAGTCTATCTTTGGATGCCTATGCAAGAACACTGAATAATATAAGTTGCTTGTATATCATGGTTTCTGCTAAAATCTCATAAAATACATTTACGAAATTCAGATTTAAAAAAATTAAATTATTAACATTAGATTTTAGTTATAAAAATATGAATTTGTGACATGGAAGTACCTATTAGCTGGAGGATTACTATTGCACTAGCAATATATTTTACCACTAAGTTAAATAAGATTTCACTGGGGATATATTATCATCTGCTCCAGAAATAATCTCCTATACTTTCATAACCTGCCAGACAAGGTTTAAGTTAAATAAAATCACTCACTGATCTGGAGCCACTTTGCCCTCCTGGGAAGAACCTCTTACATTTTGATGAGACTACTTTAGGAAAGGAAAAAAAGGAACAAAATGCAAAAGGTATTTGTAGCTATACCCAAAATAACATTTTAAACCATCATGAGAAGAAACCACTCAGTATTTAATACAGATATAAAGAAGAATGAAAACATCTCTATAGATATTAATTTTAAGTGTTTGAAAGAATATGCAGTCATCTTTTGAATTGTTTGCTTCAAGTTAGGAATCACTGGGTTATTAAACAAGTTCTATAAATAAACAAATAAAATACAATAAAATTGCCCACTTATCCTATGGACCTCAAGGAAAAATGCTGAGTTTTTTCCCTCAGTTCTTTCCTGCTGTGTAAAGCTGCAACAAACTAGTAAGCATCCCCATTAAAACCATTACCTAATAACTTCTTTATTTTGCTTTTTGGATTTCTTGGTAGTCTCTGCTTGTACAGGAACAACTTCAGGAACAGGTTCTTCAACTGTTGTGTCTTCATCGCCCAAAAGAGCTGCCTGCTGAGAAAAATCCATGTCCTGCATAAACGACATGCTGCGCTTCAAAGCTAACAGCCGTTCCTAGAATCAGAAAGGACAGAGCGGCAGGGACTTAACCTTTCCCTCATAGCCAAGATGCTATGATAATGGGATGGGATGGGATGGGAATGGCCATGGCCTTATTTTGTTCTTAATCTCGTTTCCAATGGCGATGCAACATGATTTGGTCATGGTAGCATGGCATCAGAATTTCTGCAGCCCAACTATCAAGAGAGAAACAAACAAACAAACAAACTGCATATGCAAAAACAACTATTTTACACAAAACTTACCATCACTGTAACACATGCACACATACACACACACACATGTGCACACACAGAGCAGCTCACAAAAAAACCTTCACTTGACAAGCCAACAACTGTATCTGAGTAAGAAGTATTTGTGACACTGCTGAAAACTCCCCAACACCTTCAAAAAAGTAATGCTTTCTTGTTTACACAGAGATAAAACTTAAATGAGATCTTGCTTCCAAAAGTTTCAGCCAGAAGTAGGATTTTTCGGTAGAGTTGCATATATTCAAACTGCTTCCACTGAAAGAAGCTCTTACAAACTTCAGTGGTGCAGGTAAGGTTGAGAAATAAGTAAAAATTACTGGGTTATAACAAAAATGCCATCAAGCCCTTAAATATAGCAGCACTAACTGGCACTGCTGTAATTCATCACAGATGGATGAAACAACATTTACCATTGTTACTTTGTTCCTTTTGAGTATGGTAACATAAAAACCCCCAAAGTTTCTGCTTTTTGTTTTTAATAGGTCTCTTACTTTGCTCATCATCTTAAAGCCTGTGTGCAGTATCTTCTTGGCTAGTTTGTAGTAAACAGTATCTGGTCTGTTGTAAGTCATTGCATTATCACACATCAGTTTAAAATCAGCCTGTAAAATACAAGACGAAAGAACTGTAAACATTTCAGGTCCTTTGTTAAATGACTGAAAGATACCACTCCATCTTGGCAGCTCTTTGAAGAACACAGTAATATTCTAGGAGTAGGCTCATGAACACAAGCCAAAAACAGAATTGCAAAGGTTTGAGCCTCTTCTACCTCTCCAAGATGCTCAGTTTCCTTTGGAACTGGCTTTTGGTTATAAAAACCACTCTCTTTCCTGAATGCCAAACGTAACATCTTCTCTTTAACCAAGTGGACCAAATGGACTAAATGGACCAAACACTAGACCGAGCTACCAGGGTGACTTTTTTTTTTACAGCATTACAAGCCCCCTGCCTCCAATTACCAAAGCCATGGCAAAGACAGAAATTGAGGTAACATGGACGAGCAAACTATGGCCCAAGAAGCAGACAAAGAAGTGCATGTAAGCTACACTTCCAGTGATGGCCTTTCAAGTGCTGCAGAAAAGCCAGTCTTTTGCTTGCCCAACTTTGAAGCAGACCCTTTTTTTTCTGAAGTGAAACGAATGAGTGTTCTGCAGAAATTGCCCCTCTTTTAAATGCAGGACAGAGTTCTTTCAGACTCTACTCTTAGACAGATTATTTATTGTCTTGTGACTAGCCTCAGCTAGTTATATCAGACAGGTAACCTTTTGAGCAGACTTTGTTTCAGAGGTTAAAAACCTACAAACTTCATTTCTTTATTAAGGTTACGGCTCTGTAGTTCTGTGTAATTAGGTACCCTCATGTATCTAGAAAGGGAGTCCAATTCCTTTTTTGCTCTAACACGGGCAGGCTTTTAAGAAAACTTTTATCACTCCTCTGACTACCAGCAGAAGCTAAGTCCTTGAAGAAAAAACAAAAGTCAGTCTAAAAAATACTGCCATTTTCTTTTTTTTTAGGTTTCTATCCCACCAGTTTCAATACTGCAACCTTGCCTGTTACTTAACAGTCACAGAGCTTCCTATAAATCTCTACAGCATATTTAACAAAACAGAGTAATAATCTTTGTCAAAGCATCTGTAAGAAATGTAAACCATTCTTTGCTCACCTTGCCGGACCTTTCAAAAAAAGAGATTAACCCTGAGAAACAAGCCAATGCTCTCTTGCTGAGGCTACCATCATATCAACATCAGTCTAGGAAAAAGCAATTCCAAAAGCTGCTAATAATTCATGACCTTCACAAATCAGTTAAAGAAAACTCCTCTCCTTCAGGAGCTACCAATACTATGAAAAAATTTCTTACTGCACTGTCTGTGAAACCATGATGTATCTAATAAATTATTTCAGCAAAAACAGTATGATTAATGACTAAGTTAAGCTGCAAATAAACTTGCCAAGTAAGTTTCTGCCAGAAGACAATTTCAAATGAAGTTATATAAAAACCAGAATAATTAAAGATAAAAAATATGTAATTGCTATTTACTCATATACAAGATGCTCCAGTATATCTGCAGGTTTCTTGCAGACAGGTCCAAATTACATTTAAATCAATCTAACAAGGTCTAAATTAAAAAAAAGGACAAAAAAAAAAAAGAGCTCAGTGGCTTAAGTCTTGGTGATAATCTTACTCCTGTTGAAGTTTAGCAAAAAACTAAATTCCACAGAACTTTAGAAGATCTTCTTGGTTTCAACAGTAATTTATAGAAGATTGTAGTAGAATATGACAGATTATTTGTAACGTACTGAATATACAAAAGTGCTCAGTTCTGAAAAAAATGAGCATTAATTAATGTAACAAAGGCTTCTACAGTTAAAAAGAATCTTCGGTTTCTTACTAGTTGTGAAATATCTAAATCTTCATTAATTCACCTTGAATTCAGTGACTGATTTGTATTCATTTGCTGCAATTTTTTCCTTCATTGTACCAAAATCCATAGGGTGTTTTATTATCATGGAATATCCAGGAGCAATGGCATCCGTGACTGGAAAGGCAAAAAACCCATGAGGATCTTTCCTAAAAATACAAACAATAAATTGAAATTTACAGCAGGCAACAAAACAATCCTTGCTTTTGCATCACATTAATAACACAATAGTACTACTAAAAAAACAAAAACTACTAAAAACATTCTCATAAAATAGATCCATGTTTGAAAAATTTCCTGATAAAGGACAGCATTGTGATTTCACATATGTAGACTTATTTAAAAAAGAAATTCCTGCAAATTTTAATTAAAAATGTCTTTCAATTCAATTCAATTCAATGATCAAATGATCAGTTCAAGCTAGTTCTCATATTTCTTAATTAATTCTTGTATGTTTTCTGTGTCTCTACACGACAACTTGGTCTTTTGGCTTCTTGTAGAAAAAGCTCAATTCTTCTTGTTCATAAGGTCCTCTAAAAATAAACACAATGTTTAATTTTTTTAAATTTGTTCCAAATTCAGCTTATTGCTACAAAATAAAAAAGTAATGTTTTTTTTAAACATGAGGTGCAGGTTTAAGAAAACAATAAAATAAAAAGCCGATAATTTAGAAGATTATCAAGTAACCAGGTCTAAATTTGCTTTGTATCTGACAGTGGACACTGAATAAAACAAAATTTAACTAAAACAGTCCAATCTTTTAAAGTAATGTAGAATTGTAACTGGTTTTTAATCCTTAAACTAAGTCACTAATATTTAATAAATTTATAATGGCAATGTATAATTTGCCCAAAACACTTATTTCCCTGCCCAATGCTAGAATTGCAAATTTGGTAATAATTATCCTCAACTTATCTTTAAAAACAACAAAGTCTGACATGGTTGCAAAGGTTAACAAATATCTTACAGTCAGTCACCAGGCACTGCTTTCAAACAGAAAACCAGGATATGAAGTTGCCAGGTAACACATACAAATATGTACCAGACACAGCCTACACAGTTGAAGATACAAAAACATTTACTACCTTTGAAGCTGGCGAAGGAAGTGTTCCAGTAATTGCTGGATTGGTGTGCTCTCATTTTCAGCTGCGTTTTGAGATGAAAACCCAGGTAAGTGCAATGAAACCACATGTGCATATATTTTTTTATTTAAAAATGTAAGTACCAGAGAGAAAAATCTCACTACAAGTACAGCTTGTACTGATCTGAAGCCAAATGTATGAACATGGATTTTAAAGCAGAAGCACATCAGATATCTAAGCACACAGTAACTTTTTCTTCTTCCTTCATTTTCTGAGCTTTTTTCTTATCACATTAAAACCTAGTACCCATTAAGTCAGATGTAGTGCTAAATTTAGCAGCCCTAAGAATATGTATTAATAAGATTAAAACAATTACATTATATATTTCTGCAGAAAAAGTGAAACTTGGTTGCTCAAATACTGCAGTTGGGAAATCATATTCTTACAACATGTTTGCTGTGCAATTTTCATGGTTTCTTCACCATAAACTCCATGCAATTCTATAAGCCTTTCAATCACAGAGTGACAAACAGATGCAGATTTACTGGCAAGACAGGTAACAACTACAATTTCACCTCCTGTACAGATCACACAAGAAACACTATATGTTAATATAGCCTGTTACTTCAGAGAGACTGGCTTTAAGTGAAGTTTGAAACACTAATGAAGCACCAAGAATTGAAAATCCAACTCTCCATGATAGAGGAAAGACATCTCCTTTCTTAAACAGAATGGGTCAGGTAATTTATATGCTTTCCAATACCATTTTACAACCAGATGAAAAGAGAATAATAATTGGAATAGTTTTTATCTTGTCAGTTTTTAAGGCTCCTGACTACCCAGAGACATAAAACTCGGATCTGAAAATTTCAGTTACCTTGACAGCTGATGGCCACTATTCCTCAATTTAATGTGTGGTCACAATTATAAAATTCCTTGGGATTACCTGACTAGTCAAAGGGCAGGATTCCAAAGACAAGACTCACAATATTCCTAATGACACAATTTTTTGCTACTAGGTTCCATTTTCAGGCTTATGTATAACTGAGATCATGATGTAATTGAAAATTCCTAAAAGTAAAGGTTTCCACTGAGCAATGCTGAGTTTTAATTATCAAGCAATGGCTACTGGTAGAAAAGCAAGGCGAAATCTGAAAGGATCAAACATGCAGAAGTTGCCATATACAAATGATAAATATTCTGGCTGGTGATAAGAATTAGAGAAGATTTGTAAATTAAAAACAGGGCTGGTATGTGGTGTCTACAGTCTTTAGAGATACACTATCACAACTTCCTTTCCATGAGAATAGAGATGCTAAAACTCCACATAGATTAGAAAAACAAAAAAGACAAAAACAACACCTAAGAAGTCTCCACGAGAGTTTTTTCCCTTGAACTAAGTGAAACTTAGTTTCAGACATTCTGATCACTATGGTGTAATTGCTAAGGAGAAGGAATTAGGGGAGCATTATGTGCAATAACACTTTCATAATGAGGTTTACCCTGCCAAGGAACAGAGGCCAGAAACAGGATGTCCTCGGCAACATCAGTCACCTGAAAACAAACCGACTAAAACATGGAAGCACCAAGAGGAATATTGACTTTTCAGATAGCAGAAAGTTCTGGATGTTGGAAAAAGTCAAGCTCCTATATTTCAGTAAATCTTCATGAAAATTTTATCTTTGACAAAAGCTTTGTTTTGTGTTCTTTTAAAAAGAACCAAAATAATTTAATCTTTCATACTGTTCACCTGGCTGAGTTCTGCATGCTCTGACAGGACGATCTGGAGGAGGTTCAACCTCCACCTTTTTCCCAGGATCAAAGTCATCAGTTTCTCCTTCAGTGTCACACTGTTCCTTCTCCCTTTTCCTCTTTTTCTCTTCCTAGGACAGCAGAAAGAAGACATATTTTAGATGGATGTGCAATCCCACACATCAAAAGGCAAGAAACAGTGATGTTTTTAATTTGGAATACTCATTCAATATCCAAGTCATAATACTGTTTAAACAATATTGCATATATTTTCACTATCACTTTTACAATTTTCTTCTCCAATTAAAACTGTTCATCTTTTGCTACTTTGTACTTGATACAGTATTGTTCTATCATTCCTGCATGTTTATTGAAAAGAAAAATTCTGAAGCTATTCATATGCAAAACTGCACGATAATAAGCTACACCAGAGAGCAAAGAAAGTTAATTGACTATTGAGTAAAGATCAATCTGTGGCTCCGCCCTCATCAATGTATTTTTGTTGTTTGTCACATTAAACAGAAGTGAGTAAAATATATGACAACTCAGCCAACAAAAGAAGCATAAAAAACAGTGGTGGCAATTAATGATCTCTTCCTGAGTTTCAAAGCAAAGGTACATCTAAGTCATTCCTGAAATTCCACAATCATTATCCACATTTGCACAGAAAAGCACACATTCATTAACCTTCCCTAGACTATGGTTTCATTACTTAAAGATCCATTAGCTTATTTTGAATGTATTAATCATGAAGTTCTGTGAAAAAAATCCAAACAACCCCCATCCCACAACTCCGTAAAGGCAACTGATACTGCAAAATCTTGTATGAAGGACAGGTGGTTTTGCTACATTTCAAGTCCCAGCCTAAAACATCTGTACTAAGAAAATTGTGCACTGTCTGTGCTGTATTTAAGGGCTTCTGAATGATCCTATGAGATCTGTCACTTCCAGATGATTTTTTTGTTAGGCTTGTATTACTTGGAACTGATAGATGTTAGACACAAACACACACAAAGTAGCACCAAAAAAACTGTCACACAGGAATAGTAAAACTACATGACAGGAAAGAATTAAAAAAGCAGAAAGGTCAGAGAACCATTATTACACAAAATAAATACTCTTAAAATTGAATTGTACAAATAACTGTGCTGTCAACGCCTCACTACTGATTTTAAACAAACTCCCCAATGGTCAACACAGACAACTAAGTTGACTACCCTACTTACTACTAACAAAGTCACAAAGCCCAGCACACAGGTTATTCCAAGAGCTAACGATGTAATGTACCACAGTACTCAAGAGTTCAGAAGCTGTTTTGAGTAAACATATCAATTTCAATGTCCAGTAACTTGGCACATCTCCAAAATGCAAACACAGCCTGGAACTGAAAAGCTGAAAATATCCTCCCTAAAACAGTAGCAAAACATGTTTGTGACCAGGCTAAAATACAAAAGATCGAACTGAAAAACAGGAACATTTATTCAAAGCAAATAAGTATGGAAAATAAAAAGTTATAACAAGGAAGTTTTTACTTTGTTCATAGAATCATCACAAAAGGTATCTCCTGTAAATAGCAGAAGTACACCAACTCACACACAAGGGTTTTCAACATTTCTGAAGTGCTATCTCCAGACAATAAGCTTCTTGTAACAGTGATTTAAACAAAGTTCTGCACCAAACTTTAGACCTGATAAGTAAGCATGAAGGCTGGTGTGCCTGAATTCTAAAAATCACAGCTTACCTTTCTCTTTCTTCTTTCCTCATCATCTAGATGCTTTTCTTTTTCCTTCTCTGACTTTTTCTTCTTTTTTTTCTTCTTTTCTTTATGTCGTTCTCGCTCATGATCTGATCTATCATCATAGTAACTAGAGTCATGCCCTGACCCAGAGAGTTCAGTGACTTCACTGCCTCCAACTTTAAGAACCAGTTTTAAGGGTTTTTCCAAAGGCTTGTCCACATAATCTAAATTAAAAAAAAAAAAAAAAAATTAATAAATGCACAGGGAGCCAACAGCACATAGCAATTACAGAATCAGTCTCAATTAGGTCAGAAAAGACCACTGAGATCAAGTCCAATCTATGACAAAACATTACATGTCAACTAGACCATGGCACTGACTGTCACATTCAGTCTTTTCCTAAGCACCTCTAAGGACAGAAACTCCAGCACCTCCCTGGCACCCCATTCTAATATATAATCACCCTTTTTGTAAAGAAATTCTTTCCCAATGTCCATCCTGAAGTTCCCCTAGTGCATCTTGAGGCCATGTCCTCCCATGTGGCTGGTGGCCTAGGAGAAGAGACCGACCCCCACCTGGCTACACCTTCTTTTCAGGCAGCTGCAGAGTGACAACGTCCCCCCCGAGCCTCCTTTTCTCCAGGATAAACAATCCCAGCTCCAAAACTTCTTCTAGAACTATTGATTATAAGAATTCGCTGCAAATCAAAAATATACAGAATACATTTGGAAAGAAAAACAAAAGCTAAGGCTAACAAATCCAAGCTAACAAACAGTCGTTCTGCACATCTTACGTTGTGATGTTCAACAAACCTGCAAGACATTAGAAACCGGCTCTTCGGCCTCCCCTAAAACCGTCGCAAAGTTCTTGCAGAGCAAGGTGAAATTAAGCATCATTCAAGCACCGCAGCGACCGGATCCTCTCAGAAGCGGCCGTGGGAAGCACGGAGACGCTCCGGCTCACACTGCACCGCCCGCCCCGCGTTCCTCGGGCCGCCCCCGCCGCCGGCAGCTCCAGCACTCGGAGCGAGGTCTCTGCCCAGGCCCCACAGCCCGCGCAGGGACGCCGGGCCCCGCCGACAGCCGCGCCGGGGGAAGGGACGGGTGCGTCCCGGGTACAAAGAGACCCCCCCCCCCCCCGGCCCTTACCGCTGTAGGTGGTGGCGGAGGTCGAGCGCCATTCTGCCTTCTCGGCTTTGTGCTTCTTGTGTTTCTTCCCCATGGCGGAGCCGCAGCCGGCCCCGCCGGAAGCGCTGGGGAGGGCGGCCTCCCCGCCCGCCACGGAGGAAGATCCGGGTGAGGGGCCGGCCCTGCCTCGCCCAGCGCGCCCTTTACAAACAGCGGCTGCTGCAGTCGGTGCCTGGTGCCTCCGGGTCGCCCGCGCTCGCGATCTCCGTCGTCCCGGCGCGTCGCTTCCAAGGCCGTGCCTGCCTGAGGTGATTCCCTGTCCCCAGCGCTGAGGCGGGAGTAGCCGCCCGCCCGCCCGTCCGTACGCGCGACCGCGCTCGCGGCGTGTCCCGAGCCTGTCGTCGCCATCTCCTGAGGGAGGGAAGGTGCCGATCCCGATCCTGGTCCCGATCACGTACCTGGTCTTAGCGGGGGGCGGTGTGCACCTGGACGGGACACCGGGAAAGGGCCGTCCGTGCTGTGGGTGTGTAGCAGTCGCTGGAAGTCGCTTCTCTTTGGTATCGCTTTTCCCCTAGGAGCGAGAAAGATGGAAGACGCTGCTGGAGATTTGAAGCAAGCTCTCCCAAACGTGTGTGACAGCGTTCAGATCCATGTAGAAGTTCACCAGAAGTCGAGCAGGTCTCTGATCAAAGCGTTGCTTGCTGCCACTTGTGCCTGTATCCTCTCGGCCTCGTTCTACGCATCTCCAAGAGCCCTCAGGACCCAGCTCTGCCTTCTCTGTGCTCTCCCGGGAGTTTCCTCACCTGTGTCTTTTCCTAAGATTGAGCAAATACACTTTGCTCAGTTTCACCTTGTGGGTCATGTCATCCAGTCTCATAGCGAAGTTGTTGGCCACGTTATGGGTTTGCCCCAGTTTATCCTTGTCTCTGTTGTGTCTATGCTGACAACTGCTCACAGTACTCCAGATGTGGTCTTACAAAGCCAGTGGATGGAAACACTGCTCTCCCTAACATCTGCAGTCTTGGTAGCACAGCCTCAAATAAGGTTGTCCTCATTAGTAGCAGGGGCACACTTGACTTATTGCCAGCTTGTCCACCCAGTACCCACGGGCCCTTTTCTGCAAAACAGCATGTCATTCAGTTGGCCTCTGATCTGTTCTGTTATCTGGGCAGTGGGTGGAGAGCTAAGATTTCATGTTTACCTTTGCTGAACGTCAAAAGTTTCCAGTAAGACCATATTGCCAACCTGCAGAGGTCCCTCTGAACAACAGCCCCACCCTCCAGAAAGTTTTCCTTGCTTTGGTGATATCCATAAACTCGTTGCAGTCACTTTCAATCCCATTGTCAAGGATGCAAAAACAGTGCTGGTCCCAATGCTAACAGCATCACACTGCCTTTCCCCACCCAAGTTACTGACAGCTCTGCTTAATCTTTCTACTAATCACAGCCCTCTGAGCTAGACAGTCCAACCCTCCTTGTCTATTTATCCAGTTCTTATCTTACTGTTTTGGATGTCTTAAGGATATGGGAGAGCACATCCGAGACATTAGAAAAATCAAAGCGTAAAATACACACTGTGCTATTTTTGCCAGGCTTAACAGAGAACTGAGAATTTGCACTGGTTCTAGATGAGTGAAATTGCAAAATTAAGTTAAATCTTCAAATGGTATTCCTTTTCCTGTAGTTTTTGTCTCTTCTGGAATTCTCCCTATATTGTGTCCCCATCCTGATGTTTCAGCTGTCCTGAGAGCATAATAGAGCTTCCAAATTCAGTCTGTAGCTTGGCTCTGAGTCTTTCTGGGTTTCCTGCTGAAACACAGATTGCATAACTGCTTTCCATTCTTGAAGTCTTCTAGCTGTCTCATTCAGTATCCCCAGATACGACCTCAGACAGAGCAAATAGTATTATTTGGATTATGTCTTTTAATGCACAAATTAAAAACAACTGTCCAGCTTGTTGCTTTTGCAGACAGACTTAATCTGACAGGTTCTTTTTTCCTGTAGAATGCTGGAGGAGGATTGAGTGGGTTTGGGATTTTTTTGTGTTAGTTGTTTTTTTAGGATTGGGGGTTTTGTTGGTTGGTTGTTTGGTTGGGTTTTTTGGTGTGTGCAAGATAGAAGCTATTTTCCGTGAAAGCCTCATGTATGAAATAATGCTTTCCAACAGTAATTCAAATTGCCTTATAAAGGTCAATGCCATAAAGTAATGATGTTTCTTTCTTGTTAGTGTGGCCAAGAAAGAAGATATTAGGATGAGTGTCTTAAAGCTGTTGAACAGACACAACATCGTGTTTGGTGATTACAAGTGGACAGAATTTGACGACCCTTTCCTTAACAACAATGTGCAGTCTGTGGCAATTGTGGACACGGACCTGAAACTGAAGGACAGACAGGTATTCCTGGTCAAGAACGTGCACCTCTGTTTATGTGCCCCTGAACTAGTTGTAGGTGGACTTCTGGTACCCCAAGGGCAGAAGCAAGACAAGGTCTGTAGAATGATGTAGTATCTCTTCTTAAGCTGACTAGTATAACTAGGAAAAGGTGGCAAATTTTTTTTTACTGCTTATTAAGGTCTGAAACAGAGATAGTAGGCTTCAGAGAAAAATGCCAGCTGAGAACTGTAACTTTCTTTTGTTCAACTGGCTTTAAATGAGAAATATGACAGGTAACAAATCTTTTTATGTTCATTCTAGCCTATTGACCTGAGCACAAGCAGTCTTTCTCTTCATGTTTTTCATCTGAATGAAGAAGGACCAACCTCTGAAAACCTGGAGGAAGAGAATGATGATATCACTGCAGCTCACCACTGGGTGCTACCAGCAGGTACCTGTGTAGCATTTCTGGGAGCTCTAGAACAATAAAGAAAATATTGCAAAGGCTATAAGTGTTTATAGTTACCAATAAAGGTACTATTTGTATTTGTTGTTTGTCTATATAACAAATATGTTTGGAGTTTTTTCTTTATGGAACAAATATATTTGGACTTTTTCCTTTGTGGTTTTGACTGACGTGCTGCAGATGATTCCAAAACACATCCTTTATTTCTGTAATACTTGTGGATGTGTGGAAATAACTGGTCTTGTGGTCTAAAATGTGTAGTTATAATCAGAAGCATGCAAGTTTTTAACACTGGTGGTTGCATTCCAAGTTTTTTTTTAACTTGAAGATCCACAAGAAGCTTATCACTTTAAATATTCATTTTCCAGAGCCCACTGCTGGCTTCCAGCCCCCATGACAGTACTGCTTTTATAAACACTAACAAAGTAAAAGATTTAGTCTTTATCTTATGCTTTTATAAACAGTAACAAAGTAAAGAGATTTAGTCTTTATCTTCTGGAGAGGAAAAATCAGGCTTTCCTCTGTGATAGAGCCAGACCTGCCTGTTACTGTCCTGTGCTTGGGGAAATTTGATTCTCTGCCTGAAAGGAAAAGCACAAGTGTGAGCTTTAGCTCAGAGAGACAGTAATTTTGAAACATTTCCTACTCTTTCCATGTTGTGAAATGCCTTATTACATTAGTTTTCAGGAAGAATTAAATCTGATACATTGACATTATTGTCGCAGTGCGCTAAAATCAGGGTGACAGGGTGACCCAGCTCAGCGACAACAGAGGTGCAACAGACCCCCCCCCCCCCCCCTTCAAGCTCTGCAGAATCCCAGCTACCAGTAGAGGTTTGGCACAGGAACAAAAAGACAGCAGCATGGGTCTTGGGGTAGAGCTGGGGTGGCTTTATTTGGTGGTAATTTCCCTTGAGTTTAGGACTCCAAACAGCCAAGACCTTGACTTGAGGTTAACAGGAGTTTTTATAACATTTGTCGGGAGGAGGGGTTTAGGGTAACAAACCAATAGGGATATGGTTGGGGGGGGTCTGAGGGGGGGTAATTCATACTTAGACCAATGAAAGAGCACTAGGGAAGGGAGTAATTTGGGTTCTAAACAATGGGGTTCCAAGTAGAGAGGGCAGGTTTGGGGAAGGATTGACACCTAGGGGGAGGAGGAGTAAGGAAGGTTCTGGGGAAAAGGGTAGGGAGAGGAGAGATTGACAACTTGGAAGGGGAGGGGTTTGAAACTTGGCAGGGAGTGGCTGGGTAACAAATGAAGGACTGACACTTAACCGAACTGAATAACAATGGGGGAGCAAGTCTAAATTTAGAAACATGAGATGCAAACCTGTGCCACTCCAAAGGCAAGGGGAGGACAACACAAAGGGATTGTAAAAAATCACAAATTAGATAGTGAGCATGCCAATAAAAACTAAAGAAAACACAGTGCAGCAATTATTGCCACAATTTTGTGGTTTATAGTTGTTCAGTCTTTTATGCTTTTCTTTGCTGAAAGTTAGAAGCCAATGGCTAGGAATGATTGATACTCAAATGACAACTTTAGGCTTTTATGCATTATTCATCTACATGGTTTTTTGGTCCTCTATATCTTGATGTTAAAAAAAAAAAAAGGCAAACTTGAATGATAAAATTTGCCTTAAAACCCTCCTCCTACCACTAGTTTTCATTGCTTCCTTGATGAAATGTAAGTTCATCCTCTACTGAGAATGGAAGGAATGATATTTTTCATTTCATGTTAAGAAATTAACATTAATTTCTTGTCACAGATATTGGAGGAAATAGAAGCTGGGAAACTGCTGAATTTGTCTGTTAGAAAGTGGTGTTTGCATTTTGAGAAAAATTAAGTTGAAAAGTTGGAAAACTTTTTTTTTCCACACAGATGCTTTACTTGCTTTCATATACGTGTTCTTAATTCTTCATTTTAGTTGAGCATAATTTGAAAACTGTTTTGTGCTGCAATGATGAGTTACAGGTTTCCAGATTGATTTATACTAAACAGGTATATAATATATTGCTTTTGCAGCTGAATTCCATGGCCTTTGGGAAAGTCTTATCTATGACACTGAAGTAAAATCAAATGTAAGTTGGAAATGAATAACAATTAAAATTGCTTGAGAAGAAGTAAGAGCTGAAATTAAACCTGTTTGAAGTTTGCTGCATCCTATGGAGATATGGGTGCAGGCTGGGCAGAAGGGAATGGGAGTTTATTTCTGGCAGCAGCTAAACAGTTAATGGACTTGGCAGTAATGTAGGCAAGCAGGGCTGCTGTTCGTGCAAATGCTTATTCAGTGATTTCACCAAAGCTGAGTGCCCTGCCACTTGAATGCTGGCAAGACATTGGAAAGAAACAAAACACTTCCATGGGGTCGTTTTCTAGCTTGAAGATCCTGTGCATTCATCAGAGGTTGTGATGATAACAGCCAGAGATTGTAGAACAGTAATACGGTAATCTGAAATTTAGTAATTGTGATGCAAATAAAACCCACAAATAGTTCAATTCAGCTTCTAACTGAAGTTCTTGGACACATAATTAATTCATTAGCTTATTTGTAATACTATAGATACAGTATTTTCACTTAAGTCTTTATAACCAAATACAGAAAAGCAAAACATTCCAGTGATGGTACTTCTTAATTGATAAGGTAAAAATCAATTAATATGTCCACATTTGTGTAATTTATGGAACAGTTTTCAAAGTCATCTGTGAAATGACAAGACTATTTCATTAGACTTGCTGGTGTACTAAATAGCAGCAAGCTGATCACTGTTGAGTGTAAGTGTATATGGGTAGAAAGAAATGGTTGCTTTTAATGGCTAAAACTTGAACTACTACTGTAAAATTGTGATAAATCTTCCTTTAAACCATGGGAATGCCTGAGCATGTTTGGGTTCTATGGGCTCTGAAATAGTTGCTGTGAATTTTCAAAATAGCACAGTGAGAATTTTGACAAATATGTGGATTAAGTTCAGTTGTTTTTGCTGTTGTGTGATTGCTCCATCTCGATGCACCATTGCAGGAGCACCACTGTATTGTCCCATCAACATGCAGGGATCTAAAGCTCGTTACATGTAAGAGCAACAGAAGATAATGTGGTATCAGGTGTTATAGGTAAAAGTCATTATAGATTCACACCTGAAGTTCATATTCATTTTATTGAAAGAGTTCTCTACTTCCTAATTCTAGATAATTCTAAAATGAAACTGCAGTATTTTTAGAAGCAATCATTCCAGGAAATACATGCAACTTCCGTTATTTGGAGGAATGAATTAATCTACGAATTCCTTGTAGAAGCTGATACAAATGCTTCAGTAAAAAGGAAATAAATGTGACAGGAAATGTTTTGTTTGGTGTGCTGACTATAACAAACTGTACAAATGTATAGCTGTACAACACCTAAACAGGACCCAGAATTTGAGTCTTTGATTCTCTGTGCTTAGGCAGCTTGTGTTTTATAGACACACAGTACATGGGACAATGAAGAATAAAATCAATTTTCCTTCCTTGAAGCATTTAATTTATCCATTTAAAAGTTCTGGAACTCCATTTGTGCCAAGTACATGCTATTCTTATTCTTGAGGGCAGGACAGAAATGAATTCCCATCCTTCGCAGAAATAAATTTGAGTAAAGAGATGAGCTCTTTTTTTTGTTGTTGTTATGAGTATACACAATAGACATCATTAGAGATTGATTCTACTTGTGGTTGTATTTGTTATTATGACTCTAATTTGTGTCTTTCTATCTGTCCTCTTCATTTAGTTACTCGATTATGTGACGACAACATTATTATTTTCTGACAAAAATGTTGACAGCAACCTGATATCATGGAACAGAGTTGTTTTGCTGCATGGTAAAAATGATCTGTTTTAAGCCAAGTAGATTCACTGGCCAGCTGTTTATACTTTCCTTCTGGAAAGACTTGTACTGCAATCCTATGTAGTGAAATGAGGTGATATGAAAGCAGCACCTCAATAGTACAAATTTGGATGAAATGTAATGTCAGAGTCAAATCAATGTTCACATATTCTGTTTTGCATGGATTTAAATTCTAAAGCTTACAGTGCAGTGACAACTATGGATTTCTTAATTTTAAGTGATACTGTTGCATTTTTACAGAATGAACAAAAATAATGTAGATACTGAAGATACTAGGAGGCATATATTAGTTAAACTTCTATTGCAGTACTAAATTTTTTTTAGTTATAGCTTTTTAAAAACTTTGGGGAAACTGGGAAGGCAATCTGTGTTGTGTTGTTGACACTGTTCTGTTGCCAACACTTGCTAGTTCAGTTACTTTTAGTTATTTTAGTGAAGCTGAAATCTTCAGTCAGTTCTAGCTTACTGTAGAGGTTGTACCACCAACGAGATTAGCATCAACTGAATCCATTTTCTTGCAAAGTGCATCTTGCACTGATTTTGTCATCAAGACTGGTATTCAGAAATAAAAGGTCATAGTGGAAATATTTGTTTGTTGTACTTAAGTTACAACTGTCAATTTACTTCTACAATTTAGAAGCTTCTTTTTTAGATATTTTTATTTGAAAGACTTTATTTCAGACTCATACTCTGGTAATTGTGCTTGTACTTGCCTCTTTGGAGGAAGTCTTTGTGGCTCTTCCATAGGATATAAAGTCAAATCCAAAAGGTTTGTCTCAGAGTATAGTTCTCAAGATGATCTGGGTTTCCCCAAGGAAGAAATTTCTGGGAGAGTGGACAGCTGATCAAACTGATTGTAATATGTTTCTGTTTTCCAAGTTAAAAGAGTGCGTTTCAGGAAGATACAAGTTTGAGCATAGCACTGATTATAGAGAATGCTGATGAGGTTTAGCCCTGCCGGGGTGATACTCTGCTTCTCTGGCTGTTGAGTGTTTTAACTTTATGGTGTCTGCATACATATAAAATCCAGCATTAGCTCTAGGATTGTAGTCAAGGAAGCAATTTTCTCAAAATACTCTAGTGTACACAATCATTATTTGCTGTGATTTTACTCTACAATTAGTGCTGTAATGAAATAAAATAGTTAAAAATCTGTTAAATGTCATTAACAATATAATGCAGACTCTGTGTAATATATGGATCTGATTTCAAATCAGGCCCTCCTGGAACTGGGAAAACTTCTCTCTGTAAAGCATTGGCTCAGAAGCTGACAATTCGACTGTCATACAGGTGATTTTTTTTTGTTTGGAAAACTTTCACTTTAGCTTACTATACGTAGTTGTTCTTTTTCATTAGCCCAGGTATATCTCATATTTATTTTCAAGTAACTTGTACTTAGTGCTATTATGTCTTCTTTTTTGTAGTGCACCAGGCTAGCAATAAAATTGATCTGCTAGACTGATTAGGATATTTTAAGGCCTTGTAAAATGTGTAAATAATTGTCCCAGGTGTGTTAAAGACATTCCAGTGCCAGTACAGTGATTTTTGCCCACTTTGTACATCAATGATTATTAAAGGGCAGAGGATCAAGGAGTATTTTGGTTTTTGTATCTTCATGTTTGATAGAGCCTGGTTTTAATAGGTAGTGGTTTTTTAAACTAATTTCTTTTGTGCTTGGATTGTCTGAATGCTGCAATCTGCAGAGGTCAGTTTCTATTTCAGACAGATCATAAGAAATAGCCTAAAAGTTCATAGCAACCTAACAGATCTATATTAAAAAACCAAAGATATAAAATAAAAGGTGTAGCATAAATAATGTGTATTTGCATGATCCTACTCTAGTCCAAACTGAACATATGAAAATCATAAGCTATATAATGTGTGGTTGAGATACTTTGTCACTTCTTGCTATACTGAAGAAAATCTTACACAAAGAGAAGAATGAGGCAATTATCATGGTAAGAGTTACTTACCCTATTCTAATGAGGAAATTCTAATAGCAATTTAATATAAGAATTCTAGTTACATTTTCAGCAACATGACAAGTTCCAGCAAAAAAAATAATATCAGTAAAATATGTATTATATTTTGAAAGGTAAGTAATTTAAAGTACTAATTCACAGAATTCCAGGGTCAGAACGTCAGGAATGACACTTACAGAAGTTATTGATATCTCTGATTTTTATTTAGAATGGAGTTGATACTTCTTTTTCTCTTCATACTTTAGGTATAGGTATGGACAGTTAATTGAGATAAACAGCCATAGCCTTTTCTCTAAATGGTTTTCTGAGGTATGTATTGATGTACCTAATAAAATAAGCTACATATTTTAGAAATTACACTGTAATTATTCTGTTTAGCTTGTTTCCTAAATATGTGCACCAGAGATTGTTCAGAATAATTAATATGTTTGAAAATGCTTAAAGAGAAGTTTTTTTAGAAAGTTGTTTTTAAACCCAGGCATTTACACCTTTAAATATGATAAGCCTTAGAAAGTTGTGTGGTAAGGAAATAGTCAACATATGCATATGGTGTCTTTCTAGAGCGGCAAGCTTGTAACCAAGATGTTCCAGAAGATCCAAGAGTTAGTTGATGACAGAGATGCTCTTGTATTTGTACTGATTGATGAGGTATGATTCCAATAGCATTGTTATGCATAAAATATAGCAGAAAGGAAATGGATGGGAAGGAGCTGCAATAGTGCTCATTCATAAAGAACAATAAAAGCACATTTATGCTATTTTGTAAGCTACATGATTGTGCAGATGAGTGAACTTTAGTTTTGACTGCTGCAGATTTGAGAGGTTTGGAAGGAACATAGTGTGACCTAGCAGGCAAATTCCAGCTGAAAATGAATTGAAACCTTTCTTGGTGGAATTTCCCTTGCTGCTGTATGTTTACATTATATTGTTTTAAACTTCAAAGTAGCCCAGATTTGTATTATTTACATTTTTTGTAAAGCTCTAAAAAATGTGAATCTGATTCAGATCATTGTTGTTAGATTTTTTTCAAACTTGCATACAAAAGCAACTTAGTAAGTATGTACCTTATATAGCTTTGTCATATTGGAGTTCCTATGGGGAATCTCACTCTAAATTCAACCTATTCATTATTCTGGTGGTGTTCCATTCCTCCACCTCCAGAATTTAAATGCAAATCAGCCTCCATTCTGCTGTCCAAAAAGGAATTTTCCTCACTACACTTTACTTCCTTGACATGCCTTTCTTTTTCCCTGGAAATTCCTACCTAACAAAAGATTTTGAAGAAGTTTTAGATAGTAGGCACAGGAATCTGAAGGTGTGTTGCATGGGTTACCTGTTTGCTGCCAGGACTCCAAAAGTGCAATCTTTTTGTTTTTCTTGGTGTTTGGTGATTTTGTTCTTGTTGTTTTGGTTGATTGGTTTGGGTTTTTGTAGGTGGAAAGCCTCACAGCAGCTCGCAGTGCCTTCAAGGCAGGCACAGAGCCTTCAGATGCTATTCGTGTGGTCAATGCTGTACTGACACAAATAGACCAGATTAAAAGGTATTGTTTGCATATTATTGCAACAGCAAAAGGTAATTGACAGTTTCAGTATTCCTATTCCTGCTAAATTTCAATTCCTACTTGGAATACTAAACCAGATTAATTAGTGAATAGTTATTCTTTGTTCATTTTGCTAATCTTGAAAAGAAATAGGAGTAATCCAACAGAATATTTTACATGTACCTGGATGGACAATCAAATCTATGGACAATATGCTTCCCCTAACGACAGAGAGAGAAAAAGGACAGAGCATCATGATGTCTGCTTGGAGAGCAGACATCAAAATTGAAATGTAAAACATGCTGATTAAAGGTTCACATTTACAATTCTTTTCATAATCTTCTTTGTGTGTGTGAGAAGCTATGCCAGTAGATTCTAGGTAGTTACCATATATCATTTCTGAAATAGAATTAGAGGAACTGTGGACACTTGGGAAACAGCTGAAGGAAAGACACTATGCATTGAAATAGTCTGGTAATACCTGGCCAAGAGCTTCAGATAATTTAGTGTAATTCCTGATTGACAAGAATGATGTGACAGTTTATTGCATAAAATTATTTGAAGCATAAGAAGGAAGGTATCAACTTGCCAGTCATAAAAGGAGATAAATCTTTTACATGTGACCTAAAAATCTATTTTTGTCTTGAAGGTATCCCAATGTAGTTATCCTGACTACTTCAAATATTACAGAGAAAATTGACATGGCCTTTGTAGACAGGGCTGACATAAAACAATACATTGGACCTCCATCTACTGCAGCAATATTTAGAATATATCTTTCTTGCCTGGAAGAACTGATGAAGGTAATACTTGAAAGCAAAACTGTAAAATGCCATATTTTAATAAATTGTGCATTTTAATCATACTTCCTAAGTAACAAAAATATGTAAATTTCATTCCTTTTCTGTATTTCCACTCTTACTGTAAAATTTAATTTTGAATGCATTTATTTTTCATACAACAGTTTGTAACTCTCGTTTCTAGTGTCAAATAATATATCCTCGACAGCAGCTTCTGACACTCAGAGAGCTTGAGATGATCGGCTTCATAGAAAATAATGTGTCAAGGTTAAGCCTTGTACTGAAAGATATCTCAAGGTAAGATTCTGAAATTCTACTTTTTTCATACATACATACTGAGTTATGGAATGATGCGTAAAAGTAACCAAATTTCCCAACAACTGGAGATCTGAAACAGCTAATTTTTTTTTTCTGTTTGGGAAAGTGCAAAAACCTTCAGGGGACAAAAAGTGGAAGCAATCACAATTTGCTAACATGTCTTAGTCTCAGATCTGGCTTGGTCTAGTACTGCTTGTGGTTTTTGCTCTGCCATTTGAAGTCCTCTTGACAAGTTGCTGGCTGGATTAGCCTTAGTTTTCAATGGATATTGGGAATTGTAATGCACTTTGGCAGAAATAGCACGTGCCTTAGGTCCTGCTAAGAAAGTGTTTTGAAATGTCTTGCCATCTGCTAGATCAGTATTCAGTGTAGAGATATAAGTGGACAGAAACAAGGGGGAGAGGAATAAAGTGTAAATAGATAGCATTGTGGTTTGCTGAGTATGCTGGTAGAGCAAATGGTCTTTCACTGCAGCATAACAGTTCTTGAAACAATAAGAATTATATTCACAATATCAAGCAATGTTTTTTTCCAAAGTGCAGATCCCTGTGGAACAAAATAATATTCATAAAGTATGCAAAGTGTGTTTTCTTTCTGTTCGTGAAGTATGCAGTCTTAACTAGTGAGGAGTGAAGTAAAAGCAAGTAAGTTTTTCCAGGCACAGAGGTTTGCATTTTATGTACACAGAGCAGTGCTTGGAGAAGATGCTAACATATACGAAGTGGGTGAGGTGAAGAAAACTGTGTAAATGGTAGGTAGAAGGAGACAGGCAGTACCCATAAGGACCAGCACTCAAACCAGTTTTTTTCCCAGTCCTTCCAAAAGTGGTTGTGTCCATACCATGCTGTGGTAGACATCCCCCCAAATTCATGAGATTGGCACAACAATGTGAAGGGCCTGATGTAAGCATTGGCAGGCAGCTGTGCCTGTGCTGCTGCTGTGTAGCCTCCCATAAGCAGAATTTGTCTGTTCACTTCCTGCTAAAAGAGCTGCAAGTGACCTACTGAATTGTCATCTGAAGTTCTTTTGGAGCAACTTAATAGAGAAACACAGAAAAAGGAAAGGCCTCCTTTTAAGAGTGGATATTTAGCATTTAAGCAGCACTTGTCTCTGTTTTACCATAGAAAAAGTGAAGGTCTTGGTGGCCGGGTCCTGAGAAAGCTTCCTTTCCTAGCACATGCACTTTATATTCAAGTAAGTTTATTATATTCAAGTGAGTTTATTCTGTTCATTATATTTTGAGTTGAGTTTGAGACAGGCAGGAAGACATCTGAACACTGCCTGAAGTGAAAGATTAGTCCAAACCTCCCTTTTGATCAAAACTGCACTTGTTTCTGCAGCTTTGTAGACCGAAACAATTATGTGTTGTCCATAATTTAGAACAGGATGAAGAAGACAGGTGGGATTGATCTGCCCAAGAGCATTCTACTTTTAATTAAATAAATGAACATTAATATTGGTGCTCTTATAATTTCTTGCTGAAAAAAAAATTCCCCAAACCACTACCACTTTATAAATAATAATTTGTTAAAAACCTTTTTCTAAGCAAATATACAGTATACAGTATTGTGACTGAAGACTTTGCACAGGTTGACTTTGAGTTTGCTGTGATAGCCAAATTTAAATAAACTTGCAGTTTGGTTTGTAGAATCTTGCAATTTTTGTAACGTGAAATTAAAATATTTCTCTTTTAAATACTGGGACTTGTATGTAAAATACTATGTCTGCCTATTGCCTTGGTGTGTCTAACAAAATGTTCTCTTATTTTCAGTCCCCGAGTGTCACAATGGCAACTTTTCTTCAGGCCCTTTCACTTGCAGTAGACAAACAATTTGAAGAAAAAAAGAATCTTGCAGACTGCGTGTGATATGCTGCTGTTTTGTAGTTGACTGTATTGTTATATTTTTTATACAAGTTGTGCTACTTTTATGCATTTGTAAAATGAAATGCATTTGTAAAATAAATGCATTTGTAAAATAAAATGCACCTTAAAAAACCTGGAATGCCTCATCTGGTTTTTCAAAATATTCATTAATAAACAACTAAGGAAGTTCACAGCATATTTTTTGAAACCTTTATTTCAAATGTCAATAAAAAGATTGTAAAAGGTTTTTGTTTTAAGTCAGTTTCCATCTTTTGCCATTACTAAAAGTGGGCAGGCTTCTATTCCCTGTTTTTAATCACTAACTTTCTATCCATGCATCTGAAACAACAGGCATGAAACTGGGAAGAATTCAAAGTGCTCAGGGAGAGACCAGATCTTTCATACTGACATCTCTTTATCTTGATATTTAATATAAATTATTATGGGTTTTAATTACATCAGAGTCAAAAATTTAAAATCAGGTGATCATGTAATTGTATTTTGTAAAATTTGGGGGGTTTTTATGTTTTTGAAAGGATGTGAACCTCAGTGGACCATGTTTTCTCCATGAAGTATAACTACAATGTTTTATCTTTAAGTGCAAATACATTTTGGTTTTGTTTTATACAAAAGAGAGATGGGGACTTTTTTAGAGGGTGTGTAGTGATAGGACAAGGGGGAGCAATTTTAAACTGAAAGAGGGTTGGTTTTTGCAGTAATCCGCAGGTCTCTGGGCTGTTATATGAATCCAAATCCAGCTAGCTCAGGCTCTGGCCTACACGGACTTGCATAGACAGAAATAAAAGACAAGAAGCGCTCTTTGCCACATGGGGATGAGTATCCTGTTTATTGGCTTGGGACAGGACACTTCCCGTGGTGATGACCACCCAGGTAGAAAACAGGGTGTGGTACCCTTGCAGTGGAGTTTTATACCCCAGGGGATGGAGGCAGGGAAAGAGGACCGTGGCCAATGGGATTCCATTGGGGAGGGGTGAGGGGAGGGGTACCCATGGGACAGACGACCAGGTTTATAGAAAGGGGGGTGCATAGGGGAGAGACCATGTAATGAGAAAGGGGGACTAACAATCTCCGTGACATAACATACCCAGTAAAAACTTCCCATCACCCAGTGCAAAACAACAACTAAATAAACTATTTAGTGCAATACAACACCTCCACCTTTTCTGTTAACTAAAATTAAAAGGAAATGTGTCAGACTATTTCTGCTGCTGATTATGAATTTGTCCACCACTCATGGTTTGCGGGCCTGTCAATTTGCTTTAGTTCCACAAACTCTGTGTGGTTGACTTCTGAGGTAGTAGAGACCAAACCGTTGATAGCCTTTAAAAGTATGCAACGTAGAATCCCAAATGCTAACATGACTAGGAAGAGAACAACAATAAACAACAAAATTGTCCTAATTATAGAGGTCCAGCACCCCGAGAATCCCCAGTCCTTGAACAGTCCGCTGAACCAGTCCTCGGATTCATGCTTGACTCATCCGATCAGGCTTTTCACTTCTCAGAGAGCCGTGTGGCCATTGGGTGCTTTTGATGCTAGGTTCATGCAGCACAGTCCTTCAAATTCTGGCACTTGTGTCCATGCAGCAGCAGGAGGAAATCTATGGTCGCACGATTTTGGAGTGTGGCCTGCCTGGTAATCTCCTCGTGCTCTAGGAGGGAGCTGATGGCCGTGGATGTCAAGTTTGCCTGTTTGACTACCCAGCACTCTAGGTGGCCCAATTCACCTAGAGCTTCGGCTGCTGCAACCCATGGAAGGAACAGGGATACAGCAACTCTTTTTGACTTGGCCCTATGAAAGATTTCTGCATCACAATTTGGGTCCAATTGTCTACGCTTCTCTTATGAATTTTGCTGACCGAATTGTTCTTTTGAGTCCATTCGCCAGGCATGGTTTGGTTGGGTGTCAACAGGGACAACTGCCCTATGGTACATGGCCCTCCTAAAAGCCGAGAAG
The DNA here is from genome assembly GCF_051311805.1 of Agelaius phoeniceus. Lineage (NCBI taxonomy): Eukaryota > Metazoa > Chordata > Aves > Passeriformes > Icteridae > Agelaius > Agelaius phoeniceus. The sequence continues at coordinate 59,609,586 of NC_135265.1, forward strand.
GGATTCCTGCCCACGCCCGATCCCCACAAATTAAAAACAAACCTTTAGGGAGGCTTTTGGGATGTGAATGGTATGGATTGTCTGCTGCAACATGGCTTAAAACCTTACACGACCTTTTGGCTGAATTCCTCTTGATACTGTTTAATGTTGTTAAAAGGTTTGGTCTTGGAACATGGGATAAAGAAGAAGTGTATGCAGTATGGTGCAGGGGAGGAGCCCAACAGCTCTAACTCTTGAGGCTCCTGAGCAGCTCTGGGTAACTTGGCAGCCACTCCTCTATGGGGGTTTTAATCATTACAGCTTGCTGGTGACAGATATTGTGTGGTTGTGTGTGATTTGATTTGGGACTTGGGTGAGGTATAGGCGTATCTAATTTGTCTGTGAACTCTCCAGCTTGCAATGGAATCCCTACCAGGCAGGTAGACATTGGGTCTTTCACTGCTGCAGTGGACAGGCATATATTCTCCTGTTGGAGCATCTGTGCCGGGGTCACCCAGATGTTTTGGCATGGCTGAGGAATGATCCACGCAGCTGTAAGACTGCTCAGTGTGAACAGGATCACAACTTGAACAGGGCCCATTGTGAGGTGGGAGGTAGATTTTCTGTTCTACAAAGAAAACAAACATTTTTTTTTAAAAAACACATAGAAGTTCATGGGTCTGCCAGAATGCAGCTAACTCTTTTAGGAAAATTCTTCCTTCTTTTTCCAGCGGCGTCTTCTCTTTGAGGTGATAGCTGCTTGCTTCTTATCCCTGTCTGCTGGAGCTGGATTTTTGGGGACGAAAGGTTTTACCCACTTTTGGGATATCCATTGAGGGCCTGAGGGGGTGGATACGCACATGTAACCACGCCCCCAGGTGACGAGCTCATAAGGACCCTTGGTTTCCCAAGTTTCTGGGCCCTTAATGAGAACTGGTGGACACTGTGACAACTTAAACCAGTTGTTATTATTGAAATGATGTATTACTGGAGGATTCATGTTTTCAAATGAACAATTCAAAAAATTGACAGTAAACAAGGCTTCGCAGAACTTTTGTTGTGGAGTCATCCACGCTGCAGAATTGCCCTGCCTAGCCAGGACTTCTTTGAGTGTATGATGGGCATGCTCAATCACAGCTTGACCTGTGAGGGAGTGGGGAATGCCTGTTTTATGCTCCACTCCCCACTGCTGCACAAACTCTAGGAACTCCTTGGAGGCATATGCTGGGCCATTGTTGGTCTTAATCTCCCTAGGGACCCCCAATACTGAAAAGGCTTGCAGCAAGTGTTGTTTAGCATGTGCAGCCCTTTCCCCTGCATGGGCAGAGGCATAAACCGCACCTGAGTATGTATCTATGCTGACGTGTACATATTTCATGTGACTGAAACTGGGAATGTGTGTGATGTCTGTCTGCCACACTTCACAGCTCCCAAGGCCTTGGGGGTTAACCCCAACACCCAGGGATGGCACTGCCTGAAGCTGGCAATTGGGACAGGTGGCCACAATGGCTTGAGCCTGACTGCGTGTTAGCTGGAACTGACAGATTAGACCTGGAACAATTTGATGGTCTTGTTGGTGACTTAGCTTTGCCTGTTGAAAGATGTCTGGAAGGCGTGCCATTTCTGCTGGGGCGGCAAGGGAATCTGCTTAGCGATTACCTTCTGCGATCTCGCCTGGCAAATCGGTGTGAGACCTCACGTGCATCACATAGAAAGGGTGCTCCCACTGTGAAACCAAATGAATTAGTTTTGAGAGCAACCGAGCAACCTACAGAGATGCTCATCCTCGATGTCTTTGAGAACTTCCTGCTCTGCCCTGGACACTACTCCCGCCACATAGGCTGAATCGGTAACCAAATTAATTTGCTCCAAAAACTTCTCAAAGGCTCTTACGACTGTGGCCAGTTCAGCAATGTGGGGCGACCCCTCCACAAACTCAACATCAGCTTCCCAATGCTGGGTTTGGAGATTTCTCCAAGTCATCACCAACTTGTGGGATGCTCCGGACACATCAGTGAACACTGTAAGCGCCTTGAGTGGCCTTTGACTCCTTTTCTCAGGAGCAATGAGGTGGAATTCCTCATTGAACAGCTTGTATGACAGGCCCTGGACTGATACCTGTCCACTGTAGCTCTCCAGGGATAGCTGGAGACTGACATTGCTCTGGAGCAGGTCGTTGAACCTATTTTTGGTCAACCTCTCGGGAGAGGTCTTTCCCTCCTTAGCAAGGTGGACTGGAAGGTAAATACACTGAAAGTCACAACTGGCCAGCTCACGCAATCTTAACCTGGCCTTCCAGATCAACTGAGATATTAGCTCCTGTGGCAGTGTGATGGTTTTGGATCGCTGATGGGAGAGGAAAACCCACTCTATGATTAGAAGTGGACCCTTTTGTACTTCAAACCACTGGAATATCAACCCATGTATGTGTGGTAACTTCCCCAAAACAATGAATTCAAAAGGCAGCTCGGGCTTATAACAATGAGCCTTCCTCCCGGCCAAAGCCTTCTGCACTTTTTGGAGGGTGGTTTTTGCCTCGGGTCAGTTCCCTGGGAAAGGCTAGTTTTCTCTCTCCCTTCAGTAAATTGAGAAGGGGAGCTAGGTCCCTGTTGGTGAGGCCCAGGCAAGGCCTGACCCAGTTCAAAGACCCACACAAGGAATGGAGATCTGCTAGGGTTTTGGGATCACTCTTAATTTCCAATTTCTGCGGAACAATGGTCCATGCAGTGATTTGCAAGCCCAGGTAATTCCAAGGTAGCATCCCCTGAACCTTGTTTTCCTGCAGTTGGAATCCAGCAGAGGTTAAAACTTTAACCACTAGGTCAAGTGTGTCTTGGAGTATTATGTCATCGGGGGCACACACAAGCACATGATCCATGTAGTGTAGGATGATTGCCTCTTTTTTCTGGGCATGCACTGGGGACAGCAATGAAGCCAAGTACCACTGGCAGATGGATAGACTGCATTTCATCCCCTGAGGCAATACTTTCCAGTGATAGCGCTTCATTGGGCTTTTCGATTGGTGGTGGGAACCGAGAAGGCAAACCGTGGTGCATCTTCGGGGTGTAGGGGAATACGGAAGAAACAGTCCTTGATGTCCAGGACAGCCAATTGCCAGTTTTGGGGGAGCATCGTTGGGGAGGGCATCCCTGGTTGGAGACCCCATGTCCACAATTCTCATGTTTATTTCTCTTAAATCATAGAGGAGCCGCCACTTATCCTTCTCTGGCTTTTTTATTACAAAGACTGGGGAGTTCCAGCAGCTAGATGTCTCTTCAATGTGTCTTTTAGCCAATTGTTCTTCCACTATCTCCTCGAGCACATCTATCTTTTCATTACTGAGTGGCCACTGTTTTACCCAGACTGGATCATTTTTCAGCCTTGTTAACTTGTGGGTGAGGTGCTCCACAGTGGCCGCTTCTAAAAATCCTGGGGTGTCTTAGGGATGACCAATTTGACTCCCCACTAGGACATGGTGTCTCTACACCACAAGGAAGCTTTGTAATTGGTAATAAATGGATGGACACTGGCCAATTTTCCGTCTGGTCCCTCTATTTGCACGATGCTCTTTGATATCTTTGCCAATGTGAAGTGACGGCCACAACCTTTCAGGTATAATTGTCACATCTGCCCCTGTGTCAAGCAACCCTTCCACGTGGAGATGTTCTGTTCCACGCATTAGGTTGCATCCCATAATGGGCTTGTCCTCGTCAACCACTTCTGCCCAGTATACACCTGGTGCCTTGTCATCTACTGAAATTTCTGCTGGAACAGGAATGGCCTGGGTGATGATTTGCCCCTTGGCCAAATAGAAGGGTGGCTGTGGACAGGGTGCCAGGAGAATGAGGTTAGGTATGTCCCCTTTGATGGTCATAGGAGCCACCTCAATCTCCATGGGTGTGTGTGCAGTGTCCCCAATAACAAAGTACTCACTGTCCAATCTTGTGCGATCTTTTGTCAAGCTCTGCAAGTCCTCTGGCAGGTCCACTCCAATGACCATCCACTGGGTAGACCTGAAAGCAAAAGCTTTGGTGGTCACAAGCTTGAAACGCTTGTGAGACCACCAGATTTTATCCTGTAAATTGTTATTTTGTTTTCCCGCACCCCGCTTCCCTTCCTCCCCTGTTCTGTTTTGAGGGAGGTTTTCCTGTTAGAGAAGCCCGCTGCATTTATGTCATGGCGTGGGGCGGGTGCGCATTGGCATTGGCGTTTTTTGGTGTGAAGGGTGTCTTTTGTTGCTGGCCGTGGGGGCAGTCCTGGTTTTTTGCATGAAGCGAATGACATGTTGAAGTTGTTCTGGTGACATCTGTTGCCTCCTGACTCCCGGAGATACAGCTGCCACTGTCTCTGGGTTTGTTGGCCTTGACCACGCCTCCTGTGCAGCAAACAGTTCCACCTTCCTAGCACAAGCTTCGATCATCTCTGCCAGTGTAGGTGGGGGGTTGAGAGGCAGTCCCAGGAGCACCCTGCTGCAGACTTCATTGGCATTGCTCTGTGCCATCTCTTTCACTATCTCCATTTGTGTCTTGGGGTCCCGTACTTGTCTCTCAACCTGTGCACAGAGCTGGTTGACAAACTGCAAGAAACTTTCTGAAGGAAACTGTTTAATGTCAAGGAAACTACCACTAGCTTCAACAGTTGGTAGCTGGTTAAAAGCCTTATCTGCAGCCTTTGAAATCTTATCTAGAATGAATTTTGACAACTATGGAATATTAATCCCAATATTTCCGCGTGGGACGTGCCTGGCCTCGTCTAACCCTTGCTGCTGGGCCAAAGGCGGCAGCTGTGGTGTTTCACCTCACAGATACCTTTGGCCGGCTGGATGCTGCAGCTAGGCACTCGGAACAAATCCAAGCATAGTAGAAACTCAATTTACCTCTGGTGGAAAAGGTTCAGGTGATGGTGAAGAGAAACAGGAGAGGATTCTATCATAGAGTTTTAATCCAGAGTTTTATTCCAGGATGATAGACCTCTGAATCTTGTAACAGCTCCCAACAGAATCCCGACCGCATCGTCCCGTCTCCTTTTAAGCCCAGGGACAGGGGGAGGGGAAGGGACAGGTGAGGCACCAACCAGGTGGGAGGAGGGGAAGGCTCAAGGGATAAAGACACTTGGACAGGCCAATGAGCCCAGACCTGAGGGGCATCTTTTGAACTTCTGCCAACCACACCACAACCCTGCTGGAATGTTAAGATTGATGGACAGCTCTCAGCAGGAGGGCAAAGGGGGAGGGGAAAGGAGAGGTTGGCACACCTGGGGGGTTGGGATAGGTGAAACAGGAAATGGCATCACACTGCGACATCTCCCCCTAGTTTTGTTTAAAAAGAAGAGGACTAGGTTTGTGGTACAGAGTGCTTGCCAAACCATGGCTGGTAAATCAGTTCCTCCTCTACAGGAGGTTCAGTGCTTTCCACTGAGGCTTCCATGTCATTCATTGGAGCACTAAGGGCTTCCAAATGGTAAACTTCAGGAGGGGGATATGAGCTTGAAACTAACTTGAGAACCATGCGTTTGATTAGTCCAAAAACAAAACTAACAACTACAATAATAATAACTAAAATAAACAATACTAAAATTACAGTTTTCAGAATAGATCCCAACCAGCCTGAGAGTCCCCAGCCTTTGAACAGTCCACTCAGCCAGTCATTGGTTTCTCGCTTGATGTTGCTCACCATGGTTTTCATCTTGTCGATTGTGGCATGGTTTCTGCTTTTGATGACAAGTTGAGGCAGTAGAGACCTTCAAATTCTTCACAGCGATGGTTGTGCAGAAGGAGCAGATAGTCTATGGCTACCCTATTCTGAATGGTGGCTTGGCTGGTAATTTCCTCATCTGATAAGAGGTCACTCAGGGCAGTAGAAGTAAGGTTTGCCTGTTTTGCAACCCAACATTCCAATCGGCCTAATTCTCCCATGCTTTTTGCTGCCGAGATCCACGGCAGAAGGACTGTAATTGCGGTGGCTTTAGGTCTGGACCAGTGAACAATTTCCAAATTACAGTCAGGGTCTAATTGCCTTAGGTCTCTTTTTTGGATAGCCAATGTATGTGTGTTGTTTTTTGTTTGCCAATGAATTAGGTTTGTTCGATTTGGGGTTAACAGGCTCAGCTTGCCAAAGGTACACGGACCTCTGAGCAGACGAGGAGGGAGACCTGCCCATGCTCTGTCTCCCTCCCTATATTAAAAACATACCTTTTGGGAGTTCATGAGGCTTATAATCACCACCTGATGAGTGCATGACTAGGACTGAATTTTCACACCAGTTATGGAGCCTAAGAGACGGAATCTTGTGGCTCCCTTTTTGGCACTGGTAACTGCCAAAACAATAAAGGATTGTCAGCAGGATAGCGGCCAGGAGAAGGCGCGAGTAAGTTAACTTCATTTAAAGCATTCCACTTTTCATTTTCAAGTCTGAGGATTTAAAGGGAACTCCCACCAGGCAAGTTGACAGGGAGTCAGAGGCTGTTGCTGTGGAGAGACAAGTGTGATCTTGTCCAAGGGCTCTGGCCAAGGTGGTCCATACATTTCCTTTAGGCTGAGGGACTATCCAGGAGATTGCTGGAAAAATGATCTTAAGTAGGATGAGGAGCAGGCTTCGTGTCATGGTGTCTCGAGACTGCACACAAACAGCGGGATCTAAACCAGTAAAAGGAAATTTAAGACAAACATATATTACAAACTATTCCAGATAGGAGGCTTAAATGGAATTTCCTTCAGAGAATGCGTGCGGCGTTTCCTTCTCCAGGCAGTGTTAGCAACCTGGGGCGCTTCTGTCGATTTCTGTGAGACCTTGGGAACATAGGGCCTTACCTATTTGGAAGGAACCCATTTTAACCCAGAGGGGGTGGACACACAGGCATATCCACATCCCCAAGTAACCAATTTGTAAGGTCTCACTGTCTTCCAAGTCTCAGGGTCCTTTACTAAAACCAGAGGCTTTTCTTTCATCAACGTATGACTGCTCCCCCCAAAGTGGTGTAGGATGGGTGGGTTCAGGCTGCCAAAAGAACAATTCAGAAAATTGATTGTGAACAGCACCCTGGACAACCGGATGTGGGGACTTTCCACCTTCAGAACTTGTTGCTGCTGGTCCAGGACTCTTAATATCCCGGTGAGTCCTTTCTACTATGGCTTGACCTGTAGGGGAGTAGGGGATGCCAGTTTTGTGCTCTACTCCCTATTGCTGCGGGAAGCTCCCGAATTCCTTGGATTTGTAGGCAGGCCCATTATCAGCTTTCAACTCCTTGGGGATGCCCATGAAAGAAAAAGCCTGTAAGAGGTGCTTAATGGCATCGATAGATGATTCTCCTGTGTGGGCAGAAGCATAGACCTCTCCAGAAAAGGTATCTATACTAACATGAATGTATTTCTGCCGTCCAAATGACTGTATGTGTGTTACATCCGTTTGCCACAGTTCACAACTGTTCAACCCCCTAGGGTTTGCTCCCGTACTCACTGTAGGGAGTGCATGTTGTTGGCAATTTGGGCATGTGTCCACAATTGCTTTGGCCTGTTCTCAAGTGATGTGAAACTGACAAACTAGGCCAGGTGCATTTTGGTGGAAAAGCTGGTGGCTGATTTTTGCCTGTTCAAAAACATTTGGGAGAGTGGCCATCACTGCAGGTGCAGCAAGAGCATCTGCCCTTCGGATGCCTTTGGCGATAAACCCTGGCAAGTCAGTGTGTGACCTGACATGCATCACATAAAATGGTTGCTCCCGGTGAGTGACTAACTTTACAAGTTTTGAGAGCAATTCGAAAAGTGCAATGTTAGACACTTCTTGCAGTATTGCTTGATCTGCCCTGGATACTACTCCTGCCACATATGCAGAATCTGTAATAAGATTGAAAGGTTCTGAGAACCTTTCAAAAGCCCTAACAACTGCAGCCAATTCAGCAACTTGAGGTGAACTTTCCCCCTCAGCAATGTCCATCTCCCACTGCTGGGTTTGAGGATCCTTCCAAGTCATAACGGACTTGTGGGACCTCCTGGACGCATCTGCAAAGACAGTCAGAGCCTTTTTTAAAGGTCTCCTACTCTGAGCACTTCTCAATTTGAGAGTAAATTGAACATCTTGTTCGAACATTTTGTGGGCAGGCCGCTCTACAGAAATTTGTCCTGAGTAGGAATCCAGAGCAAACTGTAACACTTCATTTTCTCGAAACAATTGTTCCAATATTTGCATAGTATTTTGACCCGATTTTAACTCAATTGGAATGTGAATGCACCTAAAGTCACATCCTGCTAACTCCCTGATCCGGGTCCTTGCTTTCCGGATCAGTTCTGCTACCAGAGGCTTTGTCATTCTCTTGGACCTTTTGTGACTGAGGAAAACCCATTCTGTGATCAAGAGAGGGTCCCTCTGGTCCTGGCCCTTTTTAGGTGTGTCCTTTGCCTTAGGTGTTTGTTTTTCCTCCCACTGGAAAATGATTCCATGGAGGTGTGGCAACTTACCTAAGATGATAAATTTGAATGGCAGGTCAGGCTGACATCGGTTGGCCTGTCTTGTGGACATTGCAATCTGAACCTTTTCTAGAGCTTTCCATGCCTCTGGGGTAATAGACCTAGGAGCACCTGGGTCCTCTCCCCCTTTCAATAAATTGAAAATAGGGTTAAGGTCTTCGTTAGTCAGACCGAGCCATGGCCTTACCCAATTCAAAGACCCACACAACTTGTGGACATCCGCAAGTGTCTTGATCTTTGGATTGATTTCTAGTTTTTGAGGAACAATGGTCCTATTTCCAATTTCTAAGCCCAAATATTTCCAAGGTGGCATCTTTTGAATTTTCTTTTCCTGGAGCTCGAACCCTGCAACAATCAATGCATCGATTGTTAGGTCAAGTGCATGTGTGAGTAAATCATTGGGGGCACACACAAGGATATCATCCATATAATGATAGATGGCTTTCTCTGCGGCTGCATGCACTGGGGAAAGCAGGGAAGAGACATACCACTGGCAGATCACTGGCGAGACCTTAAGGCCCTGAGGAAGAACTGTCCAATGATACCTTTTCATAGGGGCTTCCATGTTGATGGTGGGGACCGAGAATGCGAAACGCGGTGCATCGTCAGGGTGTAGGGGAATATGGAAAAAACAGTCTTTTATATCAATAACAGCTAATTTCCAACCCTGGGAAAGCATTGTTTGGGATGGCATACCAGGTTGGGGAGAGCCCATATCTTCAATGACATTATTAATTTGTCGGAGGTCGTGGAGGAGCCGCCATCTCTTTTTGTCAGCTTTCTGAATGACAAACACTGGAGAGTTCAATGGGGACGTGGTCTCCACAGTGTGACCCTTTTTCAGTTGCTCTTCCACTAACTCCTCAAGCACCTTTATTTTTTGTTTACTGAGCGGCCACTGTTTCACCTCAGCTGGTTTGTCTGTTTTCCACTTCAGTCTTTGGGTAGGGTGCTGTTGTTCAATGGCCACTGTACAAAAATGGTGTGGAGAGTCTGGAATATCAATTGTAACACCCCACTGGGCCATTAAATCTCTCCCTAACAAAGGTTCTGAATAATCTTACACAAATGGATGGATATTTGCCAATTGTCCGTTTGGTCCCTCGATTTGGATGATGCTTTTGGATTGTCTTGCCAATTGCAGGCCTCCTACACCTCGAACATGACCAGCAATGTTTTGCAAAGGCCAATGTGCTGGCCAGTCTTGTGCTGGGATCACTGTGCAGCCTGCACCCATGTCTACAAGCATCTCAATGTGTTTTGACTCCCCACCCCCACTAACATTACACCATAATTTGGGTTTGTCTTTCCCAATAACTTGGACCCGGGCGACTGTGGGCCCTTGTTTTTCGGTGCTTTCAGGCAAAAACGGCACAGGGATACCTTGTGCGACAATTTGTCCTTTGGGAAGAAACAGGGGTGGGTGGAAACAGTGCAGCCCGAGAACAAATTGCTCAGGACCTGGCATTGTCATTCCTGGAGCAATTTCAATCTCATGTGGTGTGTGTTTGGTGTCCCCAATGACGATGTACTTACAACGAATTCGGTGCCAAGTGCCCTTCTGTTCTGGATTGACAAAGACAAAATGCCAGTCAGTGTCTTTCAGGTGGAGTGATTCTGTCAGCTGCAACCTGTAAGGCTCATTGACAGAAGACGTGGTTAACATAGGTTCACCTAAATCATAACAAAGGTTATTTTGTTTCACTTTCAACAGTGGACCAGCAGACGTGGTCTTTGAAGCATCTGCTTCACTTACAGAAATAGTAGTATTACCGCGCACTTGGTTTGTTTTGCTTCCCTTATTCCCTTGGCCTGCTCTTTTTGTGTCTGCACACCTGGCAGGCCAGTGCTCCCCTTTCAGTTTTTTGTTGTTGTTGACCCCCTGGGAGTGCTTGTAATTCTCCTCCCGTGCCATTTCTAGACTTATCAAATTGCTTTTTCAGGTGGTACTGGCTACTCCAATGTCCAAGGTTATTGCAAAGCAAGCATGGCTTTGTGGGGTCAACCATTGCTAGTCTTTGCTGCTGCCCAGTGTGCTGCTGTGCTGAGGGAATGGGCGCAGGGCTGGCAACGACGACACGCTCTGGTGGTCTTGGCAGCAGCCTTGGTCTGGTGTCTTCAGCAACACTCATCAGAGGCACTTTCCTGTTACAGACTAGAAGTGTATCTTTTAGTGTAGGGGGAGGTTCTAGAGGGAGACTCAAAATTGCTCCTCGACACTGTTCATTTGCATTTGTAAATGCTATTTTCTCTAAAACCTCTTCCCTTGCATTCCCTTTTTAAACTTGTATTTCAATGGCTCTAGTTAACCTTTCTACAAATTTCAGAAAAGGCTCTGATGGTAGTTGCTTAATCTTACTGTAGGGCCCAAAAGGCCCCTCAGGTTGGAGGGAAAAGAATGCTTTTTCAGCTGCTTCCTTTACTTTCTCAAGTGTTTCTACAGGAATTGCAGTAGCTTGGATTGAGGGTGAAGACCATTGGCCTTCACCAGAGAGATGCTCAATGGTAATTGGCATGCCATTAGCATCTTTTGCTATGTTTGGATCAGCATGCAAGCCTGGGACAACCTCTTTTAACAGTTGTTCCTATGCTAATTCCCTTAATTTGAATTCTGTAGAGGTCATGAGGCATGAGAAAAGCTGTTTTAAATCATGTGGGACTACTACAGTCCTACTCAATTCAGAATTTAAAAGGCCACGGAAATATGGACTGTGTGGGCCATACTCCTGGTGAGATTTACAGACCTCTTTAATTAATTGTCGTCCAAAAGAGCTCCAATTAGCAGTTGGGGCCGCTCCTCCTTGTGTTGCAGGACAGGAGCGAATGACAAAGTGAGACACTGTATTGGGTCTACAGCTTCCTGCCCTGTATCCTTTGAATTGGAAGCATTGAGATAATAGATACAGGTCTGGGGACATGCAGTGGGTGTGCCCCCTCCATGGGAACCCAGGGAGGGGGTGGGGACACCTGGTGACATCATATCGGCAGACGCCCCCTGGGAGGAGTAGAGGGGCGGAGCTGAGGGTACTGCAGGAAAGGGGGGAGGAGGGAAGGTGTCACGAGGAACAGGAGGGGAGGGGGATGGGGAAGGAATTTTGGGATGCTTAAGGGGATCTTGGGAAGAAGACGACCAGGTTTGGGATGGTGCCACGTGGCATCCTCCATCTTGTGTGGCATCCTCCATCTTGTGTACCCCCTAGGAACTGGGGGCCATTTTGGGCATCACTGCTCTCTGAAAAGCTAACACGTGCTCTGGGTTTCAGAGCAGGGGACACAGGGTTTTGGGAAATGTTCCATGCGGTCTGGCCAGGTCCTTGTGGACAAGGGAATTCAGGCATTTTAACGTGCTCAGGGAGTCGACTTCCCAGCACATGAGCAGAATTTGCTCTCTTTAAAATACCAAGTTTTAGGGTAAGAGGTTTAGGGCTGGAGGGGGGAGAAACAGGGAGAGCAGAGGTACATGGCTTGATATTTGGCTTTTTCTCCAATTCCCTTTGTTTGAGCAACACTGTTCGAATTTGTAAACTCCAGAACACAAATTTAGCTCAAGATGTATTCCCAGACTGTCCCAAGGTTATCAATTAATGCCCTACTTTATCCCAAAATTGAATATTGTGGACTTCTTCAGGAGAAGTTTGTGGGAAGTGTAGAAAAAGCCAACTTATAAACTGTTTCAATTTTCCTTTAGAGAACTTTACATTTGCACTGACTAAAATTCCAACAATATGATAATACATTCCTTTTTGTGCTGTGCTTAACTTCGAGCCCATTTTAGATGTAAATGGCCCAGAACAAAGTCCTGCCGACCGAATGCAAAGCTAAAATCAGCTATGGATTTCTAAAAAGACTACGGTTAAAAAGTGATAACAATCAGACGAAAGCTTTCACAATGCAGCTGTATATATTGCTTTTAAAACTGCCGCGGCAGCAGCAGCAGGGAATTGGGACCCGCCCCGCCATGTGGAGAGACAGACAAAGCCTTCCCCACCTGAGAATGCAGCCCCCCCGTGCCACGTGTAGAGAGAAGCCCCCCCACACCAAGAGAGGTCCCCCACCGAACTAAGAGCCCAGCACACTGCACTGCCGAGCGGGGGCGGGAGGGGCAGGCAGAGCTGTCCCGTTCCTCCGAGCCGGCACCACCAATTCTAAAAACGGCAAAAACACGCTGCAGTGGGATAAAGCTTTACAGGGTATCGCTTTCATTCCGCAGGGCTGCGCAGCCTAAAAAGAAAGAGCAAAAAAAGAACAAAACTCACGGCAGAGACGGAATTTGAGCTTCTACTCCGCCAAGGAGCAGAAATAGTCACCAAAATCGAAGCTGTTGCTGGCAAAGTCAGGCAGGCTAGTCTCTTCACTTGAATAGGACCCCTCGGGCAGGAGGGGCTCCCCTATTCTCCCCTGGAAAATTCGCTCACCAGAAAGGAGCTGCACTTTCCAGAGGCACCGAGCATTCCACAAAACTTCTTGTGGGATCAGTCCCAAAGTTTCTCTGGAGAGCTATGCATCCCCAGCTCTACCAGTGGATGCTAAACTGCCTTAAAGCTTTTCCAAGGTTCTGAGATTCCTTCTGGGACTGCAGGTTTGTGCAGCCACACGTTTGGGCGCCATTAATATATGGAATATTAATCCCAATATTTCCGCGTGGGACGTGCCTGGCCTCGTCTAACCCTTGCTGCTGGGCCAAAGGCGGCAGCTGTGGTGTTTCACCTCACAGATACCTTTGGCCGGCTGGATGCTGCAGCTAGGCACTCGGAACAAATCCAAGCATAGTAGAAACTCAATTTACCTCTGGTGGAAAAGGTTCAGGTGATGGTGAAGAGAAACAGGAGAGGATTCTATCATAGAGTTTTAATCCAGAGTTTTATTCCAGGATGATAGACCTCTGAATCTTGTAACAGCTCCCAACAGAATCCCGACCGCATCGTCCCGTCTCCTTTTAAGCCCAGGGACAGGGGGAGGGGAAGGGACAGGTGAGGCACCAACCAGGTGGGAGGAGGGGAAGGCTCAAGGGATAAAGACACTTGGACAGTGAGCCCAGACCTGAGGGGCATCTTTTGAACTTCTGCCAACCACACCACAACCCTGCTGGAATGTTAAGATTGATGGACAGCTCTCAGCAGGAGGGCAAAGGGGGAGGGGAAAGGAGAGGTTGGCACACCTGGGGGGTTGGGATAGGTGAAACAGGAAATGGCATCACACTGCGACAGACAATACCCGAGCTTGGTCCTCAGGCTTAGCCCACTCCCCCTCGCCGCACAGATGTTCGTAAGTAATGTTTTTATTTTCTAAATCTTTGGCCCCCCAAGGGGTTTGCTTAACTTCCTCCACGAGATCCCTGAGAGATCTCTTCCAGGAACTTTCCCATAGATCAAACTCTGACTGGGTAAGCAGGCACCAGAAAAGATCTACAATATCAGTAGGAACAAATTCAAGGGATGTTAATGTAGCTCTCATCATGCTTCTAAAATTTTCACTATTTCTCCCAATTTCTAGTTGACTTTTACATAACTCATGATTTGTCTGATATGAGAAAGGCTGGTAGGTTCTAGCCCTACCACTTGTGTATTGAACAGGGGCTACCAAGGGGATTACTTCTTCCTCCTGGTTTTGGACCCTAGGGTTTCCCCTTTCAGCCCCACCCCCGTGGGACCCGGCAGGGGGACCACCCCTTCCTCCAGCCCTACTCCCATGGGAACCAGGAAGGGGACCACCCCTTCCCCTGGCCCCACTGCCTTGGGAAGCAGGCGGGGATGCACCCTTCACCCCACTCCCATGGGGACTGCTAGGGGGTACACCCCCTGACTCTGCCCTCCCCACCCCAGTGCCTTGGTAATTGGGAGGGGGGACATCCCCTCCCCCTGCCCCACCCCCATGGGAACCAGGTAGGGGCCCAGCCCTCGGCCCCACCCTCCCAGCCCTCGGCCCCACCCTCTTGGGACGCAGGCAAGGGGGCGTGAGGAACAGGCAGGGGGGCGGGGCAACTGTGGGAACCAGGGGCGGGGTCACTGGATGATGTAACAGGGGGCGGGGACACAAAGGGAGGGGGAGGAGCGTCCAAGGGAAGGAAGGGGTTGTGAGACCGGAAGGGGTTGGGGACAGGTGAGGGAAAGGGATTGTGGGGAGAAGAAGGGAAAGTGGAGGGCTGAAACATATGGATGCCGCCATTTTGGGCTCCGGCCATGTGGTCAGCAGTATCCTGAATGCCAACCATGTTGTCACAGCCATTTTGGGAATGGGGGAGTCAGAACAGGAAATCAGGTAACAGGAACTAGGTTAGAGGAGTGCAGGCAAGGTGCTCTGTCAGCCTGCGCACAACTGCCAGGGCCAGGGTACTGAGAGAGAGGTGGGAGGCCAGGGAAGCAGTGGCAGTGCCAGGTACCCTGTCACTACCGGTCTGCCTTGCTCATCTTTCTCAGTTCGGGGGCAGAGGGTTTGGGAGGAGGGGTGGGAGAAGTCACGGGAGGGGAAATTTGCTCTTGCTGTTCTTTCAAATCCGTCTTTCGGACTTCTTTCCGAATCACCAGGAGCACAGGAAAAAATTGAGACACTGTCCCATCTCCCTTTTCCGCTTTCGCTGTTAACAAGGCTCCAATTTTGTCCCAGGCAGAGACAGAGTTAACATTCTGCTGGGTAAACTGAGGGAGATGTAAAGATATCCAGTGCACAAACCGTTTCAAAACTGCTTTGGAAACCGTAACGTTTTCACTACTTAGGGCATCTAAAATTAGGGTATAAATGCTTCTCTGTGCCACAGAAAACTTAGCACCCATTCTGATGTTATTTGCTCTCTGCAGCAGTTAATCTACCTTCCTTACAGCCAGCACAAACAAAAACTGAAAGCACTGAGTCCACAGCCAATCCGAGGAACAACCCGGGCAGCCTCCCCCCCCCTCGTCTCCAGGGGGGAGACGAACTGCTTGCATACAAACCGTGCAGTTTTTAAAATGGCGGGTGCCAGCTGCCGGCTCTCCTGGACCCCGTGGGCTGCCGCGCAGGTGCCCGGAGCTGCTTGTGCCAGTTCTCCTGGGTCCGCCGCTGCATGGGCATGACCGCTCATGGCATAAATGCAAGCCGCGGCTACTCTGCCACTGCAGTGAAAACTGCTCGTAGCACCGGCTTTATCGCGAAACCCGCCCGCGCGGTGGAATTGCGCCGCACGCAATGGTGCCGCCATTCCTGGGAGCCGCGTGCCATGGGAACACGACGATGGAACCACGCAACTCCTGGAGCCGTGCACAGGCGCCGCCAGAGCGCCAGAGCCGCTCTGCCCACACGGTTGTGCAAACCCTCCTTGGGACCGGACTTTCCCTGCACCGGGAGCTAACCCCCACCCTCTGGGGCCCCCCCTGGGGTCACACTACCACTCACGGGGAATACTCACCCCGCTTGGGGACTGGCTGGCTGGGAGAGCTGTAAAGAAGTCCTCATCTGGAATTGGTCCGCCTGGTGCACGGCGGGGTCCCCATCCCACCCTCTAAGCATTCTTGCCAACAAAAACGCGACGAAGAAGTCAGAGGAAGGTGAAAGTCCCAAAAGCTAATGCATTCCACTCGTGGAATTACCAGCTCCTTTGTGACTATCGTGGGAGATGACCACGTGGGGCATCACCTGCAGTAATCCGTGGCTCTCTGGGCTGTTATATGAGTCCAAATCCGGCTAGCTCAGACTCTGGCCTACACGGACTTGCATAGACAGAAATAAAAGACGAGAAGCGCTCTTCTCCACGTGGGGACGAGTATCCTGTTTATTGGCTTGGGACAGGACACTTCCCGTGGTGATGACCACCCAGGTAGAAAACAGGGTGTGGTACCCTTGCAGTGGAGTTTTATACCCCAGAGATGGGGGCAGGGAAAGAGGATCACGGCCAATGGGGTTCCACTGGGGAGGGTGAGGGGAGGGGTACCCATGGGACAGACGACCAGGTTTATAGAAAGGGGGGTGCATAGGGGAGAGACCATGTAATGAGAAAGGGGGACTAACAATCTCCGTGACATAACATACCCAGTACAAACTTCCCATCACCCAGTGCAAAACAACAACTAAATAAACTATTTAGTGCAATACAACAGGTTTGGATTAGTTATTTGAAAGGAATTTTTTGTGGGTTGGTGAGGCACTGGCACTGTTGCCCAGAGAAGCTGTAGATGCTTGATCTCTGGAATTGTTTAAGGCCAGGGTGGATGGGGCTTTAAAGAAGCTGTACTAATGGGAAGGGCCCTGCCCATGGGAGTGGTGAAAGTTGGAACTAGATGATCTTTAAGGTCCCCACCCAAACCATTCTATATTTCTGAATGTTAAGGGAGCTTCCAGAATTATTTTTTTGAGAGAAAATGGAGGGATTCGAGTTAGTGGTATCCAGTTCAGAGATGCCTCCTGGCTGTTGGTGTTTAAATACTTTAGTATTTTATTGCTTCCTTATTTCTATCTTTTAAATCGATGTTATATTATACATTCATGAAAAGAAGTATTTTTATCCTGAGTTACAGTTATTAATGAACACTGTGGGTTAAAAATCGAATGGAACTTGTGAAGTTCTATTATTTTTTTGATTATGGCATCTATTTGTATGTAAAAAGAGCCCCTGTCTTAAGCCTGTCTGTTCATTATACTACTTTGATATAATAACTTGTTAAATATTATTTGTATCCACCCCACAAAAATAGAAGGGAGGTGGGCAGCAGAAGAGAGATCTGCTTGGATTGCTTTACAAATTTCCAGGACTGCTATAAGAAAAGACACATTGGACATGAGGAATCCTCTGAGAAACCTCCTCCCCTCAGTCAGTGCTTCTCCATCCCACACTCCAGTGCAGTAACCTCAGCTGTTCTTTTCACAGTCTCAGTAGCCACACATTAATCCTGTTTTCTTTCAGTGCTCATTAAATGGTTACGTGGAGGGAGCAGTCCTCTTTTCCAGGTATAAATATTTTTTTCAAATATAGCTATAAATTAAAACTGCCATCTTTTATCACAAATAATAATGTTCAACTTTGTCATTAGCAAATTTCTTTTAATTCTGTTCAAAACCACTAGATGGCAAAAATGAATCCTTGAGATTTAGGAAGTCATGTGAGAATGGGAATGCTGGCTGAAAGTTTCAAAAGCCCTAATGAGCAAGACTTTGCTGCAGTGAAAATGCCTCTTCAAGATGTAATGTCAGCTGTAATGTAATGTGGCACCATAGAATTGCTCTGCTTGGCCTTACAGAAAAATTCTGGAATTTAAAATGTTTTGCCTAATGAAAGGAAACTTGCAGAATTTGATCCAAAGATGAGAAGCACTGAGTTCTCTGTGCTGCAGCAGAAGCTATTTTGTAGTGTACTGGTTGGTGGGTTTAGAAAAATGTCTGGGATCTCGATCGCTATAAGCATAGATGATGAAATATTGAGCCTGTTGAATGCAAAGACTTTCAGCATAAGCACATTAAAGTGTGGGATTTTAGAAGAGTTAAGTAATCCTGAAATAGGAAAGTAAAATATTTTTTCTTTTTCTTGGAAAAAACAAATACAGACTGAGAAAATAAGCTGAGCACAGCTTATTTTTATGAGCTGTTTCCATGACTAATGTTTTTCCAAGCAGTGAAAATTGTTCATTCCTGATCCAGATCCTATGACATGATTTTAAAAATTGGGGTAGAGGAGGTTGAGGACAGAAGGATTTTATTACCCAATTTATTCACTGGATATTTTGCAAAGATTTTTCTACAATTTCTTTTAAAGGTTAAATAACTCTCTGAAACTTTGAACCTGCAGAAATATCAATTTCCAATGATCCTACTTTCATGGGTCTCTATTGTTGCAGCATTGCACCTTTTAATTCTCAGTTCAGAAAAGGATGAGAGCCCAGGGTAGGAGATGTCAGGCCTCTCTGAGGCCACTGAGAACAATAGGATGATTTTAAAGCAAATTTTTGGAAATCAACAGAGGCTTAGTATTGCACTCAGCAATATGCAGCAAGCTAGACTGGGGAGATGCTGTTTTCCAAGAAAATTTTCTTTCTCTCAGATTTATTTTGTTACAGCACAGAAATAAGCTGTAGTCATTAGAACCATAGAAATATTTGTATTGTAGTTTGCCCTGGAGTTCCAGCTCTGGGGAAGAAGTGAAGAGCTGTCATAGAAATATCTTGAAGGATTTTTGCTGCTAGAGACAATGATCATCAAATTAATCCATCTGAGGTAATCACTGATCACTAAATAGTGCATTTTCCTTACTCCAATTGATAATCTTTGAGAAATAACACTAGGCAAGTGCTCAGCCACCTAAGCAATCCAGATATGAAACAAAAATCACTCTGTTCCCAGGGAAGGCCCTCATCCTACAACTATGCAGCTGTGCTTCCATTCCTAAAGGGCTGGAAAATGATGCTCCTGGATGTCACCATGGCTTAGGATCATCACAGCAAATGCTGCTTGAGGGACAGTGGGTTAGCACTTTCTCATTCTAACACAGCTCAGCATTATCTTATATATGCAAATTATTGGACCCCTGCAAAGATGTGGTCCTGGTCTTAAAGCAGGATTTGGGCTCCACAGCCTAGGGAGGACCAAGAGCAATGCAAAGCAAACCACCAGTCGAGGACACTCTGTTACAAGGGCTGTCTGGTTTTGACCATCTGCTGCCAATAAAACTGCAGAACCCCATTTTTTCAAACATATTGACATCACATAGAGCTATATTTCCATGTAAAATATTGCTATATTTCCATGTAAAATTGAACTTATAATTACAGATAGATGCAAATAAACAAACTACAGCAGCTCTGACCTTTATGTGTCTTTCAGACTATTAAAGGCTTACTGACTACAATAACTATTAATCCATTTCCCTGCATACTTCAAAGATTAGGATATTCTTACAAAATAGGGCATTGGTGATGAGAAGTGCCAATCACTGTTGCCACTGCTCATGTTGAGGGAGTTGGACTGGATGACCTTTGCAGGCCCCTTCCAACCCAAACTGTTCTGTGATTCTCCAGTCTGATTGAAAGACTGAATATCACTGTGAGGCTCAGGTCATCACTGTGAGAGCTTTGTGGTAGGGCTTGGTCCAGGGAAAGGATTTATGAGCCAGAGGTTGTTTGAAGCTTCCCTGCACTTGTCCACTGCAGCCCCTCAGTCACAGTAACTAGGAAAGGAGAATCCCAGAAAGGAAAGAATATCCATTCAGAGCTCATTTATGCTACACAGCACTTGGACTCTCTCAGCAGGGCTTCCAAATGTGGAGGCCTCTTGAAGGTGCTCAGGGGTTACTCAGTTTTGCTGGAAGAGAACCTGAGTAGGTTTTTAATTGCAGCCTCTTGTGCTTGCAGTTTCTAGAGCTGTCCAGTGAGATTTTGCTTCAAAAACTTTTGAGTTTTTTGCTGGTTTTTGTTTTGGTATTTGCTTGTTTGTTGTAGTTTTGGGGTTTTTTTCCCCCAGGGTAAAGACTAACCCTGGAAGAACAGCCTTTCTTTAGAGGACTGGGAAGTCATCAAATTACTTTGTTAAACATTTTGATTAAAGTGATTCTAAGACATACTCACTGCAGAAACACAATTTCTGGGACCTGTCATAAACAGAAGTGCACCAGAATGGGAACAATTCCCAGCTGATATTTCCCACTAGAAAAAAGTGTCTAAGGGGACCAAGTTTGTCTAAGAAAGCAGGCCCCAGATTTCATGGCCATGAGATTGTCCTGACAGCTCTTCTAGCTGAGTGAAATGTAGAACAGACTTTGAAACTAACTCAAATATTTAGCTGTTTAGTAAGATTTGTTATTGCTTAGCTTTTTTGCAACTGTTTCCAGTTCTAGCAAGTATTTTCATAAATATATTTTATTGGTATAAAGCTGGGGGGTTGATTGAGTTTTTGGAGGGTAATTTAAATAATCTTGACAGAGTTTAAACTCTGTCTAGTCTGTAATAACCTGCAATAGTAAAGATACTAGCGTGTACTGGTTTATCCTTCAGCTGAAGGATTCAGATAGAATGTGAATTCTATTCAGATAGAGCCTGTGGACTCATCTTCCTCAGATTGCAAAGGGTTGTCTATAGAGTGCTGTTAGGGGCAACCAAATGTGGTGAAATATCATCTATGGGTTAGAGACTTCTGGCAAATAGCTTTAAAGTAATAAAGGGTTGGTGACGGGAGCACCCCAAAAACCTTCTAGTCCTGAAAAGCACCTGTTTGGAGTACTTCAGTACTTTGCCTAAGTCCCTCAGAAATGCAGGAGACTATTTCTCTGCTTAACATTTGGTGCCCAAGTGAGGGTTTTTAAAGGACATTGGTCCAAAGACCGTGACTGTCTAAAAGAGGTTTCTTGCAGCAAATTTTCTATAAGCAGCTGTTTCATCTATTTAACACATCCTCTGTAAAGCATCTCATCTGAGCTGCTCTGCATGCTTCTCTTGCACTTCAAACTGGGAAGACTTGAGTTTCTACCAGAATCTAACTAAATGACAGCAGAAGAATTGTCATACATGCACAGAGAAGCTATTGGTGTCTTTCCAGCTAGTAACTTACTTATGTTGCTTTTGTTGTTTCCTGTTTCTTCAATCATTCAGTGTATCTCCTCACAATGCCATACAACAGATAAGCTGTATGGCCTTATTTCAGTGTTTAAAGATCTGTGGCACCACCACTTGGGTGCCAAATTAAAAATTAATTTTTGTCAATACCAAGGACTGCAGTATTGAAAACTCATTTACAAATAAAATGTGATAAAGGGAACTTTGATAACAATTTCTCTCCTCAAAGGCATAAACATGACTGAACAGAAATCTTAAAAAAAATTCTTGAGCATTCTAGGAAGGTTCCTGTTGAGCCCAAGGAATTATGGAAAGCACAATCAGTTCAATGGATAAGAAAAATGATGTGGCAGTACATCAGAAGTTGTACAACATCATTGGAAAGTGCAGAAGAGAATTTCTGCACAAGTGAATAATTCTTTGAAGCAATAAATTCTGAGATCATTTTTGTGAATAATTACTGAGATTGCTGATACAAACCAGTAATTTTGCCATGAAGGTGATAATTAGGCAAAAAATGCATTTACACAAGCAGATATGTATATGAGACTTTCTCATTGTAGTAATCATACCATATAAATTAAATGAATGACTCTACAAGGTTTTTCAATGAGAATTTGCAGCTTAACTATTTTAGTAAAAACTCACCAACTTCAACTTTGCAAAATTATAATTATTATCCTTTCTTAATAAAAGAATTTGGAAACTTGACAGAAAAAGAAATTTGACAGCAAGGCTGAAGCCTTAGGGGGAATTATAATATTACTTTGAGAATTTTGTGTGGGAGGTTTAACATTTGTTCTGCTTTCCTCTTTTCTCTCAGGAATATAAAACAAATATTGGGAATGGTGCCATGGGAACTAGAACAGCATTTGCTTTTCTGAAAGCTCTCTTTTTTGCATTAACCTGCTGCCAATAATTACTCTAATTTTCAATTATTTGTAGATTGAATATTAAATATAATGCAACACTTCTAAAATGTAACAGTAAGTTTGTCAAGTTTTCAAAGAGCTAAATCACTGAACCTTTGAGGAGTGTAATCTAGCTCTCAATGGAACAGAACATTCATGTTGACTAATGGCTCCTTTGACAAGGAAACCAAGAGTCAGATTCAGTTATGTTAAAGTTTTTATGCTCCAAATCTGAATTTCATTACCCACATCAGGGCTTAGTCCTTTCTTAAGACACTAACTATGAACAGGTTTCTCATTAAAATTAAAAAAAAAAAAAAAGAAAATAATTAGAAACAGAATTGGTGAACTTTTCTTGAAGCATTAACTTTTTGCTAAGGCTTTGATCAAAGAAATGAGAAGACAAGAGCAACAATCTTTGGCTTGGGAGAAAAAAAAAACAACACACAAAAAACAAAACAAAACAAAATCAGAAAAATAAACCAAACAGGAAACCACTACAAACACAGACACCAATTTTCTTTTTTCTTTTTACTTTTTTTTTTGGTGGGGAGCGGAGTATGTTAGAAGGTAGACAATTATTGGCTCTCCTTTTCGGGGAAATCCTGCTGTCCCAAGCTGCCAGGAGCAAACCTCCTGCAGTTGCATGTCCACACATCTAGCCAGTAGCAGGATTGAACCCCCATCCTGGACTGTGGGTGAAGCCCCACATCTGGGGGCTCTGTGCCATTAAGGTGACCCCAGAGCACTCAGAGTCCTGACTCCTGCCTGGTGGCACCAGCCCCTTGCAGCTAAATGGAGAAATGCCACCTCAGATGTCATTTGTAGTGTGGTGTCTGCATTCTGAAAAACTTAGATTTCCAATGAACAGAGGTTTGCCTGCAAACCTGCCCTACAACTGTTGCAATTGTTCAAGTCTTGGACCCTTGTCTAATGTACAATCTTCTCCACATCCTTGGCTAGATTTGAAGCCTTCTGAAGGCAATTAGTGAGATACATAAATGGGAGGTGATCCAGGTTTCATCTCTGAATGTTCATCCTGTCAAATAAATACAACTTTTTTCCTTCCCTTTGTTAGCTTTATTCTTCTTCTACCACTTCAGTCACTGTTCTTTAGTTTTGCATATAGTACTTGTAACAGCATGGTATGTTGTGCATAGATTCTCTGTTACTGTTCCCTTTTTTAACCATCCACATTTATTAACTGGGAAGCTGGAATGCTCAGCAAGCATTTACTGAAGTGATTGCATTTTATAGTATTTGAAATACTTTTCATTAACTTACTGAAATAAAACTGTATGTTTACTGTGAATATTTGCACATGGCTTGTTACATTATTGTTTTTCAAGCTTTATTCAACAGAATACTAAATATTTTTATAAAAAGAAAATCAGATAATGTGATTGATATGTTTGTGCTGGATCATTCCTAGCTTTATAATTGCCTATGCCTGGCCTTGCTACTGACTGTTAAATAGTTTTGAACAATTTATTTAATCTTTATCTAAAGAGTGCTGCAGCAGTATTCATGTGAGTGCCCCTTCTCACATCTGCTGATGCCTGTTACAGTCCTGTTACAGTCTAGCCCGGCACAATCCCAGCCTGGTTTCTGTGTTTATCTCATTCCAAACATGCAATGTATACTTCCCAGAAAAGATCTGTTTCTTTATGGTTGTCGATGGGCTTTACAAGGACATTTTTTTGATCCAAATGTCATCTTCTGAAGGACATGTAAAAGGCAGACTTGGTATTGGTCTCCTGCTGAGAGGTTCTCTCTGCTCATGGACCTCAGGACTGCACGTTGGCAGTGTGGTGAATGGCCCTTACCTTCTTCTGCCCCTCCAAAAGCCCCTGTAGAATCACAGAGCCTTCCAAGAATTCATACTGTAAAAGACTTCTGGATGTCAACTGGTCCAATTCCTTGCCCAAGGCAGGACCAGTTTAGGTCAGATTGCTTATGGAGCATCTCCAAAGAAAGAAGATTTGAAGTAATCAGCCCCACTACCTACTGCATTTGCTCACTCCCACACCTACAGAAGAGCAGGTTCTTGCAATTAGTTCTCAAATACACAGGTCCTTACAAAGCTGAGACTGCTGAGATTTCACACAGTGGACACACAGGAATGGAATTTGAGCCTTCATCACCTGCAGATGGGCACAAGCCCATGAAGGAGGTACGGAGATGTACTCTGAACTCACCTCCCTGAAGAAAAACCAGGGAGCTTTATTTCCCTCTTTCTTACCATGTTGTGTCTGTACTACCTGAGCTGCCAACTGCTAGGCACACTCTGACTTCTGGGTCCTTTTCTGACTGCATTTCTTCATGAAAAGTCCTTGTCTCAAAGCAATCATATATACGTTTTGAATATGCACTCTCGTGCTTTTATAGGGCTTCTTTTTCTTAGTCCAGGAAAGAGTTTTTCTCCAGGGTAAGCCTGGACAGAAGCAGAAGGAAGATGTAATTTCTTCTAATGCTCTTTAAAATGCCCTCTCTGTCCCTATGCAAAGAAAACCCGTAGTTGACCAGTACTTATTTCAAGATGAAATCCAACTCTTAAAATTTACTTTGGTTTTTGTTCTTTTCTTGTATTAAATCTTTGTTTGACTGGAGTATGACAGCAGAAAGGTACAGGGATATTGTTAACAATTTAATCAACATATTTATTGATAATAATGAGTTTATTCAACAACTTCAATCTCTTTGAAAGGATTTTTTTTCAATTCTTACAAAAAATTGCAAGAAGATTTGTGTTCATATATAAAGAATACAAAGATTGCTACTGAATTAAGAAAAAAGATTTGCTTTTTTTCCTATTAAGGTTTGTTCTGGAAATTCAGAAAGTCTAGATCCTGAATGTATATCAAGCCACTGTGAAGTGACAGAATAAGTGGATGTTATAATAACTACAGCTATAGGATATTGCTTCTGTAGATGCCCAGGAAGAGCTATAAGAATAATCTTTGTTTTATCTCAAGCACCAGTGATATTATCACTGTATTTCTTGACTGAATGACTCTGACTCATGGATTTTTCTGATCACAAACACCTGTAAGAACAAATAACTAATACATAATATACATGGGGGTGAAAGCCTATTTATGATTTTTAAATATGATCAACTTTTTAAAATTCTTAGTTACAAAACAAAATATATTACTATTGTAATAAATTATGCATTGAGTTATACATTGGTTTAGTGACTGTGTGTATTTCATACATGGCTAACACATTGTATTGAGCAAACAAAACTGCTCTACTCTGTGCACTGCTGACATATTTAGTACGGCTGCACATGGGTGTTTATTCAGATGAGCCAGTAAACTTCTATATCCTTAATATTCATATCAAGAAAATGTGAGGCATTAGCTGTAGTGAAAGAAACCTTCTGTTTATCTGCAGGGAAGAAACTCTCACACACTGCTTGGCTCCTGTGCCTCAAAGTGATCTTGGGGAGAACAGATTGTAATAAGAGTGTGGGCATCTGCTGTAATTTGTTTGATTTTTCAGAGATCTTTCCTTTTTCTGTCATAGACTGCACACTGCCACAGAGACCGGGGAAGGTGGGACCAGTCACACTTTTCAAAAATATTTTTTCCAACTATTTACAGATTTACTGGACCTGAAGAAATGATCCATAGTTCTTTATTCATTTTATTATTGAGTAATAATAAATTACTCTGCTTATTCAATTTGTAAATATGCAGTGCAAGATGCTTGAAAGAATCTGCTTAAATTGGAATAAGTTTTCTGGTTTTTTCTTCATTTTGTCTCATATGTGGGCAGAGTTTTGGGCATGATGGGCTTCTTGTGGTGTTCAAAACTGGTCAAAATAAAGAAAGTAAATGGTCTTTCCTTCTCCTGCTGCCCCCGGCCATACATCCATGCAAATTCTTCTTCCTGACCCTGGTTCTCAGTTTTCATGCTGTAAGCCAAATGTTCTTACTTGCATAGCAGAAATTGCGGTTATGCTGGCTTGTCGATGAAAAGAGGGTGCCTGGCGAGCTCATCAGCCCAGCCCGCAGTGGAGGGGCGCTTGCCGGACCTGAAGTCCAGTCCGCGCCTAAGTGGGTTCTTGGCCGCTCCACGGACACAATCACGATGCGCACGAAAGAAGAAGGGAGGACTCCGAAGGTGGTAGAAACTCGACTGGTTTATTCACCAGGAACAGGAGAACTGGGGAGGGGAGGGAAAAGCTTCGGAGCCAAAGAAAAGTGTGGATGTCACAAGCTTATAAAGTCAGGGGGTGGGTAAGGGTGGGAGTTTACAACGACCAATTAAAATGCAGCGGGGGTGGGTACAGCCTTAGATGACAAGTAAATCCGTCCAATGTAGCAAGCCTAGGGGAGGAGTCCCCGGCCCCTGCCCAATCACCCGACACCCAGGAGAGAAGATTCTAGAGAGAAGGGATGGGTACCCAGGTGACAGACAGAGAGCTTGGGGCAGGGAAAACTTGGATACATCTACAAAGCCATGGAAACGAGGGAGGGGTTAGGGGACTGACAGACCGCGAACTGGGATAGGGGATTTCCGGACCGAACCATCAGCAAAAGAATGGGGAGGACCTGGGACAAACCAAAACAGGACACCACAAGAAATGAACAGAATAACTCTTTGCCAGTTTAGTAAGCTCACAGAAGAATCATGTGCATGAGAATTGATGAAAGACCATGGACAGATTTGTACTGATGGAAACTTCATTTCTGGCTTTGGGTTTCACCGAGGCTTTTGCTTCAGAGCACTTGAAACTAAAAAGTGCTGACTGTCATAGTCCTGCCTATCTGCTGCCCCTGGCGGTGAATTACTGTCCTTACCTTCCATCTGACTCTGGTCTTGCTCTTAGTCTTCAGTTGCTTAAGTCTTTGAGAAACTATGCATGTTGAAATTTTCCTGTTGGCCTATTCCTAAATCTCAATGGGGCAACTAATATATGCAGTGGTAGTGGAAAGGAAATTTTGTGTGCCAGCTTGTCTTTTCCCAGGATATAGCTCTGAATGTGCTCATTAAACTCTATGAAAATTTTTGCTATTTCTTTCCTTAATAAAAAAAAAACGGTTCACTAAAAGCTAACAACCACTTTTTTTTTTTTTTTCAGTGGGAAGCAAATTAATCCCCTGCAAGTAATTCCTCTGCCAGCACACAGCTTATTTAAAAGGCTTCATAAAGTTAATTTAACTTTTCCCCTTATTTTAATGAAATAAAAGTTTACCAGGGTTCTGAATACCTCCTTATGAGGCATGAATCAGATGTTTCATACACGTCTGTGTACTATTTCTGTGCAACAGGTGAAAAAATGGGGTGTCACTGGAGCCATGGTCTCTTCCATGGCTACCCATACCTCTCACTGATGCAAGTCAGCAGTGGCCCTAGTCCTG
This sequence comes from Agelaius phoeniceus, assembly GCF_051311805.1. Lineage (NCBI taxonomy): Eukaryota > Metazoa > Chordata > Aves > Passeriformes > Icteridae > Agelaius > Agelaius phoeniceus. The sequence continues at coordinate 59,636,815 of NC_135265.1, forward strand.
ACCCTAGTATTATCCTTTTGCTTTCACAGTGCTTTCACATTGGGAGTGCTCTCACATCATCTTTCACATTGCCCAGTAAAATAACAAGGCAACTGTATGTGAAGATCTTACTTTATCTAGAAAATTTTTGCTCACTAGTTTTAGTCAATGTAAAATGGTGTTGGTTACTTGAATCAAAACTTTCAATGTGAGATGGGAGTCACAGCCAAAGGGTATCAGATTGTGGAATAAGCAATAAAAAGTTTATTTTTGGTACAGTTAGAACTGCCACAAAATCCTGCATTGTAAATATATTTTGGGGAATTCTCTTCCGCTGACAGGAAATTAGACTGAAGAGTACTCCTACTTTGGGTAATACTTTAGGCATCAGATAAAAGTGTTAAAAAAACCAAAACTGATCCAGAGGTATTACTTTGGAACTCCCCCAGGTAAGAAAGAATATAGATTTTCATACCAGCAATTAATTACTGGTACATTTTCTATGTCATGATTAACATGACTAATTTGTTTGCAACTTCAGTTTTTGGAATGTGCCATGGGATTTTGTGTAGAGCAGATTTTCTACATTTTTGTGTCACCCTTTTCAGATCAGAAATGGTAAATTTTCAAGATTAAACAAGAATGGGTTTCTAGTTGTTGCAGCACAACAGTTTCATGAGAGGTAAGTAATTGTTCAGAAATCTGAATTCTTCTTAAAAACAGCAACAACTACAAAACAAAACTAAAAAAAAAAAAACAACCCAACACTGCCCCCCCAAAAAACCCAAACCAAAACAAAAAGAAAAGAAAAAACCCACAAACCAAACCAACCAACTGAACAAAACCACACACACACACCCACACACACACAAACACAAACAAACAAAAAATAAAATAAAAGGAAGTACTGATGTACTGACAGTGATTTCTATATAATGGAGAGCATCATCCATCACTCTCAGGATGTCCTGTTATGTTGAGGGCCAAAGCATGCAGGAACACATAAATATTGGAATGAGTCTTACTCTTGACAAGCATTCTCATTAGTTCCACACAAGAAGTTTGTTAAAATTATTTTTCCTAAAATGATAAACATCTTTATGCAGGCACTCCTAGACCTGTTTAAGTCTGGTTTATATTCAACAGTGTAATGAACTTGCAATGAGACAGCTGCAACCACACTTTAAAAATATTTTAGTTTGAGTGACTGCAGGCACTGCTTATTCGAGCTATGTGTCAATGCAGGAATCCTGGAGCAGACATTGTCTACAAAGGAAGCTGCATTTCTGGCACAGCCATGTAATGCCACCACCAGCCTCCATCTCTTTTAGCCTTTGACTCCTGTCAACGATTCCTTATGAAATGTGCTTTAAGCTGGAGTGGAGGAAGTCACTGCCCAACAGCTGTGTGGGACTAATTATTGGGATTGGTAAAGGGAAGAACGAAAGGTGGAGGTAGGTGGGGCACTCACAACAGTTTGGGGAGGAGCAGTCATGGGAAAATAGCTGGATAAGGCAGAAAAAAGGGACCAGTCGTGTGTAAATAGATGTCTGGTCTGTCTGTTTTCCTGGCCATGTCTTTCTCCTGGTTAATGCAGTCAATCTGTGTGGATGAGAGTGTCTGGAGGTTTAGGTGGCAGGAAATGGACTTGAGACTGTTAAGTCTGAGCTGGATGCTGGAGAGACCAGAGGGTGTGTGAGTTGGCTCCTGGAGTGAGCAGAAGGTGGGGCTGGGGATTGGTTGTTGGCAGGGCCACAGAACTGGACCAGCTGTTGGAGACAATTGTTTGCATGTGTGTGTCCCTAAGTGAGAGGCAGCTGAAAGACCAGAGGATGAAGGGGACAGCAGCTGGACAGGCTGCATGTTAGGGTGGGCTTCCAGCCTAATTAGTAACAGGAAGGAACAGGATGGTGCTCTTTGGGAGTGCTTTGTGCTCTGTCCGTGTTGGTCTGTGTGGCTGGCCAGGTGTACTCCAATATTGTGTATGTTTGTGTGTTCTGGGGAATACTTGCTCAGCCTCACCACAGGCAGGACCTGGGGAAACGGCTCTTCTGCCTCTCTTGGGCCGGATCTGGCAACCCCTGACAGACATTCATGATATTAAACTCCCAGAATGGTCACAATGTGGAGTGGTTTTTTTGCAGTGCATTTTAAAGGAGGAGATAGGAGATAAGAGCCTGGGATTCAGGACTCCAGTTAGTATTTTCAAGAAAAAAAACCAGGTAATATAAAGATTGCTTAATGTAAAATGTTTTCCTTTTAGAGTTTCATAAAATCAGGGCTTGATTAAATGAGCATAAGGAGAATTAGTGATTCCTAACTAATTTTTCAGTTTTTCAATTCAGTTTTTCTCCAACTGAATTTCCCCAAAGCAGGTATTTCCCTAAAATAGCCTAACACACACATTTTTAAAATTCTTTGACACATTTTCAGCTAGTGCTAATGGAGATAGAATTGTAATAAAATAGCACAGGCTTTTTGGAGTCAAGGTAGTAACAGGAATAGGAACACAAATAGCTATATCTGCACTGCAGCCCAGAGAATGAAACCCCCTGATCTTTGATAGAGCTCCTAGAACAGTGAGAGTGAAGGTCCCTAATAAGGCTCTAAGTATAATTAATACTATTGGTTCACTCAAAGCTTTGACCATCTGTAACGTTTCTGCATCAAAGCAAAGGGAAAGTTTTCAACTAAAAGAACAACTTGAATGCTAAAGAACTTGGCAATACTGCCTTCTCCTCCACACTCGTATTATCAGAAGCTGCATACTCATGTTGTGAGTAAAAATCATTTATCTGAGAACCTAATGCTTCAGACTATTTTAAAAAAATCTGAGAAAGCACATTTATATACATTTGTTACTAATTCTAATCCTTGTCCATGTCACTTGGTTTATTTCTACTGCTTCATCTCTCTAATTTTCTTATGTAATTTTTTGGTTTGAGTAAATGAATGACTCATTACCACTATCATCTCCACTATCAGAAATGATAAAACAAAAGCAGAGGTCATGGTACTTGGTACTTAAATCACTTCAATATTGCATTTACTTTTACATAATATTACTATTTTCTTGTAGTTCTTTCATGTGTTTAGCTTGATTTGTCACCATTTTGGGTTTTCACTGTCACATGAAAGGAATGAGCAATTTAAGGGCAGACTGACAAAGGGACAATAAATCCCTGAAAAAATGTTACTGGGGAGAGGAAGTTCATCTAACACAGTTGCCAAGAATGAGGCAAATGAACATCTGCATTGGATTATACTGCTTCAGGAAAGCTAAAATGAGTCTGTGCTAAAAGAACCTTCTGCAAATCTTACTTGTTTTTTCCATTTCTCCTTTGTTTATGCTTTCTTGGAGCCAGGGAAACACAAGTTTCTTCATCAGTGCGAACAAGTGCTTGTAAAATAACTTTTTAATATATGGTAACATCATGGCTGGTTACAAAAATGAAACAATGCAAAACTTCAGGTGTTTTTTGACACGTCACCTCTGTAAACACAAACTTTGCTTGAAAGATCCCTCTGTTCTGCAGCAGAAGCTGTCCTAGCCAGGAATCAACTGACTCAGTACCCTCTCTCCTGCTGTTTGTAGAACTTCTAAAGGAAAGAAAGAAAATTCCTCAGCAACAGAGCAGAAGCTTTGTGACCAAAACAAAGCCTTGATTGGTGTAAGGACTTCATAAACCTGCATAGACTCTCTATCACTTTCATACTGGTCATACCTTACCAAATGCACTCATTTTTAAATTAAAAATTTAGCTTTTCCTGCTATTTGAATGTTCACCTGTATGCCAAAAAATCCAACCAAGATTTTTTTCTTTACTGGTTTATTACGACCTATCAAAATGGTCTCAAAACAAATTCTTAACTACTTTTGTAAGTTCCCACGTCTAGTCTGGGCATCTCCCACACTGCTATTTTTGCCTTTGCAGGTGTAGCTATTTGATACATACTGCTCCATTTTTTTGGGCAATACTCAAGAAAGCATAGAAGCTGGGCATGGAGGACAGAAGTATGAAAGTCTGAAACACTAGCAGTTTGTGATTGTTAAGTAAGTCTTCTGCTTTTTTGTTTGTCTTGTTTTGTTCTCTTCCAAGAAGCAGAATTATAAATAACTGCCATGCTTCGTTTTTGGAAAATCCAAAATCAAAGAGCCACTTCTCCCTGTTTCACTTACAGCTATTATTCAGAAAATTATCTTCAGCTCTTTTTTTTTTTTAAATAAGTTTTCCTTGTTTTGTTTGATTGATTGTTACATATATCACTTTAAACTGCTATTTATTTTTAAAAACTTTGAGATTACCTTCAGTCTTGGGAGAGAAAAATATCTTCTCTCTTTCTCTATTGCTGCATAGTGCAATATCTCATGCATGATCCTGACTGATGTAAAAGTAATGTGAGCAAAAATATATTTTTACCTCTTTGACTTCCTCTTTGCAAAGCATACAATCAGAAGGCTTTTCCTTTCCTTTTGTTGGTGTTTTTGGATAACCAGCACATCAAAGTGGTGGGTTTTACATAGTCATTGAGGAAGATTGGGGCTTTGTGGCTGGTCCAGCTGGGCGAGCCAGTTAGAAAAAACCCTGAAACCCAAGTAGAAGCTCTATTACATATCCTTCAGGTATGGTAAAAACAGAAGCATTGTCAGAGATCTTGACTAGGCAACAATATGAACAGGTTAGCTTATCCTTATCGGGGTATGTTTGATGGGAATAATGTTTGATGTCTTGAGGAGTGACTGACACTGCTAATACATTAACACCCAATTTCTACCAGAGTAGGTGGTATCACAGTGTGGCAGAAGGACCACATTGCCAAGTGTATCTCAGGTGTATCTTGGGCCTTCTTTCAGGCATTCTGTTCATTTAGTCCTATCAAGTAAACACAAGTAGAAACTTGAAGCATGTTATTTAAAAACTGATAAAAAGAAAACACTGAAAGGGAATGATACCATTTGGGAGCTAACTTGACTTCTAGAAGGGCTTGAGGGATATGCTATGTGTGTGCTGCGGAGAAGTGCATGTTGGTGCACTTGGCATTCAGAGTACTGGCTCATGTCCTTAAATTATTTGTATTTGTTCAGCTTTGTTTAATTAACTACTACTATTTCCTACCCAGGTTGTCCTCCCTAGGTTCTGTTATCCAGAGGGCTAAAATAATTCTACAAGGTCTGATAAAAAAAGTTGTTGAAAGGAATGAAGTGGGATAGAAACTGGGCTTACAGCTTGTAAGAATATGGAGAGACAGGCAGGGACTGGGACCTGAAAGAAAAATATGCTTATAATTAGGTGTTACAGTGATGGAGTGGGAAAGGTGGGTAAGACTCAGGGCTGTGGGAAATTAATACATGCTTGTCTGCACTGCTCAGCTGGTTTCTGGAGCAATGAGGTGCGAACACAGGCGAATCAGAATAGACTTTCTGTTCACATAATTGGTGTTCAGGTATTACAAGACTCTCTGTTAGCTAGGGGTAAAATACAGGGTGAGTTAGTTAGCACATCCTGATTTTTGTGTTAAGCAAGGAAGAAAATAATGATAAAGTATTTTGTAGATAAAGGCCATCATAAGTAGAACCAAAAAGCCAGAGAATATTGGCACAGCATTAATTAATTTACCATTGCTAAGCAAATTTTTAGAGTTTATCATTTGGGAAGCAAACAATGCATCTGGCAAAAAGAATTTGTATTAGCAAAATGCAAGCTAAGCTTTTACAGTTGTTTGTTTTCAACCTATGAACAAAGTGAAGTTCATGGCATCTCAGCAGCTAAGGGAGAAAAAAGAATATGAACTTCTAAGCTGATTCACTAACAACAACCACAGCAATTAACAGAAGTAGGAGTCTTGATGCACAGGCAAAACAAATTAGATCTCCTTGGCTAATGTCAGCCAAAATTAATAGAGTAGAGCTTGTCAAAGATAAAACGTTCCTATCTCCATAGATCTTCTCATGGCTTTTGGGGGAATGAGAGCCTCCATCCCATTAGGCTAGTGCTCCAACTGCTATGAATGCAGCAGAACTGCACTCAGTGTCTCTTCTGAACATAGGCAAGCCCATCAGGGCACCAACACTGCTCAGAGAGCTGCTGGAGCACAGCAGACCATGCAGAAGGTGTGCTGGGAAGTGGCATGTGCAGGATGTGAGTTGATCAGTTGGAGGATATATGATACAAATCTCCAGGAAATCAGGAACCATGCTCTGCATCTGTCTGAAGAGAGTAAGGTAAATAAATGTATTCTTATTTATTCGAATATGTATTAGGGACTACATCATTTACCAGGCTAAAGCATGGAACTGCTTTGTCACTGGTAATTTCTTCTTCTTAATCTGTGATTAAACGTTTGACAATGAAATTTCATTTCAAGAGGTAGTAGGTGAAAATAACCTTTTAATGTTGGTGGTGATAGCTTTGAGTCTGTTTTGACAAAGACCCTTAGGATCTTTATTCTATGAAGTCTCTTCATTACATGAAGAACTGCACATAAATGCAGCCAGGCTTCTCTGCTCCCTGGTCTCTTCTCACTACCCTTCCCAATCCTGTTGTCATCACTGCATTGCTGATACACCTCCAGTCATAAAACTTGTCTGTGTGCATATTTCTGTCAGCGTTGAACAATCCTTGCTGCTGTGTCAGAAGTCATCTGTTTGTTTAACTTGTGGAAGAGGGTCTCTTTTTACTTTTGAGTAGTTTTGTGTAAAGGATCATTGGGTGTGTTTATGTGTCAAACATCTCTTCCTAAAACAGAAACAATGAAAAAAAGTCAGACTTACAACATGGTGTTGCTCAAAGCTTGTTTTGCCCACATCATATTTTTAAAGATATAGCAATAACTGCATTTTAAATTTTGGTTAAAGAGTCAAGTACATGTGTGGGCAATGTGTTTATTTCTGTCTCAAAATGTGGGTGGTAGCTATTCTGTAAAAGTCACACACGGCATAAACACACTTTGTGTCCTGCTGGCATTGTGTTTCCTTTTTGCAGTATTTAAATGCCCAGCTTTTCTCTCCCCTGCTCCCTTAATGAGCAATCTCACTAACTGTGGGCAAATTTCGGTTTTATCCTCTACTGCCTTCTCTTGAACAGGCATTCCAGAGGTCTCACACAGAAAGTGATCAGGAGATGAAAAATCTCAACTGGTAATGACAGGATTGGCAATATGGAAGGCAGAATTTACTGTATTTTGAGAAGAGAGGGAGAACAGTTCACAAAATTGGGTGAAAATAATCTGCCACTTGGAATGCATTTTCTAAAAATACATGGATGAAGCAGAAACAGACATGCTTGGATAAAAGAATGAATTTATCTGTAAAATTTGATGCCAGACTAAAGTGGTCATATACTGTCCTTAAAGTTCTTTGACATATTAATATCTCAAATAACACTATTCTTGCAGAAAAACAATTCCATTCTCTGAATTCAAAAGTGAAATTTAAGAAACAAAAATGTAATTTTTCTTTAAATTGTGCTTTGCTTTCAACATTTTTAATGGCCCTTTGGTCTTAAGAATGGATAGTAAGGATTTTCTAAACATTTAAAAAAAATAATTTACCAACAGAACCATTTAACGATTATTTGAAAATGTTTTGATATTTTCTACTTTTGAGTGTAATCAGTTCTCCTAATCCTTACAAATTTCTTCCAATTTTAAGATAGTTGGATACCTTAATTTTCTCTGAGTAATATAATGGCAGCTGAGCTATTGGATAAAGGAGATTTGAAGAGAGAAGAGAAATATCTTTCAAAGATCTTTGACACTGCTATGCTGTGTAGGCAAATAAAGCTACCTCCCTGTAACATGGAGTATTGTGACTTTGAAAGTGAAATTTTGGGTTCATCAGAAATATTTTTTGTAGACACAAATATGAATAGATCATCCTCCCAGCAAATGTAGCCATCATACTGAGAGCACCATACACAGTGGCCTTGACTGGCTTTTTTCCACTGACAGCTGGTGAGAGCTGCACTGGTTAAACTTAACTAAATCAGAAACTTCTGTTCTGACACCTCTATTATTTGAAAATTTTATCTCAATATGTGTTGGGATTTTTTCTGAATAGATCTTAGTTTTAATTTATAGCTTAGTTACACTTAATGTCTTATTTTTATCTTTTATGTCCTGGATTTTGCTTATAATTTCTAAAAATTCCTAAATTCAAAGCAAATGTGTATTAGGTTAGAGGAAGAAGAAGCAATCAGCACAAATATAGTATTCCATCCAGTAAACATCTCCAGATGCTGAGAACTTGCTCTAAGACCTTGTCCCCATGGCCAACACCAGAGTGAAACCACCAAGACTAGCACCCAGAGGGACAGTGAAAGGATGAGCATATCATCAGAAAAGGGTTAGAAGCTAAGAAAATTGTGTGTGTTCAATTTTTAATGGTGTTGCTGCAATTACTGCATCTTTTCTTGTATATTAGTACTCTAGCTACTTTATTTTTCTTTCTTTTTCTGCAATAAAATAGATGGACAATGGTGATCCTTCAATTAGACTGTTAAAGATCCCATTATATTAACAATCCCAAAAGCACAGATGGTTGAGGGGGGAAAGGATCTGGGAAAGAATCAGTTCCTTCAGTCCCTTCACCCTCTTTGTGGCCCTTCATTAGACTTTCTCCATAATGGTCACATCACTTCTGCACTGGGGAGCCCAGAACTGGACATGGCATTCCTTGTGTGACCTCACCAGAGCTGGGCAGAGGGGCCACTTCCGTCAACATGCTGGCAGCAGGAATGGCCTGTAGGCCATCCCACAATGTGTCCATGATTGCAACAAGATTGTAGCCCTGCAGATGCACAGAGACCTCTAATTCATCATGTTTATTCCCTGTGTTATGTACGTGCACTTCAGAGAACATCCTAGAACCCAAAGGCCTGGGTTTTTTCAGTGATGTTGCTTTGGTCACAAATTCTGGAGGTATCCCTATTTAAGTCTTGTTTTCTGCTTTTGTGACAACATCACCCCATTCCTTTTGCTAATCTGCCTTATCCACCTGAGTCTCACAGGACTGCTGGTAACTGTCCCTCCATTGTCATTCCTAGTTCGAATCCTTGAGAGTGCACTCGATCCCACTGTCCATGTCACTGATCGAGATGTTGCACAGCTCTGGTCCCAGCATTGACCCCTGGGGGATGCTACTTGTCACTGGTCTCCACCTGGACATTGAACCACTGACCATCTATTTGGGTGTGACCATCCAGCCAATTCCTCATCCACTGATCCATCAAATCCATGTCTCTCCAGTTTAGAGACATGGACATCATGCAGGACAGGGTCAGGTGCTTTGCCCAATACAAGTAGATAACATCAGAGTCGCGCTTGACTTATCCTGTCCATGTTATTGTGATGATTTGCAAAGCAGAAATTTGAGAAAATAATCTAATGTGATTAAAGATTTGACATTTGCATCACCTTGTGGTTGGCCTAAAAAAGTAGGATTTTACTTTTCTGAAAACCCTATTTCATATAAGCCAGTGGGAAAAGAGGTTTGTCCCAGTATAGAAGAACAGGATTTGTACAGGTTTATCTCAAAACAGTGTCAAAAGTCATCACTAAGGTCACTCATTGGGTCAAGCTCTGTAAGTATTTTTACAAGGCAAATATTTGAGTCAAGTTAGCTTGCACAGAAGGGGAGAGGGATTCTGGTGAAGGTTTTGCTTTCTGCCCCCTGTGACAGGCCATGTGAGCATGTGTGTGGAGGAGAAAATGTTGCTTCAGCTCAGCTGCAAGTGGACACAGACAGGAAAAGTGCTGCATATAATTCTTTCTGGGTTTATTCATATAAAAGGAATGTGTGACATTTAGACTGAATGGAGTCTTTCAGTGCAATGCATGTACTTAATATGGTTAAGACTAATTTTTTTAAAATATGCTTTAAAACTATGTACCCTTCTGTTCATGATAAATTAATTTAGTATACTAATAGGATCAGTGTTGCCATGTACATGAGTTTAAATTACAAGCAGAACATCTATTTATGCTTGGTTTTAGAGTTGTCCCACATACTCTGTTGAATAATTTCAATTACTTAAACAGTTTGTAAACACTGACTTAGTGTCTCATGTTAATACCAGAAACTTCACCAGAAACAGTTCTGCCATTTCTGGAAATTACAATTTTTTATAAGTCTGTCAAATAATTGGTTAATAGTTCAATGGTTTTGCATTTTAGAACACAAACTCCTATCTATTCAGGATAGATTCCTATCTGAATCATACTGACACTTGCAAGTGCCACCAGAAGTACTGAAATATCCTTTTTCACAGCATAAACTGCTTGAAATATTAGAGTATTACACAAGTCATGTTTTGCCTGTAGGTTTCATGGGTGCTTACTTATAACAGAAGTATCACAGAGTTTTCCTTCTTCTTGTCATGCTGCCTGGCAAAAAACTCAGTCAGAGTTTGTTGAGGAGAAATATATATGCCTAAACATTTCTTTTTAGTGTATTTGCTACCTAGTGTCAGGTAACATACCAACTCTTCCCTTTCCTTCTGCTGCCCAACTGGCTTCCAGTCATCTTAGCTTTGTCCTCACCTCTCCTCAGCTTGTTATCCCAGGCTTTTCACTCAGTCTTACTCTCCTTTTTTTTTCTGTATTATACACCCACTTTCACACTCACCTGTGTGCCCAACAGACCTTGTCTCTTCCTTTTCAAAAATCATCTCCCAATGTAAGTATTGATGGGAGATTCCTTCCTTTCTAGGATTTCCATTACAAGCTTCAGGTCCCTGATTCTTCTTTGCCTTCTTTGCCAATCAGCCCCAGCTCTGTGAAAGATTTAATATTTTTTTCCAATGCTTTTTATAGTACTGTGAGGGAGGGATAGAGTAGGCAGAAAATCAAATTAATTGAAATTAAGTACTAAAGAGCCAGTAAATGCCAGAATTCTTGGGCTATGTGGCCTTAATTTGTACCCATCTGTAGGGTTTACTACAGCCCTGTCTTCAGGTACATAAATATACACTCTTATTCTTTCATAAGTATGTACTAAAATATGCATTTATAGATTTCTTTTTCCTAAGGTGCTTTGTTTAAAGGAGAAAAATGCAGAAAAACAGATACTGAATCATCTGTTAAGCTTCTGAAAGTGTACTGCCAAACCACTGTGAAATTAGCTGTTTAGCAGCTGATCATATTCAAAGCCAAAATGTCATTCAGAGTTTCTGGATAAATTGATATACTCTGCAGTAATCCTAAATGAGTACTCAGAATGGCTGACTTTTCAGGAAGCCAAGGCACAAGAAATGAGTCTGTGAGTGAACAACTTGTTAAAAGAGAGACAAAATTTCAGGAATATAGAGACAACCCATGTAGTAGAGATTTGTCACCATTGAAATTGTTCATATACTGTACTGCCTGCCTTTTCATAGAACCACAGAGTGGTTTGGGTTGGAAGGGACCTTAAAGACCATCTCGTTCCAAGCCCCTGCCATGGGCAGGGACAACTCTTAGAGCTTCATCCAACCTGGCCTGACAGTAAAGACTTTCTTTCTAATATCTAAATGTTCTCTCTGTCAGTGGGAAGTCATTTCTCCTTGTCCTGTCATTAAATGTACTTGTAGCCTCTCTCCATCTTTCTTGTGGGATTAAGTGAGGGCAGGCAGTTACATGAGTGCTGTGTAGTGAACTTTACTGATGAGAGTTTTTTAAAATAAGGATGGGAGAGATTGTAAAGAATTCCAAAAGGATCTTCTAAGAGGGAATAACTGTAGAATTAAATGATAGATTACATTAATTTCTACCATTTGTTATAAATTTATTCAGAAGGAGGAAAATCCCAATTGCACATAAAAATACCTTTGAAGTGCAAATTATTGAGCTTATGCAAGTTCCATGAAGATGTCATCTTGGCTGCAGTCAAGAAAGCACATCAGTTGTCTTCCTCAGCAGATAAAGGAGAGAGTACATTGCTATGTCACTCAAGAAATCTTGGGATCACCTGCATTGTTTGCAGTTATGATTCTCTTGACTTCACCAGAGATCAAAAGTTATGTCCTAGAGATCAGAAACTGTGAGAAAGACTAAAAAGATAACGAGAGGTGTGGAATGGTTGCACTACAAGAAACAACCAAGTAAGTTCACCCTTGGTGCAGAAAGAAGACAAGTAGGAAGGGTATATAAAAGAGGCTTCTTAAGTTGCAAAGGGCATGGAGAAAAAAGGGTGGTCACTGATTTGGTGAACCCTATTCAGTACAAGAACTCAGAGACATCAAGGAACATCAGCAGGACCTAAGCTGAAAACAAAAGAAGCAGAGACTTCATGAAATACACAACTGATCTGCAGACCTCCTTTCCAGAGGCTATGGTAAATGCAAACTATTTGTCCATGCTCAGGAGAAGTCTAAGCAAAAGATAAATCTTTTAGTCTTTTCTAGTATGGTTCTTAACTCACTCAGGCCTTGGTCCAGACTGCTTCTCTGACACTAACTTTGCACAAGAACACTCCTATGAGTCTTATATCCTACAATTATATAGGATAGAAAAGTGCAGCTAAGAAATTTGTGTTGCAGTCAGCAGGAAAGAAAGAAACACCCTCTGATAAGAAATATAACAACAGCCAGCCAGCCAGCCTAACTCAGTGAACGGCTAAGAACTGCAATAGCAGAATTGTGGCCTGCCATTTGGAGTCTTAAGGAGTGTAATCAGTTGACAGAGCTAGGGGAAATAAACAAAACTTCTGCCTGGAAAATGGAGATTTTTACCAAGAAGGAAAACACCAGTGTAGTTGAAGACAGCTGGACACAGTACTGAAGGAAAGCACAGATGTCCTAATTCAAAGGAGTCCTGCTGTGTTTGAAAAACATGAGACAAAAAGCAAGGTTAAAACTGAGTGGGTGTGTACAAATGTCACTGCCCTTGTGGGGAGAAAGATATATATGGGTACATGGATATAGCAGACATAGAAAGCCTGTACTTCAGTAATTCTTGGCCCTTCAAATAAGCACTAGATATGCAGGAAATCCCAGTGACCTACAGCAGTGGGGGTAATAAATTGTTTGTACTTAGGGATTCCTCCACAGCCATCCATTCAAAACTAATGCACTGCAGAGGTCAAGAACGTACTCTGTCTTGTTTTCCTTTATCCAGTATTGGATAATGATGTTGAGCATTGGCCAGATATCCATGTTAAAATGTCCAGCAGAAACTAAAGGCACTATCAGCAGCATTTCATGTAGATGGTTTGCATGAATAGCCTATTACTTCCTTCGATTCTATGGGTTTTCTAAAATTGGAGGAAAAATCCATCAAATAAGTCTTTGCTGTGTATACTGTAAAAATTCATTACAAGTTTTATAAATCTGGAGACTGCTTCTATATTTGTCTCTTTAATATGTTAGTCTACTGTAAGATACCAAGACAGACATATGTTTGCCATAGATACTGTATTAAAAACTCTATTGCAACAGGAAGGATTACGCAGGTAAGCCACTGACATTTTGTGGATAGAGAGATAGATAGTTCCTTTTTTCCTCTCAAAGGAAGGAACTGAGTTTAAAAATAGTTCAACAGGACTAACAATAGCTCTTGGTAGCTATTGCTAAATATTAAAATGGAAAAAAAAAAGGAAAAAAAATGGAAAAGTAAGCCAGCCATACATACATGCATACTTACTTGCATATATAAAGAGATTTTCCATGAATGCTTAAAACCTCAGTATTTTCTCTTAGGATAACATATATATAGTGTGCAAGATAAAGGCATAAAGTATGATTTGACCAGATGTTACAAACACTGTTCCTGTAAGCAGTCTGGCTGGTGGTAACAAGGGAAAAATATCATGGTGAGAGAAAGCAAAATGATGACAGCCTCAAGTAGAAAAGGTGAATGATGAAACGTTTTTTCAGCCCTGATAAAGTACTATGGGCCTGAAAACAGGGGTTTTTTGGTCCTCTGAAGAAGATAAAACTGTGTGCATTTATATTAAGACACTTGATTAAAGATAATTTGATCTCTTCATTCCTTATTATGGAGAAGGTGGATAGCAAATAATACTGGTCTGCAGCTTAGTTTAAATTATACCTGGAGAGAACTGACCTGTTGTGGTTTCTAACCAAAAAGAGGAGTCTGGAGTAGAATCAATATTCTAGATTTTTAAGCTCTAACCTCTGCATTTCCTATTTAACAAAATGTAAATAAACAAACTAGCAATCAAAAAACCCCAACAACAGCAACAACAAAAGCCACTACAATAACCCAGTAACAAACCTTGCCCAAAACAGCCAACTAAATACCACCACCTCCAAACTCAAACATTTTATTCAGAGTAAAATGATTTTTTTCTTAATTTTGTTTATTGATTGGGATTGTTCTTTCATTACTGCAAAAAACTTTGCTCCTCTCTGTCTTCCACTTCCCATCCTAGGTAAATCCATTTTTAGTTTTGATTCTCCTAAGATGATCTTCAGCACTTTTCAGCCTAGATCTACCAAAAGCCCAACTGGTCTCTTTCTATACATAGAACTTTCCAAGCTCTCTCCTGCCCCAGTCAAAAAGTGACAATTGCAGCCTTTGTTAAATGTCTGATGACTTAAAAATTGTCAGATTATTTTCAAGCATATCCTTGCAGAATTTCTTCCTTGGGCAAGTGCTAGCTTTGTAGAACTACAAGTGGAAAAAAATGCTTTTCATTGAGTTAGGAGGGAGGAGTGAAGTAACACTTTTAATGGAAACTATTAGAAATGCTCAGCTACAGGATCTCTATAGGAGACACATATGTGCAGCTGCTGAGGTAGGGACATACTCTCAACTACATGCAGGGTGTAAATCTCTGTAAATATGAGGATTAAACTTAGAGAGCTTGTCAGAGAAAAGGGTGTACTTCAAAATGTCTCTGTAGGTGACAAAATCTGTAAGACAGTGCAGGTGTGAATCCCAGGTGTTGCTTGCCATTTAACTGCTGCTCTGTCCTGCTCATACCTTCAAACTTGCATCTGATAAAGTTTGGCTAAAATGGCAGGAGAAATGTCCATTCCATGTAGGAATTCGTATCACTGCCTGTGTAACGCTGGATGGAAGGATGTTGGAGGTCATATTTTATTCAATAAGTGGAGGTTGTGAGCAGGCGGGAGGGGAAGCTGGAGACGCTGTGCTGCTGCCTGTCAGGGTACTCAGCAGTTAAAGACAGGGCTGGGTAATGACAGGGCTGGGGTGGTGTACAGCAGTAAGGGGTGTCCATCCATAAATACAGTAGGAAGTTTTCAGCAGTGGTCTGACAGGAAAGTCTACGCGGAGTCAGATTTCAGAGCTGGAGCAGTGAATTGCAGTGAGTCACTCAGAGAGCCTGAGTGCTGCCTTTGTTCCACTTTCGTCTGAACGTTGGAGGCGAAACAGCAGGCTCCAGTTTTTATTAACTTCTTATTTTCATAAGCATAAAACTCATGTGCACTGCACTTTTTTCTCACTTAAGTTCTTTCCACTGACTTTCAGAAAATGCTCTCATGGTAAGAACTCTTGCTTCTAAATTTTACTTTTTCTTTTTTTCCCCCCATGTGTTTCTGTGTTACACTCTTGGTTTCATTCTTCCCCCACCCTCCTTTTTTTTGGCACACCTGCTCCAGGCATGCCTGGTGGACCTGGGACTTGTCGCTACTGCTCTTTGGCTTGTCAATCCATGCTGGTGCAGCAGCTCAGATCATAGAAGGTAAGGCTTCTCCAAATCTTGTTTATCATTTGAGAGTAAGTGTGCATTTTAAGATTTGCTTTCCTAATATGGAAAGAGACTATACCATTTCAGATCTTCATTTTATCTGCTGCTTACTGCTTACTGCTTTATCATTTCATATAGGAAAGCTGCTGTGAGTTAGGAGCTTAAATTCCCATTCATTCTGGATGAAGGTAAATAAATACATTGGTTCTCCAGCTCTAAGGCAGCCTATCATGACAGCTTTCACAATATATCTTCAGAGTGTAATCTTTAACAGAAAGTGCTGAAAGGAAGTCAGAATACGGCATGTTTTTACAATTAGGATAGACAGATGTGTCACTGTGGCCACATCAGGAATGTGCCAGGCGTGGTGTGAGTGCAGACATAGATGTGATGCTCCTTCCAGTGCATAGAGATTTCTCCTGGTAAAAGTCTGAACAAATTGAGATTTTCTAATCTCTTGAGTTAAATGTTTCATTTTACCAGTCCAGTCTTCATGGACTTTCAGTGAAAAGTCTTTTTGTAATTTCAGATCATACGTTCTTATAACATAGCCAAATTCCTCAGCATCTCTGGAAGGCAAAGCCTTACATTTAACTAGTAAGAGAGAACACTGATTTAAAAGTTTACACGTAATTTTGAGAAAAAACTTTCACATATTACTTTGCCATTAGGAATGGTGATATTTACACCAAAAAGCTTTTTGAGCTCTCTTGCAAAACTAGTTGGCATTTGCTATGTAAATGACCTCTAGATAACTGTGTGATAGGAGCATTAGAAAGTATTGATGGGAAGTAGATACCACACATGAAGACTTCAATGTTACTCAATGGTTTTTCCCTTTTAATTGACACTGTCATAGATCACTGACACTTTGGCATCTAAAAGCCAAAGCCCCAGGTAGTTATTTCAGTAGGAGAAAAAGCCACAGATTAGTTATCACTAAAAAATGCTATAGGTACAGATGAGAAATATGTAATGTTGTACATGTAATTAATTAAGGAAACAAATAGAAACCAGCTCTTAGAATTAAGAACTGTATATCTAAATGGTGACTGATATATAATATATTGTTTATCCACTGGAGGCAGATCTGTTGCATCAGATAAAAATGTTTTTCTTGAGCTGATGAATGATAGTGCATGAGAGAAGTCTGGACAGGAGAGAACTAAATTTTGGCACACACAAGTAAATAATCAGAGGATCATTAGAGCAGCAAGTAAAGTGACAAAACCTGCAAATATTTATTTGACACACAACTTCTTTTTGGTGGATCTATGATTGTTTCCATTACCTGAAGATCTGTTGTTTTTTTTTAATCTCCTACCTGTGAAAGTCAGATCAGATGTCAGAAGTAGGAAAGATAATCACTATTGTTTCTGGACAGTTTCTTCCAGTGCAGAATTTTACTGCTGCTGGAAGGACTCCTAACCTTACCATGAATGAAGATCAAGTGAGGTTATGGAAGTGTCCTAAGATCACTGGAGACTTAGACACTACTCTGAGAATATGTTTCATCATGATTATCTTGGCCTTATATTCCCTACTCATTTGTCTGTTAATACAGAAGTTTCTGTTCCCAAATGTTTACTAAATATTTTCACATCTGATTTTTAAGTGCTTGATATAATGGAGGTCTCATGCTTTCCATTACACAGAACCTTTTCCTAATGCTTGATTTAAATTATTTCATCTTCTGAAACCAGGTGTTGAATGTCAGAGACAGGAATAATATTCCTTTCCTTCTGGTGCTGCAAATACATGACTAATAGAAATCCTACCTGTAACTGAAGAGAAGATTTTCATACTTTAAATCTTTCAGTCTAGCTTCTGGAGAAATAACCTCATTTTCCTTTCTCACAGTTCCTTTCAGCAGTAAAGTGCACAGAAATAAACTGTGTATTTAAGATGAAAATGCTTGGAGACACAGAGCAATGAATTAGCTCTCTGGTATTCAGGCCTTTTGCTGCTAAATGTATGCTTTATCCAGTCCTTTTGATCACTGTCTCCTTCTAGGTTACTGTTTTCCAGGATTCTCCAGCCCTGTGAATAATGCTGTACTGCTTTTCTGAGCCTCACTCTACTCCATCTATCCATAGCACAGATGGGTATCTCTAAATTCATTTGAATGAAAGAGAAACTGTGAATGAGTAAGTGCAGTTTAGAGGAACAGCACAGGTGCCTTCTGTTGTACCATTGTGCTGGCTACATGCAAAAAAGAAAAAATACCTTCAGATGTTCTTCAGTTGATTAAATAATGGCAAGAAAATTGTTCAGGGATTTAACTATTCACTGAGGGATGGGGAAGGGGTAACTTATTTTTTACAAACCTGAAAACAAAGCAGTGACCCTCAGATTTTAGAAAAATTTGCCATCTTTGCCTTCACCATCTTTGTCCTCTTGTCTTCCCCAGGGGAGCACTGAATTGTGGAGCAGGGTTGAGGGTGCTGAATAAAGCAAAAGCCTCAGCAGATGTCCAGCAGAGGGCTTGAGTTCTTTTATGACTTTGTGAGAGATACTAGAAAGACTGGAAAATTTTAATTCTTTTAAAAGATTTCCTATCAGGAACAATGTTTTGACCAAGCCTTGTTTCTCTTGAGGAAATTGTGTAGTTATGATTATTTCCTATGCAGAAAAAGGAGGGGGGGAAAGAATGATGGGAAGTTGTCATTCAGATGACAGTCTTTGAAATTGTTTGAGAACTTCTGGGCTCTAGTTTAACTTTTTAATAAACTTGTGAGATGTTGGGTCTTTTAGTAGAAGTGTTGCTTTCATTTCCAAGTCCTAGAATTTCTGGCTACTGCTTTCATGGTAAAATAAAACAGCAAATAAAAAAAATAAAGTATCTAAAAAATGAACTACTAGTTGTAAACCAAATATTTAAAATTTTGAAATATTTAGTTCAGAACTTTAAAATTCAGTTGCATAGTCTGCAAATTGATGGGAATTGGTTGTTACTTCAACAAAACTTTGAAGAAATAATGTCACCTTGCTTCAGAGAAACTGAACAGGAGTTCTGACATCTCAGCAGTTTCTCTGAGTTATAATGATGAGTTTTACTATCTCTGTTGAAAGTTTTCAGTGCATTTCATTGCAGCTAGCACTGCACATGTGCAAAGAGGTAAAGAATAAAATGCTTTCTTCCTCTTCACCCATATGTTGTGTTATTTGAACCATGGGGACCTTTTGCAGTTTTTTTCTTGTGTTCTCAAAAATTTTGCAAATACAGTGCCCTATTCTTCTTGGGTCTGTGCAGGAGGACTGAAGATATGTTCATATCTTAATTAATTACTTCATCACTTCTCTTTTGTTCAATTGACAATTAAGCATGTATCTATCTGTTCATAAAAGTGGGGTCTGTCTTATTTATCTGGTACTGCCTTGCAGTGCATCTACTTGGCCCTTAATGATGACTGATAATGTATCTTGATTTACACTAATCACCCTAGCTGCTTTTAACATGTTTTGCTTCTTCAACAACAAAATAAGTTAGTGAACTGAAGGTACTCAGAGCAAAGCCTTAAACATGCTGGCACCCAAACTGTGGACAGACATAAAGTTAGAAAATCTCAATGCTAGCCTTGCTGAAGTTTGACTGATAGACTCCTCCCTATGACTTGCTCTAGCTTCTTGTGGAAGTGACATTTATTCTTCTAGGCTATCTAGGCATTTATCAGTGTTTCTCAGTTCTTTACAGTCAAATCAGTTCCTGCATTTTAAAAAAATATTTTTAAAATGTTTAAATGCGTGTGGTTCTGCAGTTAATGTTATGTTTATGAGCTCTAAAAGAAGCTTTACAAATTTCTCATTGACATCTGGGTTTTATTATTAGCCAAGCTGAACAGCTCTTTCTTGGCCTAAGTAACATGCTTAGCTATAGTTTACATAAAGTAAATATTTGTCTCTTTCATTGGCCCTCTGTACACAGAAAGGCTGTCATTGGGCTGTTGACATAAACTTTGCACTCCTGACCTGCTGAGTTTAATGGAGGAATTGTGAATTATTGGCTTTCATTGGCTGATGATCCGCTGGTGTGATTCTTACAAGCAGAGAAACGGAACTTCTCTTCACAGCAAACTGACATTATGAGTGTAAACAAACTTGTCTATGCATCTAAAATCTTGTTTCTACCAAGTAATTACTGTACGTGCTCTGAGTGTCAAATCTGTGCAATCACACGTCATGGGAATGGCTCAGTCCATTCTTTCCAAAGACAGGACACAATTACAGTGATAATAAAGCACAGGCCTCCTTAAAGAGAACTCAGATGGCATTGCAATCCTCTTGTACCAGAATGAGCATTTGGACATCATCAAACTGCAATTGAGTCTAAATTGAATGAGCCACTGTGATCCTTCAGGCACGTCTTCAAGCTGTTACCAGCTGTTGTGCATGTTTTCAATGTGAAGCTGAACCTGATTTCATAGTTGATAAAAAGCCTTTCCATGCAAAACACAGTAATTTACAATAGAAAATCACTTTGTTTCAGTTGGGGTCATCTCTTTCAGGAGCTGAAGAGATTGATAACACCAGTAGAACAAACCTGATTTAGAAAATTCGTTCCATTCTGTCACTTTTCTAAATGGAATCTTTTTCTATGTAACACTCTCTACATGTTAATTCTCTTGGACTATAAACTACATGCTTCCTAAGCAACTCTGCCAGGCAACAGAAGACATTTTTTAGCTTTTTTTTGAGGCCTCAAAAGAGGAAACCAGCTGGGGTGGATATAGTGTTATAATGACAGTCTTCATTTCCTCTCTGAAGGCGTCCTTGGGCACACTAGAAGTCTCGAGTAGGCAGTTGTTTCCATGATCTTGAATTGAACTCAAAATCACATTTGTGCTTGTGTTTGCCACTTGCATTTAGATTTGAAGGATCATTTCAATAAATTAGCATCAGGAGGAAAGATTTGACTGTATTATGTTTGGTATATTCAAAGGGTTCCAAAGAACATATTTCTTATTCCAAAGAACATGTTAATTATGAAATCAAATGCTTGTTTTGGAGGATGTCTGTCCCTTTGGTTGTGATTTCTTCCCCTTCCCTTTGCTGTGTTAGGCATGGATCAGTTTGATTTTTCTTGTAGTGGTGTCTCACATTTGACCAAATTCATGCAGTACCTTTTCCAATTTATGCAAGAGTGCCTTGTCTAGAAAGACAGTAAATTTTACAGTTCAGTGAATTCTGATTGCTTTATTTAGGCTGTCAATAATGGTAACTATTTAAGAGAGTATGTCTATTTATCATCATTAATTTAAGTCCTCAAACAATCTTTTGCCATTTGGCCAACCCACACAATTACAGCAGGTTCATAAAACAACAAAACCAAACAGCAATTTAGACAGTGATTAATTCTCTTTGTGAAACCTTCCCATCTCTAGCAGCTCCTGC
Organism: Agelaius phoeniceus; assembly: GCF_051311805.1. Lineage (NCBI taxonomy): Eukaryota > Metazoa > Chordata > Aves > Passeriformes > Icteridae > Agelaius > Agelaius phoeniceus. The sequence continues at coordinate 59,657,837 of NC_135265.1, forward strand.
TGCCAAATCTAAAATATCATAAATGTTGCAGAGAGTCAAATACAGGTAGAAATCTCCTAAAGAATGCGTAAAATGAGCAAACCTCAGTTTTAATGTATTTGCATATGAACAGCGTGAAATGACAGATGTGTTAATCAGGATACCTTCTGGTCAGAAAACCTTGGAAAAAGCAACTGGCAGAGCTGAATGTATCCTGAAAAAAGAATTGGAGTGTGTTAAATGATTTGTAGCTGCCTTACAGCCCAGTCTGAGAAGAACTAGAGTCTGTGCCAAGTTTTCCTGAAGGGTTCTGAGAAGAACCAGGGTTTTCTGGAGGCATTCATATGTGTTTTATTCCAAACATTCAATTGCTGGAAGCCTAGATCTGGTAATAGTGATTCAGCAATGAGATTTGAATATGAACTGCCCCATCACTCATGGTCTTTCGCTTCACCTTTAGTACAGAAGACAAAATATTAACAAGTGCTTCAGCCAGTTCATTCCATATTTGGGAACCTCTTGGATCTTATGACACTGGGTCTACCTTCTTTGCTGCTACTGAATCCACTTCTTGCTGTGAAGAGTTACTGCAGTAACTTATAAACTGCTCAGGTAGCATTAACTTCCAGTCCTATTTGTGACATATCTTCCTCTGAACTGTGAAATGAGAATTCCATACATAGTCATGATATCTGGCTCTGCTTCTTTGGAAAGCTGAATATAGCTTTTTGTTTTCTCTGTACTTTTTTGGTGGTTGGTGACCAAGAGGGCATTATAGCATCTATCATTACTCATTGCATTTTATAATCACTGCCCTTCTTAAAAATGACACACATAACCTAGCTCAAGGAGAACAGAACCCACCTAGAAATAATTTTAAATTTTGTGCTGCCTGCTAAAGAGTAAGTTGATGACTCTTGAGAGAAAAGAATAGTGCTCTGAGATATGCTTCAAAATTTCCTATAAGCTGGGGATATTTTTAATAGCCTGTAACTGCAGTTTGCTGAAAAACAGTTTCAGAACATAAACCTGTGTGACATCCAAGCTCTGATTCATCTCTGGTGATATTTCATGTAAGTACACTCAAACAGCAAAATGAAATATGTGAAAGTTGGAAACAGGGTCAGGTAGCATGGGAAAAATATAGAGACACTGTCTGAGAGCATGGGAATGCGCTCAGGAAAGTCAAAACCCAGTTGGGATTAAATTTAGCAAGGGAAGAGAAAAGCAACAAGAAAGGCTTTTACAGGTATACCAGCAAAAAAAAAAAAAAAAAAAAAAAAAAAAAAAAAAAAAAAGAGAGAAAATGTGGATCTGCTGCAAAATTAATTTTTTTTTCCCTACAACAAATCTGGTGATGGGGCATGGAAACAACTCAGGTACTCAATGCCTTCTTTGCCTCACTCTTTACTGCTAAGATTTCCTTCCAGGAAACTGAGCCCCTGAGCCCACTGGGAAAGTCTGAAGGCATGAATTCAAGTCCTCCATTGAGGCAGACTGAGAGAAGGGACATTGAAATCAGTTGGATATCTGCAAGTTTACAGCACTTCATGAAACACATCCATGAGGGCTCACCAAACTGGCTGATATCACTCAGATAGAATTTTGAAATACAATCTTCAAAAGATTGCGGTGATCAGAAGATCCTATGAATGGAAAGAAATCCAGTGTCACTCCCGTTTTCAAGGGGCAAGGAGCAGGACCTGGGGATCTGCAGGCTGAGCAGCTGACCTCGGTTCCTGGGAAGGTGTGGGAGCACATAATTGTGGAAGACATTTTAGTAAGAACAAGGTGATTAGGAATAGTCAGCACAAAAGTGGGAAGGGGAAAATCTTGCCCAGGAATCTCATTGCCTTAAGTAATGAAATGACCAGCTCAGTGTGTGAGGAAAAGACAGCTGGTATTTGTGATCTTGAGTGAGACTTTCAGCACTGTCTCCTGTAACTTCCATGCAAATAAACTCTTTAAGTAAGGACGAGATGAGCGAGCAGTTGACAACAGCCTGACCTACACATGCTTGAAGGGGTGTAACCAGTGGCATGAAGTGCAGTTACTGGGTGCCAATTACCTCTCCATCAGTGTATTACTCTGTGGTGCATTCTGAGCCCAACATTCCTTAACATCTTCATTCACAACGTGGATTATGTGATAGGCTGAACCCTGAGCATCTCAGGTAGAACCTGGTCCTGAAATCAAGAGCGATCCCTTCAAAAATGTTACAACTTGAGTGCCATATCGGAGCCTGGGCTGGCTCTTAGAACTCCGGCTCAGTGCCAGGAGTGGGGAACTGGGAACTGCCTCAGTATGGGGATTTACCAGAGGCAGAACCTTTAGAACCACTTGCTCTAAGATGCCAGACACAAGCCAAGGGACCAGGCAGAGGAGAAAGGAGGAGGCTCTCCATCTTGAGATTCCACAAGAAAGGGCTCATCCCAAATAAAGTGACCAGAAACAAAGAGGCCCAGGCACTCCTGTGCAAGGGCCTTTGTTCAGATGCAAGTCAGGAGGTGGATACAAACAGTTAACCAATAGGGAATCCTCAGGGGAGGAATGAGGGGATTACATCAAGTATCTGGGGCCAGTTGGGGTAGGAGGGTGGAGAGGATGGGTCCCATGGGCCAATGGGACTTCTTCCAAAGGGGTGTTGCAGACAGGGATTGGCCCGAGGTTTAAGTGGCAGGGAAGGTTAGGGAGCAAAAGGAGCTGGGATGCCTTGACAGGCAGGGAAAGAGCTGGAACAAGGGGTGGGGAATGGCATGAGGGACAGCTTTGAGGGAGGGTAAAACCAGGGGTAAACCAACTTGGGGAGAATATGGGGGTACAACAGAATGAACCACTAACAAGGAATCAATAAAATAAATTTGAACCACAACACTTGAGCTTTGAGCCATCCTATGGAAAAAAACAGGCAACTAAAAAGAGTGGATCTGTTTGGGGTTGGAAAAGAACTGTATAGCTTTTCTAAATTTATTATTTTCTCCTCTTTGACCATACCAAAGAAATGGAACCAGATGACAGTATGTATCAAGATCAGATCTTATATCTATGTATCTTTTTTCCCCACCATTATGCATATACACTGTATCATTGTATGTTTGATGTCTTAATTTGATAACTAACAGCTGTCAAGCACATGCTGCAGGTACAACATTTCTTGAAATATATGAATTTAGAGTTGTTGATGCTTGTCCCTGTGTTTCTTTCTGTCCCACAAAAGATGTCTGTCTCAGCACTGTTATGTTGCATGAGAAGGTAAATCTTCAGGTGTAAAAAAGTTGTTGTGGATAATTAAAACAAATGTGCTGGTAGCTTGAATAATTATTAGGCATTAATGTGTAGATAGTAGTCTACAAAGCAAACTATGGGGAAAATTATGCAAAAGCTAAGGCTTTTCTAGGAATCATCTCATTTTTGGAATTCTTAACACCAAAATATCCATTGATCAGAAATCATTCTTGCCAGTGCTTTGGCTACCTCACAGAGGGAGGTGTGAGGGAGCAGTGTCTCCCCACAGTAAGGATTTTTACTTCTGCCATCCTGCTTTGGTTAGCTATGGACCAACTTAATACACTGCATCGCTTCTGTGAATGTGATGCTTTTTTATTCTCAGAGGGCCAAAGTCTTAGCTTTTCTTAGTCTTCAACTTTCCAAAGGCTGTTCCAGTTCCATCTGTTTCAACACTGCCAAACCAGCACAGCTCTTGACTTGGTAAGGTGGAACCACTCATCTGTAATGAACGCTCCACAGTAATGCTGCCACTTTGTGGTGCTTGTGGGTGTGGGTATACATGACTTGAACCTTTTCATGCTTTTCACAGTAAAAAACAAGCAAACATTTAATCCTGTTCAGGCTAGCCATAAATGTAGTTTGACCCACACGGTTTGATTTTTTTTTTTAGTTTCTGTCTTTAGTTTCTTTCACATGCAATTACAGGAAAGGTATAAAACACATACTAGTTTTGAAAGTTGTCTCAGCTGAAAAAATCTGGATCTTGATCAAAATAACCTATTAGTTATTGTAGTGAAATGGTATCAATGTAAAAACACTAATCTAAAAGAGGTCATATTCGTGTATAGTTCTGTTTCTTTTTACCAAACAAATACTTGACTGAACTCAAAGTACTGCTTAAGGTGGCCTTATATTATAATCAAGGCTTTGATTCTACATCTATTTTTGTTTGGTTTTTTGTATGTTGGGTTTTCAGGGGGTTTTGGGGTTATATGCTTTTTTTCTGATGCACTTAAAGAGAAACTTGAATCTATCACGAGATGCAAATCTGAGAAATGAGTACCACATGGCAACATCCTAGTCCAGAGATATGATGAGCTGGGGAGTGGGGGTGGTGTTTAGTGCAAGTGCAAACATTAATAAAATTTCAAGAATTCTTTCTCAGTGGAAAAATAAACAAACCAAACTGGTGACCTGAGTATTGTAGCTCCTTTTTTATACTTCTCTTACAGAATTCCAAAAGACAGGATGGAATTGTGGCAACTCGGTTACTGCTTTGCCCACATGAGCTTTGATTTGTTCAACAAAGAAGTTTTTATTAAAAAAAGGAAGTGGGGTTAAAACTGCTGCACCAACTAGGAGTTAACACAGACTCCCAAGTATTTATAGTATGAGTGTTAAATGAACACTTGCTTACAAGCCCTCTGATACACTGAAGCTACTCATATTTTAAGTGTCCTATTCCAAGGCATATTGTTTCCAGACACGTTGCAGAATTTCCATTAAGAGCATTCAAAAGAAGCTACTGTCTCATTTAGCTCCTATACAATCAGCCAAACAATAGTAAATACGTGATCTGGTACAAATGCCTGAAACAACTATGGGGAAAGCAAGACTATCTACATGAATACCTTGTCTTATCCTCTGCTCTGTGTGTAATTACAGTACCGTAGCCATACATTGAAGTATTTTGGAAATATTAACTACCACTGTTATCTGTGTGTGATATGTTTATCTGATATGAACAAAAGGCTTTCCTGTGTCTGAATACTTAGCTCTGCTGTTTTCTTCGTGGATGAATTTCTAAACCTACATCAGTATAACACAAGCAATGCAGACTGAAATCATGAAGGAAAATTCATGTGGAACAGTCTGTTAGAACAACACCATCATCAAAGTGGTTGACAGGTGGTGTTAATTTCCTCACTGAGGAGGCTGTGACAACTGTGTGCCTCCAACTTCTTTCAGCCTTTCCATTTTTGATTCACAGTATGTAGAAGGAGCAAACTTGGCATTTTGAAATCAGAAGAGGCAGGGAGACACTCAACACTTGTCTCCTCATCCTCTTGCATCTGCACAAGGATCAGAGAGGAACTTGGTCATAACACCTTTATCTGTCCTGAAGTGGAAGTGGATCAGTTTGACAGGCTTCAGATGGTTCTCTACCTCTGTAATGGACATGAAACAAAGAGTTCTCAACTGCCAGTTTACTTAAAATACATCTCATAAGGTGTAGGGAAAGCCTAAAGATTGAGGGTCATATTCACATTATCTGTGGGTTTCCCAAACAGAGCCTGTCTTGCTGCAGTTTAGAAACTTAAGGCATTATTCATCTGAAGATGAAGCTTTTTTTTTAAGCAGCTAGAATAGCCTGCAGTGTACAGGACTTTTTTCTGACAGGCTCTCTCTCTCTCACTTCATTGGTATATGACCATTTTGTCAGCTGCTCCTATTCAATATTCTATTGTTGTTGACTTGTAGATCCTAGGTGTCTTTCTTAACAACTTCAGCTACCCTGTACCTCAAGAAGTTTCCACTCTTGGGCAAGGTGATGACATGGTCCTCATCATCTCTGTTTGAATGGTGGTAGAAACAACAGAGACAAACTCTTTTTAGAGAATAAAACAGAGCAAAAGAGTAAGTAGAAGCCAAAAGATGCAACAAAGGAAATTCTGATTGAGCAAGTAGGGAAAAAAATCTTCACCATGGCAGCAGTTAAGTCCTGGAAGAAGTTGGTGAGAGGGTTTGTGGAATCTCCATTCTTACAAGCATTCTAAACTTGATTAGACAGAGCTCTTGACAACATTATTCTTCAGGATAGCTCTACATTAAGCAGCACATTGGATTAGATGACTTTTGCAGGGCTCTTGCAAACTATTTTTACCTGGGATTTTTAAAAAGGGAACTTAAAATTGGGTTTTTCATAATTAATTTATTTCTGAGCCCCATTCTCAGTGATGTGATCACAGAAAAGGGCAATCAAATATGAAGAAAGTGAGTATAGTTAATACTAAAAGACCTGGTGTGTGCTTGGCTGTCTTAATCCCTTGCTGTTTGTGAGCCTTGTTAGAATAATCAGAGACCTGATAGGCTGTTAATACTTATACCCAACAACCATATGGAATCAAATTAGCCTTTTCTACTTTATATGCTTGTCTAAAGATAGGTCAAATGATATGCCCTTTTCATTATCCATTTTTTGCCTTTTCCTTTTTCCCTTTTCCCCTTTTCTCTTTTCCCTTTCCTTTTCCCCTTTCTCTGTTTTTATTTCTCCATTTGCCTCTTTCTCCTCCCTTTTAATTTCCACTTCTGTTTCTCATTTTGTTTTGTTTTGAAATTCTGTAGAATGCTTTTGGGAAAATAATCTTGGAGCAGAACCCAGGAATATGTTACTGTAACCTTATGATTTCTCATCTTTCCTCATGATTCTGCTGATCATGAGGCTCTTTAAACAATGCTCTTGTCCTCCCTTTCCAAGAGAGTAGAAATGAAAGATTTTTGAAATTTATGTGCCTTCTTGCTCTCTGACCTTTCAGGGACTCATGGGAAGGCAGGCTACACTGACCACAAACTCTGTAGTCCATCCTTCTTTGCAGCTGTTTGCACTCAGTATCAGAAGGATCCCGTCACAGTGACTTTAGTCACAAACTTCAGCTCTTTGGGACAGAGGCAGACTGTACCTCTGCATTAACTCAAGCAAACCTGTTATTGTGGTGACTGTGATGGCATTTGCTCCTGAGTTATTGTCCTTCTACTAATGCACTAGATAAACTCTCAGTATAAAAAGTGTCTGATTTCAAGAAATACTTCTCAAACCAAAACAGATCTGAGCATGGACACGTGTCTCAGGACAGAAAATGAAAAGCTGTTATATTAACTATATGACTAGCAAGACCAATATAGTACATAGGACCAATTGCATTTTTTTGATGTCCTGTTTACATATATTTTGATTTTTGCAATACAGAAGAGTATGGAGGAGAATTTCCCCTCTGTCTAACTCAAGGACCTAATTTGTTACCTGGAGTTAGTAATTTTAAACTATCCTATTCTATCTGATAGGCTTACCTTAAATTTTAGAAAAATGTCAGACCAGAAGACTAAGTGGGCCAGAGTCCTAATATATCAGTGACTCTGTGAGCTAAGCTGGGATTTATTATTCTTATTCTGTGTTATTCTTGCTATATTCATGTCACAGAAAGTAGCATTCTAGTTTCGGGTAATCACTGAATATTATGAAGGGTTTCTACCTGCAATATTAATGGATATTTTAAACTTAAAACCAACAATGAGTCCTTGCTTAAACTGGTGCTTTATTTAGCTCTTAAAAGCTAATCTCAGCCCTGTAGGTCAAGGCTTGAATAAACAAAAAAGAGTATGCTACAAGATCAAGAAAGCAAACACATATTTCTTCCCTTAGAGGCCAAAATTCATAAAAGGCAGTAAAACCTCGCTCAGTTGTACTGTCATTGTCTATACTTCTTTCTCCTCATTTTAACTCAGAAACAAATACATCTGTTCTTCTTTAACTGGAAATCATTCTGCTGGAAGAGATTGGGTCTGGATAAGTTGTGATATAAATCACTAATCAATTCTTATGTGTATTTCTCATTATATAAAGTTCTACAGACATGCCACCTTACAAAGAATTAGTTGGCTGAATTTTGTCTTTGAAGACTCCTAATTACTGCAATTGAAAAATTCTTTGTGTCTTCTTATTAATCTGATTACACCTTACGTGTTTCTCTAGATACAAGAAAGTTTTGATGCTCTGTTACATGAATATATTTTTTCATTCATAGTTTTTCTTCATTTTGAAGCCATGTCATGAATATATGTATGCTCTAAATATATACTTGGGAAGATGTTACTGTAGTTTTCATTTTCTTGATAGCAGGTGTAGACTGTCAGAGAGCACCAAAGGCAGGCTGCTCTGCAGTGGTCAGGCAGCAGGAAGCCAAACCTCTGAACGAGTGACCTCACCAGCAAGGACACGGTTCCACAGAAAGAAAGCAAAATTATCAGAGTAGTTTGTTGATGGCAGCCAAGTTCAGCCAAGAGTCTTTATCATTGCACAAGTCTACAGTGATGAGGAGGCCAGAAAGTCAAGCCAGAAATACAAGTTTTTTGGTAAAGCCCTGGATCTGAGTCAGCAGGACTCATGGCTGGCTGGACATGGACAAGCCAGCTGCAACATAACACAGGCACAGACCAAAGGCAAGATCCTCAGTTTAAAGGCAACTGCCAAAAGGAGTGAGGGAAAGCCCTGCTGTGGCTTCTTCAAACTGTTTTTACAGGGAATGTTAAATGCATGAAACCTACACTGTCACAGAGCAATGAAGTTTCTGTACCTGCTCTGGAGGTGAAACTCTTTGTTACTGACTTATCTTCAGATTTTAACATTATAGTGGAGAGCACCATCTTGGTTTCCTGTCTGGACACAGAATAAAAATGGTCCTCCTGGCTTTTGCTACAGCTGAAGTGATTACTTACTGGATAGTGTCTAAAATTGTCTCAGAGAGAACAGTACTTACACTGCAGGATCTTCTGATCCAGACTTTCACTTCAGGATGTTGCCTTATTATTAATCTGTGCCTATCATGTGCCTTTGTTGCAGAGAAGCAATGATGCCAGCAGCAATTCTTGTCAGATGGAAATGTCAGAAGGGTTGAATATAAGCCCTAACAGATGGTCCTATAAGACATTCCTGAAGCATTTTGAACTTTGTACTGCTTGAACTTTGTCTCACCTGGGTATGGAGGAAGGTTTGAGAGGGTTTGTGGTGCAGGGCAAAGCCCCACAGTAGCCCAGGCAGTTTATGATTTGGAGATTGAGAAGCTTAGAGAAGTCACTATACAAAATGCCCTCTTTTACACAGTAAGAAGTTATTCTGTCACTGGTGATGATGATGATGATGATGATGATGATGATGATGATGATGATGATATGAAATCTTTCTGGGTCCTGGGATTCCCCGCTCCATCATACTTTTACAGGACTATTCATGCTTACACACTGAGAAAAAAATATGCCTATTTGCCAAAGCAGAGAACTAGATATTTTCTGAATTTGCAATGCCATTTCAATGATTAAAATTAATAATTAATGTGGTAACTAATATGATAACTTCCAACAAGAAAACCTAGAGAGACCTATGTGCAGCTCATAATGACTTTGGAGTACCATAGCTTACCCTTAGATGCATGATATTTTGTCCAGAGAAAACCATGTTGACTTCTTATTAACAATATTTTGGTTTTAGTTTTGCTGCCTTGCATCTGTTGTTTTAATACGGTCAACAGTAGAAATTTGAGAGATGCAATTGCAAGTGTTCCTTGAGAACCTCCTTTCTAGGCAGACAAGAAAAATAAAGGTGGTTTCAAATTCTCTTTACTCTGACAAAACCCAGTAGCCTTGTGGCAACTGCAAAACCTGACATATTTCAGAGATCAGTTTTGTCTGTGTTCATACTGTCTTTTTCTCATGCCAAGGGGACTGACCAAATCCATTGTAACTGTCATTTATTAAACTGTATATTAGGAATAGCATATGGGAATGGCCACATTGTTCAGAGAGAAATTGCTGTTTGTAACTGCTTCCAGCTTGCTCTTTCTCTATATTAAAGCATTTCATGCTACAGCCAACTGTTCAAACATATAGTTCTGTGTATGTAGAACACTGACACTTTGAAGTCTGGATCATTTCAAAACACACTGTCCTCTGCTTTCTGAACTCAGTATTGTTACTGGCTTCTTTTTCCCCTGATTGATTTGAATTTCCACCAAGTGAAGGCAGTTTTGCAGTAGTTGAATGTAGCTCTTCTCCAGAAAAGTTGATTGCAACGTGTTGTATGGAGAAAGTAGTTTTATTTTCTTAAGCATTTCTGTAACGCCTCTTACCCCTGGCCATAAACCAGCAGATTTGTGAGGGGAGGTGCTCCATGTACCCAGAGTGAAGATACACAAGTCTGACACAGAGGGCAGCCGTTGATCTACAGAGATTAATGAGGGAAAACTGCCTTTGGATATCTGTCAAATTCTAGAAATTTTTCATTGCAGCAGATGGTCTTGGGTTACTACTAAAGGAAATTAACATTATTTTGGATAAACTAGATGCTAAAGTCCATGCAACAGCATGATTTTTTTTAAGGCCTTTTCTTTTTTAAAACAAGGACTTCATTTAAAACATGGGAAGAATACAGCTCTTGTTCCTCCAGAAACAAGCTGACCAGTAAAAAGATGTAAGGATTCTGCAAGATTTAAAGGATTAATTTTCCCAGTGGACAGTCTGTTCCATAATTACTTATTTTCTTGTGCTCTGCCTTGGGCACCAGCCACCACTGAAGACTGAAGTAAACAGATGTCTTGTGAGGTAGCAAGAGGGTGCCTTCTTTGTTGCTGACAGAGTATGGCTCACATTGTGCAGAAAAACAGCTGGCACCTGCTGAGGTTGTGCTAAGGATTTTATTTACATCTTTTACTTCCACTGTAGTCCAAATTTGGTCCAATTGCTGCTGGATATATCCTACATTTGAAACTGTGCCAAAGCCAAGGGAAACTTGCTATGATTAAACATAATAAGGGGTTTTAACTTGTACCTTTGCCTTCCTTAAAAAGGTTTATGCTTTCCCTACTTATGGGTTTCACTACAGAAAGGCTGCAGAAGTGAGACTAAGCTGCAGAATCTTCTTTCTCTAGATTTAGCTCTAGATAAATTCTACATTTGCTTTTCTTAGGCATTTCTGCACTCTTAAAAATGACAATAGCAATAATAATTTGTGTTTCTTTTTAATGTAAAGTGAAACATTGACATTTTCTCAACAATTTTCCCCCACTTATTCTGTAAGATATGAAATTTTACTAACCCTTGGAAATGTGTTCCATCATCTCCCAGTTCATTTGTGGTTCCAGAGAGTCCAACTCCTACCTCTGTGTCAGCCACAAAATGGAGATTTCTGTATTATGGAACTGTCCTGAAACCTTGAACTTGAGAGATCCACGTGAGTTGAAAAAATCAGTTACAATTTTGTGCTTGATTTTAGATAGCAGGCCAGACCCATCTAATGAAGGATGACTGTGTTTTGGCAGTTCATTGGCACTTAGATGTTTTCTAAAATCTTTAATCAGTAGGCTTTTAAAAAAACTTGCTTCATTATGAAAATCCTCCTCAGAACAATTAGGAAAAAGAAATCAGAGCTATGGACCTGAATAACAGGAGTAGTGTATGTGGTATTTACTGTGGGAGATGAAAATTCAGGCCAGCTGAAATGAATACAAAAGCAGTGGAAAACTGGAGCCAGAGGGGTTGAAATCTCTGCTGCTTTCTGCAAGCTTGGATCCTAAATCAGCACACAGTGTGATAAAGCCAAAGTATCATCATGGAGTCCCAGCACTGCCTTGAAAACAGAAACTGCCAGAGAAAAGAGTAAGGGCAGATGGGATTTACTGAATGCTGCCAATTTTCTTTCCAGCTTTGCCAGTTAGTGACTGTGATATGATCAAACTGTTGCAGTCTATGATGATGAGGGGTTCAGTCATTCTGTGTTTGAGCTGAAAAAGTTCAGTAGACACTGGAATGGTGTCGACAAAATTTGTGTCAAGACACTTTGGAAGATGGCTTCATTGCACAATTAGTGTTGTCCAACATAATTATGAGTGCTATATAAAAATTGCTATTAATTCCATGGATGAATATGGATTCCCTGCTATATCAAACACATACAAATTTTTGAACAGAGGCCACATTTTTTTTAATGGCTGGGAACCTTATGGATACTGTTAAGATCAAAAGGATTTTCATAAAAGATATAAATCAGAGAAAACATTTTCAACTATGTGGAGAGATTGTGAATTTTTTGCTAAATTTTGTTTTGAGAAATTCTGATAAAAGTTTGAACCTTGAGGAAGAAAGGAGAAAAAAATTGTCCTAAATGAAAAATTTTATAAATATTAGAGAGGAATTTCATTTGGCCAGTCTTGAATTTTTCTATTTCTATAATCTGCAATGTAAAATGACCTCATGAAATTTGCCAAGTAAGTGATTCTTTGTGTTTTATTAATAAAAAGCATAAAGATAATGAAAAGTCTGTAAGATGTCATTGTCTGTCTCCCTTAGCTGACTTACATGGGAAGTGTGAAATAACTGGAAAAATTAAGAGCTGATTTGTCTTTCTACATTATGTAAGAAGTTGTACAAACAATTTTAATTGCATTCAAATGAGATAAATGTGTAATGTACTGCAAATTACATATCTTTTTTTCTTTAATAATATAATGGCCATAGAGCTTGATTCAGAAAGCCTGGACAGGATGTTTGGATGTTGCTATTGCTGTCTTTGTTAAAAGAAGTTATTAATAAAGCAGATAATCAAAGGCAAAACATTCCTATGATGACTAAAAAGTAGACAAAAAAATACACAGACCAAAGGCATAACACTGTCACTGTTTCAACCATTTCATCACAGTCTACAATTAATCAGAATACTCAAAAGTAAAAAATTGAGTATGAGAAAGACATAGAACTTCTTGAGTGTGCCCTGAAGAGGGCCATGAAGGTGATCAGAGGGATGGAACACTTCTCCTGTGAGGACTGATGGAGAATTGGGGCTGTTCTGGGGAACAGAGAAGCTTTTATGGCACCTTCCACTATCTTGAGGAGGCTTAAAAGAGAGCTGAAGAGTGACGTTTTACAAATGCACTTAGTTTTGGGACATGGTGAATGGCTTTAAGCTAAAAGAGGGTAGTTTTAGATTATATATCAGGAAGAAATTCTGCTCTCTTTGGGTGGTAAAGCACTGGCACAGGTTGCCCAGAGAAGCCTTGGATGCCCCATCCCTGGAAGTGCTCAAGGCCAGGTTGGATGGGGCTTTGAGCAGCCTGGTCCAGTGGAAGGTGCCCCTCTCCATGGCAGGAGGTTTGGAACTAGATGATCTTTAAGGTTCCTTCCACACAAAACCATTCCATGATTCTGGGATATTCTGCCTCTGAACTGTATAAAAACAAATTTTAAAAAAATCATACAACAGTCAGACACTGAGACATCTCACAGAACCCCTGTCTCTCCCTTGCCATATGCTAAGTTCCATAGTAAATCCTAGTAGCTCAGGGATGGGTGCTGACATGCAGTTTGGTTTATCTCAAGAAGGTAAATTCTTGCCAAGTAGTTTTGCTATACATTTGCTAGGCTCACTGCTGGCTTTTCAAAAATGACAACATATGCTTAAAGTGCAAAAAGTAGTCAGAGTATTGTAACATCAAGACTTGTTTGGAAAAATATTTTGCAATGTTTTCAGTAAGATTCTGAAGGATTTCTGGAAGTTACTAGTTTAAGGGCATGTATTTATTTCTGGAAGGTTTGCCTCATTTGTATAATTTTCTTCCTCCACATTCTCCATGTGCTTTCTTTAATGCTGTTTCAAGGATTAAAACATTTATAGTTTTCTTAAAAAGTATTTGCTTGGTCATCTGCTCATCTTTATTTTATCTGTTACAGGTGACAGAGGGGTAGCTATTCTGAGGCTTTTGAGATCATACTTCTCCAAGTCTATCTCTTGTATACTAGCAAAAATCCCATATCATGTAGTAAATCTAATATTGACGAGTTGCTTGATAAACTGTTAACAAGATAACAGAAAAATTTTACTCCACAGTCCTTCTAAAATAATAATATTTGTGAAAGGAAAGCTAACACGAATACTATTAAAGTCTGTTATGATTTGCTTCTGCAAAATGTTCTGGACAATATCACTTAGAGTGCTGTTAGTATATACAGCCATATCGAGCATGTTAATTATAAAAAAACCCTCCCTGCTGCATGGAAAATATTTTCCATTATATGATCCATTCCACAGTGCATAAGATGAGTGATGAAATAAAAGTCTGATTTCCTACTGGTTGCAGTCAGATTAAAAAATTACACAAGGAAAAATCAGTTCTCTTTAAGAAGCAGAGTAACAACTAGATTCACTATTAGCCAGTATTACAGAGCTGGACAACCTGTGTCTAAGACAGGTAACTATTTCAGTAACTCTTCACACAAAGGTGCTTTTTCTTTCCATTTAAAATAAAAAATCTTTTAGTCCTTAACTTTACTTTTGAGGGAGTTCCTGCTGCCTATCAGTAGGATGTCTGTTAACTTTTCACAGTTATGCTATTGGATAGGATTATTTTGCTGTAGCTATGAGAAGCTTCGTGAGATGTGAACTTAACATAAATTTAACCAGAAAATACAAAACTGTGTTGTCAGGAACAGTGAGGATATCTGAGGATATCACCAGACAACAGAGGAGAAGTTTTTCATCTTTTTAAAAGCACAAAGATGCTCAGCCTTTTAAATATACAGTTTTGATTGTCCAAGACTTGTTTTGGAAATTTCACATTACTTTTCTAATAATGAGATGATCATGAATAAGAAGACAGGCACAGCCACAGCTCAGGAGAGTATTTGAATATGTCTCTGCTCTTAGAAACATAAGTACTCACATCGGTGGGGTAATGTCCTAAAAGGTACGTCCCTAAGTACCATTCTGAACCAGTCTAAAAAACACCATCCTGCAGCCTACTGATGCCTTCAGATGAGGCTTGAAAATATCCAGTATCTTCTGAAACTGATAGAAGTAGAACTTGGCAAGCTGCTCTTCTATATGTTCCAGGATTGTGTTCATATTAATTATTAGGAGGGAAAATACCTGGCAAGCAGACCCATATGAATGTTTTGGTGTTAGTAGCCTTGGCATTTACCATGCCTGGATTTTCACAGCACTCCAGGAGACTGCAACATCTTCCAGGTATCCTTTACTGCAATCCCTATTCACCCCATTTCCTAGCATTTGTTGCTTGCAGCTCCTTCTCATCTCCACGTGCATCTCTATAACAGTTTTGTAAAGGTTTCTTCAAAAGAAATTCTGTCTACAACTTTTCTGCTCCACCAAGATTTTTCTAAAGTCTTGTTACTTCCTTAGCAAATTGGTAGAGCAGGCTCAAGTGTGTGCATTAAAGTTTGTGAAATATGGTCTCAGCATTCTCATAGTGGAAAAAATCCCAGTAATATTCACAGTGACCTATCAGTGAGTAATGGCAGCTACAAAAGATCATTTTCTACCTGTAAAACAAAATAATGGAAATATAGGTTGGAAGGAAAGGAACTCTGAAGATCATCTATTCCAACTTTCCATTCAAATTATGATTATTATTACTAGATCAAATCAGCTTTGGCTTAGCCTGGTTAGCCTTGAACTTCCTAAATGTGAGGGGCCTACTTGGAGACCAGTATTTTAACCCTTCTAATGGCTTAATATACTTGGCACTCCCTATAGCCTGGCAATTGAAAGCAACACATCATGTTTCTTGGATAGGTGATCCTGCAAAGCAGCACTGACAATGTCATCCTGTCTGTGTACACTGTTGCTCCATTCCACCTTGATATAACACTGGATTCCAGTCTGTGTTAGAAGGGTTTGTACTCCAAGGCCAAGGAAGAAGTATCTGGTTTTATCTTAAGCAGTTCCAGTGTCAGCATTTAAGAAACAGGAATGAAAAATGAACTTACATTTTAGATATATAAATGATGTAATTATTTCAAGAGAAGTTACTTTTATTCTGTAATCAAATATTTCTACATTATCTACTTATTTCACTGGCAATTTGTTGTGAAATGTGTGCATGGAGAGTATATGAAATAAGCACAAAATTCTGACTGCTTCTAAATACAATTTGCAAAATCTTTGCTTAAGGATCTGAGCTATTAAATGTGATTCTAAAATAAATAGTTTTGCTCCTCATAACCTCTTATCACCCTTAGCATGCTGGGGACAAATAAATTGTCTCTTCACAAAAAAATATTTAAAACATGGCAGTGGCTCCTTTTTTTAACAGATCTGCACCTAGAAAAACATCTTTCACAAACTGTGAAGCCAGACTGCTGTAAATCAAACAGTAACTCCATTGATCAATGTAAGGAATGTAAGAAATTCCTACGGAATGTAGGAAACTCTAGAAAGAGAAAGGTAGTTACTGGAGCACTTTGTAGAAAGAAAACAGTCAAGCAGTGTGTTCTTTGAAAAAAATCTCATTTTCTTGCAATCATGATTTGGATCTGATGTAGATTGACGCATTTAACATTTAGATGATATGTTTACCAGATGATACTTTGCTGAGCTTCATTTTTTGAGCTAAAATACATTTTGTCATAAGTGAATCTGATTCACAAGCTAAAGAATAAATTTCCATCCATTTTTGCCATCAAACTGAAAACTGAGAAATTAATTTTAAAACTGGTTGTCAGGAGCATGGCTACCATAAATATGTATGATGACATTATAAAGACATGAATAAAAAAGTGAAGCAGGGTTATGTTTTGGTGTCCAGTTAACTTGCTTCCTCTTCCAGCTTGGGATCCTCTTGGAAACTAAATAGAAAAATGTGACAAATATTCAACAGTCATTTCAATTTACCTTTCCCAGGCTCTAAATTATTAAAAGTTGAAACTAAATGTGTTCTGTAAAGCACTGTTTCTTTTCTGTAGTGGAGAATGTTTAGTTCACTGAAGAGAATTAACTCTGCAAAGTATAATAATGGAGTAATATATGCACTGTAAAAAACTATTTCACAGTTCCCAAAAGAAAAGAAATTGAAAGAAAAGACTGAAGATCTGTTAGCCAAGTAGAATAATTTCAGCAGTTAAGACCCAATCCTCTGAATGAGCTGAAGTAGTTATAATTTCACCTAGAAGTAGGTTGCAGAATTGGGCAACCCAGGAATATCCAAATTTAAACATTATTTGAAACACATTTGAACATTAGGCTCATTAACTGAACTCAAGACTCAATCCCATCATATTGGCTTTATGGTACCAGCAAGGAGACAAACAATTCCTGGCAAACTGTAAAGGCAGACTCTACAAAGCTAAACTGGAAATTTCTGCCTTAACATTAGGTGACAAGAATATTTTTATACAATTGCAGAAACCTTGGAATCTAAATTTATTGTATTGTTAAACCATGCCAGAATTACAATCCAAAGACATTTGGCATGACTTCATGTATTATTTTACAATGAGATAATTTATATCAGTGCATCCATTAAAATAATTATTTATGTATAATAAGAATTGTGTTGCACTGACTTCATCAATTAAAAAAGGCTAATTAAAAAAGTTGTAAAGCAAATGCAAAATGGGTGCATCAAAATAATCACAGTCCACAAAGTATTTCCAATCTCTCTTGAGGGATTTTCTTTGGCCTCAACAAAGTCTTATTTTTACTCAAAAATGGCACAGTCAGGTAATTTTATTCATGAATACAGTAAGCAAATGCTTCAGTCCTGTTAGCTGTTAATGACCCAACAGTAAAATACATTTTCAAAGGAAGCATGGGTTTTCCCAGTTGTCTGTGGAGGGTATGTGCTTTGTTTTTCACTTTTCAGCATATTATCTCTCTGCCTTGTGTCCACTATTTGTGGTTGGGTTGGGGTTTTTTTCAGGAAAGAAAACCACAACCATTCCTACTTGAAGAGCTCCACATCTTCATGTTTGTTGCATTTAGGTACAGGAAGCATGCCATAGAATTAGGCTTTTGTTTTTATTCTCTTCCACTACTGGACTAAGTACGAATACAAGAACCATTTCAGACTTGTCTCAGTGGAAATGAATGAGCAATAAATATCTGATTTTTAGTATGGAATATCTATAGCTACTACATAGGCAAAACTGGGTCAAGCAGCATAAGGCCCTGCTGTTAGCAAACACTTCACCAACTGCTTCAAAACTAGACTGAGCAGCTCTTGTTAAAAAAAAAAAAATCTGCTACCACATACTATTTTAATGTTTATGGGAATTCCAGAGTGGTTGCATAATTCGAATTAATTTGTCACACTTCCATATTTTGTTTCATGTAGCCTCAGAAAGAAATTTTTTATCATTATATAGTGACAACTAGATAAGTTAATTTTTTTATAAAAGTGTATTTTTATGTAGAAATGTGTCTATACACACATGTACCTCAGCAGCTTTGATCAACAGGAGAGTTCAGGCTTGTAGGCTTTTGGTGCATCACCTGCTATCATGGTTAACTGGAGCAGTGGCCGGTGAAAAGTGAAACGCCCAGGCTAGATAAGTGTCCAGCCAACCTCCAGCCAGTCAGGCACTTCCCCAACTCGGAGTCAGGGGCTTGTGCCTAAGGCGATGTCAAGCCTTGCGGACGTGTGGCCGCAGTAAAGAGCTCCGAAGTCGCAGGATGAAATGAAGAGGCGACCCTCAGTTTCTTCGGGGGGCGGTTTTATTGGTAGGGAAACGTGGAGGTTCAGGTAGAAGAAGCTGAGAGCCCCGAGGCAGGGAAAAGCCTCGGTTTTACAGAGGGTGGGAGGGGTGAAAGATAGCAAATCAGAGAGGGATACATTAAGGATTGGCATAATCGGAGAACCCATCAAACACAGTTGTGGGAGGGACCCTGGCCCCTAACCCAATCACTCGACACCCTGGCCCGAACTCTCTAGAAAAAGAGGCAGGGGTGTCGAGTGACAGGCAGGCTGCCAGGGGTGGGGAACAAGAAAGATACATTTGGTAACCAAGACAACTGGGGAGGGGTTTGGGGATTGACACAAACTGGTAACAGGGCAGGACTTTCTGAGAGAACAATGGAGGGAAAACTGAACAAGCATAAAACACACCACAACAGTTAACTGCCTGGGCAGTCTGGCTGCACAGCAAGATTTATTCAGTCTTTGGTTTTTAGACAATTTCTCCTTAGTGGCACATTATGTTAAATAACATAATAATTATGTTAATGAAGTGATGCTTCCAAGTGGGAAGTCAATCAGTGGGTCTTTTCACTATGAAAAACATTGAAAGTAAAGGTCAAAAAAATTGGGGAAAATAAATGTAGTCCATTTATAGGTTGAAGGGGACCTCTGGAAGTCATCTGGTCTAGTCTCCCTACTCACCTGTTGCCCAGGATCATGTCCAGAGCATTTTTTTAATATCTTCAAGGAAGGAGATTCCACAAACTTCCTGCATGACCTGCGTCAGTGTTTAGTCATCCTCAGGGTGAGAAGGGGCTCCCTCATGTCAGAGGGTTTTCTGTGTTTCAGTTTGTGCCCATCACCTCCTTTCCAATCCATGAGCACCACTGAAAATAGTTTGGCTCCATCCTCTTTCCATCCTCACTTCCTGTTTTTATATAAATTAGTAAGATTATAATAATAAGTCAGATCTGTGTGTCAGATCGTTGGCACTTTTTTAAGAAAGTTGCCTCTAACAGCTACAAATATAAGAGACTTCAAAGGATCCAAGCTCTCTTTTCTCCAGCCACATTTCCTCTGGAAAATATATGTGTGAGTGTGTGTAAAAATATGAATATGTATAAAGAAGCTCTGTCAGGTTCTTTACAGATCATTTCTCCTTTGATTACAAGGAGTTCTTTGCTACATCCTGAAGTCTTTGACACTGTGATCAAACCAGTGGATGAGGGTACCACTATCTCCAAAAGTGTTTATGAAGAAAAGGAAAAGTCATAAAAGGAAGGACAATGGTGAAAACATCAATTCTTTTATATCTACATGTATTATGTTGTCATTCAAATACAGCACGACCTCATAAGTACATTGTTTGTTACTAGCAGATCTGCCATTAACTGTGTTTCTAAGTAGATATCACTTTTTGTAATTAATAGCAGTTAACCAGCTATTAATTACTATTAACCAGCAAAAATTGCCAAGTAAGATGCATGTAATAAAGATACTTGCAGTATTTCTGGTATTTCTTTTGAACACTGTTTTTCCTGCTGATCAAAATGTGTATCTTTCTGTTTGTTCCCTTTCAGTCTGACACAGAACCTCTGCTGGGACACATTTCTAGATATCTACTAAGGGGTTTTTAAAACCTGTCTTTGTTTTCTGGCCTACCAGAATTCACTAGGTTGCTTCAGGTCACTGCAGATGTTCAGATTCCAGATATGAGAGTGTAGCCAAATACATTAATATCTGTGTGACTTTGGCTATGTGGTCATGTAACAGAACCACAAAATTTCAGCTTCAGAAAGAGACATCCTGTCAGATCCAAGATAAACCTCTTGTCCCGTTGAGTCTGAAGTCCTGTATTTGCATTCTATAAGCCAAAATAATTTTGTGATTCTTTTCCTTACTTCAAAATAACAGAAAAGTCCCTACATATGACCTCACAGGCTGTATCAGCTAGTTCCTTGGTGTTGCTCCAAAGCAAGCAATGCAGCTGCCAGACAGACCACTGGGAACTGACCTGGCTCACAAGGAAGCTAATCCATATGGAAAATTTCTTGAGGATGGATCTTTCAATCTCTACATTGCAAATTTCAATGTTCTGTTTATACCCCCTGCATTCAGATGCTGTGATCATGCCAAATTGTAATTTATGTTTCTATGGAACATACTTAGCATTTTAACATGAGAGTGATGATTAAATAAGAAAGTGATGACATAACTGATGCCTACAAGTTTGGGTTTGCCATCAACCATGTGTTTCCACACTTGCAGTCTCAATTTGGGTATTGAGAGTGGCTGCTGTATTATGTAAAAATTATAATTGCTGTACTAAAAGCAGCAGAACTACCATGATTCATCCCATGTGAAAATTACTTACACTTCTTTTTTGACTGTATGTACAGAGCTCCTGAGAATCAAAAAAGCTATTTAACAGCAATGTCTTTTCCTCAATTTTCATAACTGTTTCAGGTGTAGCCTACTACAGCATGATTCTGCTGGTCTTTGAATACTTTTTATTCCTGCTGA
Source organism: Agelaius phoeniceus (assembly GCF_051311805.1). NCBI lineage: Eukaryota > Metazoa > Chordata > Aves > Passeriformes > Icteridae > Agelaius > Agelaius phoeniceus. Next base: position 59,678,800 of record NC_135265.1, read on the forward strand.
ATTTTGTGCACAGAATAGCATGTACAGAGAAGGTCAAAGCTCACTAAATGTAAACTGAAGCCCTAATGTTCAGCTTCCAGGGAATGAACCTGAACATACTGAGGTTTTTGTTGGCAGCATTTGTGACCTGTGGACAGGTTAGCTCTATGATTCCAGAGCAGTCATGTTAATTGCCACGTACCTAGAAAAATGTATGTTGGTATTACTATTCAATGACGAGACTCGTTTGCGAAAAACAAAAAAATTAAACCATATAAGATTAATATTCTTTTCAAAGACTGATAAGGGGGAGGATAGTTAGATCCTGTTCACCTTAAATTTTCTTGAGAGGTCTGCAAATGTAAGTAGGGAATGGGACACAGGGAGGGGAGGTTTGGAGGGTTACTGTGACTTTTTTGTTGACAAGAATGTTGACAGACTCAGAAGAGACTGAAGACTTTGGTGCCTTTTGGCTCGTACAAGCTCATTGCTGCTCACAGTTCTGGCAGTATGTGCTGCATTTGCCAGAGAACAAGATTAAGCTGTGGTACGCTCTCAGGGAAAAGGGCGAAAGCACTGCCTCTAAGATTTGTCATAAAGCTTGCAGTTGGAAAAATGCCTCCTGAAACTGCAGCTCAGCTCGTTGGGATGGCATATCTTTGTCCAGTGGTTTTGCCAAGAAGCTGCTAAACAAAGAACAAAGATGAAGTGGTATTTGACTATGTAGGGAATGCTGGAGGAGGAAGGTGATTCCAGCTGATGGTGGAAGAAAAAGGACGTGAGAGCAGACAATTGAAAGGTCTGGAGAACTTACTGCTCAGAGCATGGAAAGCACAGCCTTTAGGCTGCATGATGCTGTAATTTCCAGTACCTGGAGACTTCTGTTGGAGTCTGACTCATCAAAAGGCATGCTTTAATTCAGACCTAATTAAAATTTTACGCAACATAGTTGTCCTATTACTAACACACAGCTGTGCCTATCATGAGTGAAATTGGTGAAACCAGATCTTAAAATACAAATGAGGGCTCAGATAGTGAAAGTATAGAGCAAAGCATATAATCAAAGGCAAAAAATGCCAATAGCATTGTGCTTTGTTGTTTATTATGTGAGTTTATTTTTTTTTCACTTTCTGAATCTTTGGTTCAAACGAGCATTAAGAAAAACACAATAACTCTGAGAACATCACTTATTCTTATCACAACACTAATGGCCTTGAGAAAGTAACCTTTGAAATTTAAGCCAAAAGAATAACATTTTGTGTCAACCAACTTTTTAAAAGCAGAAGGCTAATATGCCAACACATTTTAAATGGATTTATAAATATTGGATCGGATGTAAATCAGCTATATTTTCCAAGTTAGGAACAGCATGCAGTTGAGACTTCTCTGGGAAAGACTTTCAACTGTATATCAAGTATCAAGAACTAAGAATTACTGGTGTATGCTACTTTTATCTCTTTCTCTATTTTTAGTTCTTGTCTCAAATAACATTTGAGTGAACTAAAAATTTAGTATTTACCAAGACTAAGACTTCATCTATTCTCTAAATACTCTGGAGGAAATGAAATTATTTTTGGCCATGAATATGTAAAACATAATATATTCTCTGTGTGATTTAAAAAAAACATTCATTTCCCCCCTTTGTTCATACAGCTTTAAATCCTGAATAAAATATAACAGATGTTACAGTTATTCTAGACAGAAGATATTGATTAATTCACATTGTATACAAGCAGTGGAGAACTGCTCATGAAGGCAATAAGCTGCACACGGAATTAGTTCAGTAATTAGTAACATCAGAATTAGTTCAACAATTCTGCATGATAGTAGACCTGTTAAAATTAATGTTACCAAGCTGGAAAATGTATTATCTTCTACTTCCCTTTGAATCAGTGTCCTTATGGTAAATTGTGATCTGGCAATCTGGTGTCTGATTTAGTCATCAGGCAGTGATCAATGACGTCACAGCTAGATAACTCAAGATTTGATGCACACATGTGTACATAAAATGTCTTATTTAAATACTCGATCCTGATTAAAACAGTGAACTGCATTGCTAAAAGGTCTTATCCATGGGGCTGTTCCAATGTTGCCACATGGTTCCTGCCATATTTCCGTGGAAATACACAAGAGAAATGCAGCTTTGAATCAGGGTGAAAGGTTGTTTCATCTCTCTCAAGATTCTCAAGCCACTGGTTGAGACAGAATTTTGGGTCTTGTGATGATAGGTAGACAAGGATGGAGTGAAAAGGGGGAATACATGCCTGAAAATCCAGCTACACCATAAGGAAAGACTCCTGGTCATCATCTACATAGAATAGCACATTTCATAGCATGGTCACTTTCTTCATTATGCCTTTTTGGAAAAAAGTCAGCAGTTTATTGGTGTTCCATGGTAGTATGCCAGTGAAAATAAAAAAAAAATTATTAATCTTTTTTGTAGAACTGATTGACACTTTTTGAAATATTTGAAAATACAGCAGTGCGTAGGTCTTTATCTGAGGATTTTATCTGAACTTCCAGAGTTTCTGGTTGTGAAAAAGTCCCAAAAACATGGGTAATGTAATGTATGAGACTGTGCACATTTGAAGCCCTGTGAAAGTAAAGTCACTGCACTGCATTCTTCATGCATATGAAGGGGGTAAAATACCTATATCCAGCATCTAATTTTTTACTTCATTTGTCTTCTAAAGGAAACTTCTATATTCTTCTTAATAAAGATAGCAATTACTCTAAAAGATACTTGACAAAATATTTTTTTATGAAGTCAGGTAGCTGAATCCAGATTTGCTTAGTTTACTGTTGCATGGGACTATGTGTGAGGTCCCTAGTGGGAAATCTGTGGTTTGTAAGGAGTAAAGCAGTTACTGCACTGAGCTGAAAGAAAGAACCCATTATATTTGCATTTAAGAGGATATCTGTAGGCAGGTGATGTTTTAACTTGGTTTCACTAGGAAATAATGCACATATTATTGAAGCACATGTCTGTGCAATGATTTCTGAGTCTGCTTTGAGCCTGAACTTCTATGTCCAAATTTGACAAAGACATGAATGCCTGATGGCCTTTAATTTCTTACAAACCTCATGGATCAGGAACAGAGTAAGGGTGGGGAACATACTTGTGCCTCCACTTAGAGAGGAACTGTTTGAAAAAACAACATATTTGCATGAGGCCTTAAATGCTGGAAAAGCTTTAGTGAGTGCTTACCCTTTTCTAGCAACAGAATCCAATCATAACACAAAATTCTAGGAATTTATATCAAGTAATCATTGTAAAACCAGAAGGTCTTTCACTTAGGACTTTAGCCAGGATTTCAGCCTAGAGCTTTTTGACTAGAGATGACATTTTTATGATACCTTGTTTAAAATCAATCAACTTTTTTTAAAAATTCAGTGTGTTCACTGGGGAAAAGCAAAAAACTAGGAGCATAATAAAAGCATATGTGATTTATACTAAGATATAAAAGTACTGTAACACAGCTCTTGGGAAATGAAATTCTTGGGAAATAGGAAGATGGAAAAAGAAGGACTATGTTGGCTAGATTTTATTTCTACGTTCTTACTGGTGCATTCATGCTATAAAAGCATTTAGCTGTCAGAAATGTTAGTGTTCAACACAAGACACTTCTAGAATTTACTGTTCCATATCATCTACCTCACAATCTTTTTTAACTTCTGAATCTTGGCTTTTTATAAATCAAATCTGTTAGCTACTAAATCCAATAGTGTAAAGAATACATGAGAATGCATTTAGAAGGATAAAAAGAAATTATAAATATCAGGTGCATAAATTTAAGAACATTTATGAAAGGGATGCTCCTAGAAGACAATATAAGTCCTCCTAAGGACTTGAAAATGAAACATTAGTAACAGAATATCAACTTCTGTTGCTTAGTTTAAAAGAATGGATAGCTTAGTCATCTGAGAGAGACACACTGTCCACCAGGTCTCAAAGTGCTGTGGAAAAGTCAAGGATGCATAAAAAAATCCTCTATTTTTCATTACCTTACTGGGTTTATAGCCCTTAATTTTTAAAAATAAAAAACAACAATAACAAAACCCCAAAACAACAAAGACCAAAACAAGAAGTCCAAAACATAACCTCAATTATTGCAGCAATATTTATCTTTTCCTGTTCTCACCTTGTCTGAACTGGAATGAAGTGATTTTCTACTCTCAGCTTAGCTGTGTGTGCAAGGTTTTATAATGCTGTGCCTAAAGCTCTGATGTTGTGTTATAAATGTATCAGCCTCTATCATACAGAGAGCATGATAGACCGTAGAAGCTACAAAAATATCTATCAGCACTTTGTTTCTTTCATGTTCCACTCAAAAACTCCCTGCCGGCACCCTTTCCAGCCATATTGGAGATAATGCTTGTCCTTGGGTGCTCTTGGGTAGGGTCTGCTTGCAAGATCAAACTGCACACAGCATACAAAGTTGGCCTGAAGGCTCACTGAACTTACAGACTTTTACTGCTGTGATAAAACAGGTGTCCTGACAGTGGTGTGGGCAGGGAGCATGGCATCTGTCTTCTTACACAGGCACTGACTGTGTACATGATTGCCAGGAGCAGGATTTCCCTATGAGAGAGAGCTTTCTGGGTCATTCAGTGTCAGAGGAGAAGCAGGAAGGCATGATACTCATGGGAAACACAGGGAGAAGGCAGTGTTCAGGTCATACAGTGTTCAGGTCATACAGAGCAAAGGAGCATTTCTGGCTGAAGGTTTCTAATTTCCATTGAGCAAATTGTAACTTACAAATCCCACCTGTCCATATCCTTCTTATGCCCCTGTTCTATGACAGACCCTTGTAGACCCTTGTAGTGGAGACAGGGTCTGGCAAAGACAGCAGGGGCAACTGCAGGAGCTGCTGATTAGGTGTTCCCTATCCTTGCTTCCCATTCAACCTCTTTATATGGGATGAGAATTTATATTCAGGTCAGTGTGCCAGACTATGCCAGTGTCTGTTTTTCCACATTTGGGCAGAGACTCTCTGCTGGCATGTACAACTGTTAAGTCTAAGAGCATCAGCTCCCTCTGCCAGAATTTTGAAAGTGAACTGTCTTCATCATCTTAGAAATACTTTTTTTTTTTTTTTTGCAATGAGGGTATTGATCATTTTCTCCCTTAAAATTCAAGATAAAAAAGAGAGAGGGAAAGCGAAAACAAGAACAGCAATATATCCCCCCCAACCCCCCCAAGAAAATACAGAGAAGACAATGTACTTTGTCTGATTTTCAAGGTCATTGTGAAAGAAGAAGGGTAGCGTGATAATTCACATCTGCTTTGTTAGACACATAATGGAAATTAAAACATCTTAGCTTGGATGCTGTAAAAGAGCTTGCACAGCAGACACTGACACTGGGGATTCATAAGCAATGTTCTCCTCAGCCAAAGTTCCCATCTGATTTATGAAGTGCTGTGTTGCTTCCTAGTGGTGAAATGCAGAAGCTCCTGCTCTCCTGCAGTCATTAAGGGCTACTTGTCTCTCTAGCTGGCAATCAGACTGCTCACTCACAGCTACACACGTGCATCACCACAGACTTTATTTCATAAAGTCAGTGTCCAACCTGGTCACAGGTGCCTGCTATTGAACAGCTGCAATATTTGATGCAGACTCTGTAAATCTTACCCAGGTTAGTTTTGTTGAGCTATCTTTATGAGTCTGCATGTCCTAGCAAGCCCTTTTCCATGAAGGGCTTCTGTGCTATTTGCCTTTGCTTTTTCCAGTAATGCATATAGAAAATATGGAATATGTGGAATATGTGCAACTGTAAAGAATAATGTCTTGAAATTGATGGTCCTGGTACATCCCCAAGGGATTAGCATGCAAAAAAGGATCCCTTTCACAGGTAATTAAATGGCTCTAAAGGCCTCATAGGTAGAGTGTGAACCTTGAATGGTAAGAGTAGAGCAAATCCACACACATGTCAAGGGGCTGCAAACTCAGAAAGAGAAAAAGGACTCTGAGTTTCCAGATAGTGCTTTCAGTCTCTTGACCTGGTTAACAGCTCAGTTAGCTTTGCCTCACTACTGGAGTTGAATGGCTAAATATTTCCCACTTTTTCCTCTTGTCTGTTTGTAAGGAAAGAAGGACAATGAATATTTAGTGTATATGTTGTATTTTTTATTATCTACTACTGTGGCTCAAGGAAACCAGAAGGTTCCCAAAAATATGTAGAAGGTCTCCTAGTAGAACAACTGACAAAACAATAAGAAAATTGTGCAGTATTAGATCAGAGGGGAAAAAAAAGAAAACCAGAAAAACTGATTGTATGGAAGACACTATGTTGGTGGTGGTGGTGGTTAGTTTGAAAGCATTGAAATGAAATATAGTTTCTCAAACAAGATAAAACGGGGATTGGGGGGAGCCCCCAAACAGTATTTTGTGCAAAATAGATGTTTATTTAATTGTCTATATTTAAGCTCTTTAGCCCAGTAGAGGGCAGAATGACAATGACGTTAAAGCAGGAGCCGGCGGAAAGAGTTGGAAAGCGATTTTCTCAAAGGAGCTCCTGCCCTGTCCTGGCGTGTCAGCGAATACCCCAACCCCTGCTGGCTGCAGGCTGACTTCGAGGTGTGCAACACCACCAGAAAGCACTTCTGAGGTTTCCTGAGGCATCTGGAAGGAAATGCTGCAGCGTTTAATACCGACATATCCATGTTTTCCAACAGTGTATTAATGGCAGCTAAAAATGTGTTCAAGCAGAGTTAATGCTGGTTTTCCTGGTAGCAGCAATGATGCTGGCCATTTCCATTTCCTGCAGCACATCTGGGACTGTTACAATATTCCCCTTCTTTTTATCTCTGCAATAATTGATTAAATTTTATTTATTTGGTAGATGTGGAAATCCTTCTCTGCTTAATGGTATTGCTATGAATATTTCTTGTTAGTTCAAAATAAGAGCACTTTGGCCACAGGGAAGAAGTAATTCTCTTACTGCACATAGTAACTGCATTCTGTATAAAATAATGTTCTGTAAAGTTACAGCAACTCTTTGAATGCAGAGTAGGGACAGCAGAGGCACTGCACCACTGAGACAGAGATGGTTTCTTTATGCTGCTGGAAAGGGAGCTTACAGCCTGGAGTTATGATTATTTGGATGGGAAGAGGACAGGGAGGCAAGGTCACCTTGGCTCACAGACAAGAGAAGTGCCTGATCTTGGCTGCTCTGAGCCTGGTTTGGTTATGAAAGCCTCAGTAGAATACTACTTTTATCTCATGTCCTTAAATGAACATGGAGAGGAGCTGCCAGCAAGGCTCATGCAGCAGTGGACAGCAGTGGAATGAGCTGTTCTTACACAGGATGAGAGTCAACGACCATGGAGTGAATGGAGTTTTACAGGTATGGGCCAAGGGCAGCTCAAATAAAAGTGTCCGAAGAGGAACAGGAGGAAGAACAAGGTGAAGTTAAGCTAGAAGCAAAGGGAAAATAATAATAATTTCATTCAAAAGCCAGCACCCATCTGTGTGGAGCCACCCAAGCCTCCCTTGAGTGAGTCCTCAGCTGTCATAGTCTTAGCAGAGGGTGGTTGACTTTTTTATATTTAGCTAATAGCAACACACTAGAGTATGTTATTCTGACCCTTATGTACCCATCATGGTTCATTAACCTGGAGCAGAATTGGGCTAAATGTGCCAGCTGATATACCTGAATAATTTTTAACAGGCATTTCTAGCTAATAACATAATAGAAAACCTAAATGGGACAGTCCTTAAAATATCAACTGAATGAATATTACTGCTAAAGTGTAAGTGGTTGGGGCCAAATACGACAAACATCTGTAATTTCAGTCTTTGTATTCATATAGTTGAGATAGTCCAGCTCGAGCATCTTCTCACAGCGAGGAAGACAACAGCTGTGTGTTTGTCTTGCAGCCGTGTGATTTGGGTTGATCTGACCATACCACTGCCAATCATGTTGTTTTGCTCAAAGGACTTGTCAATACTCCCTTTTCTTCAGACTTGGAACATGGGAGTTGCATATTTTAAAATTAGGCTGAGATGGGTAATTCTGTCTGTGTCAGAGGTGAGGGCCTTGCCTTTGAACTCTGCTTCCATTTTCTAGTGGTGAAACCGTGGATAAAAGTAGACTGACAAACAGTGTCCTTATCTGTAACCCTATAGCCTTTGACTCTGTTGTAGTAGTTTCCCAAAGTCTGCGTGACAGTATGCTTTATACCACCTTTGAAGTTAAGTTGTGTTGAAGTGTGGTGTACCAGCTAGAAACAGGGACTGTGTATTCCAAGTTTTATATGAGCTCTTGAAGACAAGATATACAAATACCCTACTCTCAGTGAATAATCTCGTGTTTTAAATTACTATTTGTAAGAAAATTCTTGATTCTAGTAGCTGGATTCCTAGAGTAGCTTTTAATGTAGCATCCTGATAGCATCTTCTCTGGAGAAGAGGAAGCTTTCAGGAGACGTTATAGCAAGTTCCAGTACCTAAAGGGGCCTACAAGAGAGCTGGAGAGGGACTTTTCCCAAGGACATGTAGTGGTCAGACACATAAACTGAAGGGTAGGTTTAGATTAGATGTTAGGAAGATATTCCCTACTTAGAAGGGTGGTGATGCAGTGGCACAGGTTGCCCAGAGAAGCCTTGGATGCCTCATCCCTGGAAGTGTTCAAGGTCAGGTTGGATGGGGCTCTGAACATCCTGGTCCAGGTGTCCGTGCCCATGGCAGAGGGGCTGGAAATACTTGATTTTGAAGGTCCTTTCCAACCCAAAGAATTCTATGATTCCATTATGCAGCTTGATCATCCAAGGGTTTTGCATCAGGCCTAGCACTGGGGCTACCCTGCTCCATGAGGGAAAACATGAGGAGGAGGCAACCAGGATGACATAACACATATGCACAGTCCAGAGGCAGGTGCTGTGGGTGCCAGAAACTGCATCTGAAGGGAGGCTCCTAATCAAAAAGTCACAGTGTAACAATTAAATTATATGAGTGTGGACCTTTCTCTGCCTCCATTCCTTTTTATAATATATAAATATTGTGTTTGTGCCTCAACATCAAAAACAAATGTAATAGGGTCTAGGCAGGTGGGGTTTTTTCTTTCCTCTACTTAATCCCTTGTAAGCACTGAAAAAGCATTTTAGATCCCACAGATTTGAAATTCCACCCTAAGTAATTACATCCAAAAATTGGAATAAAAGAAAAAAAAAACCCCAACAACCTAACCCCTACTATTGTAGTCTGCAGTCTTGAAACACTCCATATACTGATTTACCAGATGATTTTTACTACACATTGGTGCTTCTCAAACAGTCCCTGAAGCTACTCAGTGGGAATGGCTAGCTATCAGCAAATTCCATAACAATTCCAACTATGACATACACTAACAAATAGTAACAAATTAAAAGTACAGCTCATAGCTCTAAATTATAAAAGTATCCCAATTTACAGGGTTATGCTTGTTGAGCTAAAATATAGCTAATGTTAAAGCTGCTTCTGTACTACAGCTTCCAGTCCCCAAGGTCTAGGAAACATGGATATAAATTAGATGAATTCTGGATGCTCCCCAAGATCCAGTGCCTTAGTAGTGTTTGAAACAAAACTATTCTGATGCAACATAGTTCTCTGCTGGCTTACAGGTACTTAAAATAGCATGGCATTTACCTATTTATGCAAGGGAATAAGAGAGTATTTTTATTCTAACATTAATAAATGGAGCATTAGGGACACATTATTTTGTCATACATAATTGAAAACCTGTGGCTGTAGGTCTGAATTCTGCTTTTAACTGTGTCTCTAGGTCCTCATAAATCTATTAAGAGCTGGGTATGAGCTGTAAGTGTGGAATTTGGCTGGACACTTCTTGTTCCGTTTTGATTTTCTGCAGTGGATAGGTACAAGCTTCTACCCCAACCTCAACTGAAGTGCAGACTCTTCCTGGGCCTTCTGACTTATTTTACTTGAATGAAAATCCTGACTCTTTGCTGTCTTTGCTGCCACCTTTTGCAAACACGTTTTGTTTGTCTCAGAGGCTGCAAGAGCTCGTGTTTGGGGCTCTGTCTGTTACGGTTGGGTGAGTGGCTGGGAAACTGCAACGAGACTGCAGCTCTGCACATTGTGTGGGGAGAATGAATGGTTCCTTTCCAACCACTAGAACTTCCCTTGAGAATGGGAAATGTGAAAACTGCAGTTGTATTTATTGATTTCTCTCTGAGGATGCATCCTACTGTCCAAGCCTGAACATCTTAGATATGGCCCATCTCCTTTCTTGGTCACTTTACCATGACTCTTTGGATGTAGCTTTGGTATCAGTGTATAGTTCCTATATTATCCCTCAAGATCACTGTTTTCCTTACCTTCTTACCGTTGTGTAATGGCTTATGTATTTTGTTTGTAGTGCAGGTTTCTTTATGTGTTTGTATGTGTGAATAGGAAACATGACCCAATATTAGACTCACAATCAAAATATTGTTAGCTGTGTTTGGCCAGAAAATAAGTATATCCACTTTTTAAGCTGTTGGGAAGGGGGGGAAAAGTCTATCTGGCAAAGCATTTAAAAGTGCCAAAGGGATTTGGTTTCTGGATGAGGAGCTAGTTTTTCTAAACAAAACGTCTATACTTTCAAAAATATTTCAGGGCAATTGTTTCTGTATGAAGCACATCAGCCTTTTTTTCAGTTAATGAGCTCCCCTTGGAAGAGTTAAAAAGGGGTGTGGATGTGGCAGTTGTGGACATGGTTTAGTGGTGAACATGGTGGGGTTGGGTTAACATTTGGACTCAATGATCTGGGAGGTCTTTTCCAAATTTTTTGATTCTATGATTATAAATTACAGAGAATAAAATAAATTATTATTTACTTCAACTGTGCTATAGCATCTTTGGCAGAGGAAGAACACTTTACAATTTCTTTGCAAAGCCACTAGTACAATGGAAGACACTTTGCCATGCATATTCCAGGCTGGTACTGCATATGAGCAATGAATAACAGAAGTACATTGCAGCTCAATAAACTCTCTAGCTTTTCATTAGAACCAGCTTGCCAGTTCGCAGAGCAAAGAGTAAGATTCTTTTATTTTGCCTGATTTTAATCAGGTATTTTAAGCAGTTTTTCAGTTCATTTTGCTTGTGGTGTTCAGATGGACTGTCACACCTTTTCCATTAATGATCCATTTGGATTAATTCAGCCTATATAGCTGTTATAGTCACAGGTAACAGTAAATTTAAAAATTGAAAGTGTATTTCTGTATAGATTCAGATCTGAATTGGTCATTATGATTAAAAATGTTTTCTTGCTTACTTTTACTTCTTAGAAGAAGAAAATTGGTAGTTGTGTTTCTGATGTTGCTAGAGTGTGCCTCCCCAAATTTCTAGTTAAAATTGGGTGCAGATATTTAGATATTGTCATTGCTTCTTCATTACCTGGTAGGAGTTGTCTCTCTGGGCATGTTTGGCAGAGATACATAATTCTGCCTTTTTGCCAAAGCGTAAATATTCTCCTTTCAAAACTGAGTTTTGGTTGCTGAACAGGATTTGTTATATAGGCAGTGCAATTTAGGAGGTAAATGTGAAAATAGCGCATAAATAAAATCTAACCTCTGTTGTAGAAATAGGTAACTGCAAGGGATAAAGCAAACCCACTGTAAATTTTATCGTGTTTTGTGAAACTGTGCCATGCTGTTTGTAGAGAAATATTGCTGTTTTTTTGAGAAAAAAGTATCTCGATATATTTAAGAAATCAAATGCTGCTCGTTTTCCACTGAATTCACTATGCAAGCACATTCAGCATTTTTTGCAGTTTATGGACAGCTGAAGTAAATATATGTTGCAGGAAATACTTTTTGCCATTCAATTTCACCAAATGTTTACATGTGCCTTCCTTTAGCATACGAGTAATCTCTGTCAGTAAAAGGACAAATAATGATGTGTGTACATACACTAGATGTGTTTAAGCACTACCTGGACTGTGGCCTGGAGTATCAGAAGTATGTCTCTGGTAGAACAACACTGCATTTTAGTTTTTCAGGCCTTTCTTAAATCATGTGAATCAAATGGGCTGTGTAACCTCAAGGACAAATAACGCTTTTTTTCTCGTGTACAGAACGAGGCTCGAAAGGACATCTTGACCTCACAGAGTTAATAGGAGTCCCTCTTCCTCCTTCTGTCTACTTTGTCACGGGCTATGGAGGGTTCCCAGCTTACAGCTTTGGTCCCGATTCCAACATTGGCCGGCTGACCAGTGCTATCATACCATCGCCCTTCTACAGAGACTTCGCTATCGTGGCTACTGTGAAACCAAACAGTGATCGTGGAGGAGTGCTCTTTGCAATAACAGATGCCTTCCAGAAGACAATCTACCTAGGACTGAGGATTTCTCCAGTTGATGACAGCACCCAGAGAATAATCATGTACTACACAGAGCCTGGATCCCATATCTCCCGAGAGGCTGCCTCCTTTAAAGTGCCAATGATGACTAACAGGTGGAATAAATTTACAGTGACTGTTGAGGGAAATGATATTGCTTTGTTCATGGACTGTGAAGAGTATCAGAGGCTTCAGTTTCAAAGGCCTGCTCAAACCTTGCAATTTGAATCTGGCTCTGGCATATTTGTTGGTAATGCAGGAGCCACAGGACTGGAAAAGTTCACAGTAAGTGCTGTCTGATAAATCCACATGCCTCGGTGTTTAATGCATGTACTCCCTACCCAAGAAGTCCTGCTTGATGTGGTTATATCCCAAGTATGGGTCAAATCATACAGCTTGTATTTTCCATACCTAGCTAGGGTTTGGACAATGAAGTTATATAACCTCTGATTTAATATACAAATGTTCTGAGAGCCTCAGAATTTTATTAATAGTCCAGATATTAAGCCAAATCTTCAGTTTGAATATTAGAAATTTCAAGGTAAATATGTGACATAATTTTTTATAGCCTTTCTAAGAAGGGAAGATTTTAGAGAATTAATTTTCCTAATTTTTAAGAATACTGTACTATTAAGCCAATTATTTAAATTCTTATTAGTTAGGTATTCATATTCAACATCAGAAGGAGAATGATGTCATCAAACCTAAAGATAGTTGGAAGATAAGGGTGTATTTTAAAAATTTATTTGTTTTTTGAAGCTTATCAGGTACTTTAGGAAATAGAATGTACCAAAACCTCTACTACAAGGCTTCCAAGACTTCTTAGATTGAGTGCAAGCATCCTTTCTGCTGCATCCTGACTGAAATTCTCAGCCACTGAGAGCAGACACTATGTCTGAGATCAATTCTGTCAAATGGAAAGGAAAATGTCACACTTTGTCTGTCTTATTTTTGTATTTCCTGTACTTCAGAACTTGTAATGTGTTTTGTGAGATTAATATCTCCTCTAAATTTGTCAAGCAGCAGCACAAAACAGAGTGGATCCTTTTCTTTAGGGAATAAAGATGTTCTTTCCAAAATTCAGGCGTACTGGCAGGTTGGGAACTCCACTTGGTAAGCAGCAAGTTTAATGTACTTTTATAATTTGTCTGACTAGTCTAAGCATCTAGAATCACAGAACTATATGGATTATCAGGAAATAAAGGGTGGAAAGTGACATGTAGGAAAACTGCATGTTGGTGCTACCTTTCTGAGGCAAATAGGAGGACTGGAGTATTGTGAATGCTTGACCACTAAGTAGGATTGAGAAACATTCAAGAAAAGGAAACCACTTTGGTATCTGTCTTGGTTTGAAAAAGACAGGTGTCTGCTAAGGAAGGCAGGAACTTCCCCTGAAATGAAAAATGTAAAGCCCCTCCCTCTGAATTGTTATAGTTTTGAAATTAAGGGGCTCTCAGGCAAAGATATGGGAGCAGGAATAAGTTCTTTATTAGGGAAGAAAATAAAAAATAAAATAAACAAGCCAGTAATACAAAACAACACTGACAGAGTCAGAATATGACCTGACACCCTGTTGGTCAGGGTATTATTGGTAGCAGTCCAATTGAAATGGTGGCTGCAGTCCTCCTGGAGTGACAGATGTGGTTCTGTTGGAGCAGTGGTCCTGTAGAAGATCCAGTGTTGGTGTAGATGGGCCTGGTCTTCCTCTGGGAACGCAGAGGAGAAGAAAGCTGCTCCTCTGGGAATCCAGGGGAGCTGACTCTGTTGCTTCAAATCTCAGATTATACGCCGGTAGGAGTGCTTGGCTCTTCCCCCTGGGTGGAGCATCTCACAATAAGATGATGTAATTTTATCAATCATGCAGTGAGACTCAATGGCCCATTTACAGAAGGTATCTCCTCAGAGAGAGGATTGTTTTGGGGAGGAGATAAAGAAAAACTGCCCAATTAACAGAAGATAACTGCCCCACCTCTAACAGATGGCAATAGAATACACACCCTCACCCACATCTTGCAACCCACCATTATCCCACCTGGAAAACACATGTGGTGATCACTTGCTGAGATGATCACTAATAAATCTGTAAATATGATGACAGAAATGCATGGTGGATGACACTGTAATGCATTTCCACGGAAACAGGCTGTTCTGTATGCTATATTGAGTACATAAATTTCAGCCAATGCTCTGAGTGCTTCATTAGCACTAATTGTGACTTGTCTAGGTTCCCGTGCCTTTATTTTTTCTTGCATCATATGTCACAATTGCTTTTGAGTAGAAAAACTGAATGCTTGAACCTCATTCAAACTCTCAGTTTCTATGCCAAGAACTGTTTACATTAATTGCCTGAAACAGAAACAAATCATAGCAGATTGTGCAAATGAATAGATGTCAGATGTTGGTTTGCTCTGGCTAATGGGAATTCATGTGTCTAAGGCTCTGGTTGTCAGACACAAAAGGACATAACTATCATCAGTTTTATTGAAACCAAAGGAAAATCTAGCCCTGATGCTTGTAAAGAAAAGTAGAAACCAGACAACAGCCAAGTATAGCTGAATCAGTGATGATGCCAGATGCTGCAAACCGGTTTTCACAGGGAAGGCAGCAGCAGCTATAAGACCCAGAGAGGGAGTAAATATCACATACCTACCACCCTTCTCATGCAGACTGGTCCATGATTTTCCTAGTTGGAGGAATCGGCTAGCAGTAACACTTGGGAAACATTAGAGATCACCATTTTACTTTCTTTATCATCCAGGGCCACAGATTAGAGCAAGAGGAGAAAAATGTGTTCTCCAAATGTGATTCACATGTACTGTGAAAAAAAAAAGATCACTTCCAGGAGACTGCTTAATTGGTTGTGCCTCCTTTCATGTATGATTTTTCAGTGAACTGTTCAGTCAGTCTGACATCATTCAATATCTGAGTTGCCCATCAAGTTTTGAGAGAAATGGGATGTTGAGATTACAGAGCTATTGCTGTAGAAGTCCAGCAAACTCAGGAGGCACCAAGCACATGAATTTCATAATCTTCAAAGGCAGATAAATTAGAGGATTTTTAAAGATAGAATCAAAAATTTTATTATTTTCTAAAATATTCTAGGTTGTGTGTTATATAGAAACATGTTCTTGACTTGAATATCTATCTTTGTGCCCTATTGTGCATCTTGTGTGATCTTGTAATAAGGAAACATCCCCCACATTTCTTAAAGCACTTGAGACTTTGCAGAAAAAATAGTTAAATGTTTTAAATGAAATTGTTACTGCTCCTTCAGCAGGTCAGACTGAGAAGTACAGTTTGTGACTCTGAAAAAAGAAACATTTCTTATCAGAAAATCCATCTCCTTTATTTCCATTCTGGAAAGTTTTTAACTGGTTTCTTCCTGACTCACTTTGTCACTTATTGGTATTCCTTTCCCATCCTTTGTCTCAATTTTTAGGGTTTTCACATGCCACTTCTGGAGCTGCAGTGCACTTATTACCTAAAAAACAGAGTTTTTTACAGCGTGTGTGACATAATCCAGGACTAGATTCTTCAGCTGGGGCACTAACAATGTAGTGTGGTGATCACAGTGTCATTGGGACATGACAGTCATTATATTCTGGCAGCTTCCATTTGCTCTACATTTTACAAAAGAAAAATTTGTGAACATATTTATATCTTAAATTTGGATTACTATCATGAAATTTTATACTTTAGACCATTTTCCAAGCAAATCAGAACACAATTTGGCGAATTTTGTTGCTTCATTTAATTCCCACCCCTCCACCCTCACTCCCCTTCATAAATGCTACTTAAAATATTACTTCCTTGAAATGTTTTGGTGTTCCATGTAGGGCTCAATTCAACATCTGACAATCAAATCTGACCCAAGGGCTACTGAAGATCATTGTGAAGATGATGACCCTTATGTAAGTATTCTTATAAGCACTACTTCAGTGCCTCAGAGACTTCAAAGTAAATTTCCATTTGACATCTTTCATAACACTAAATGTGGATTTTTTTTCTTGGAAACATTGTATCATACTTAAATCTGTGGGGTGCATTTTGTTTACTGTACAACCCCCAAAACTATTTTTTCAAAAAGTATCATTTTGTTTTGTCTAAAAGAGCTTTAAAGAAATGAACTTTGGCTTTTATTTTTCTGAAAGGTCATTTTCATGGAATGCCATAAGTACTGAAATAAGTTAACATCATGATGACACTGAGGCTTCACGAGCCAAAAAAAGGAGCATTTTTCTGCATTTAAATAGCCAATTCCTTGGAGATCATGCTTTTTTCCCTAACTTTTATGAACTTCTTCCCAATAATTTGGTTTTGCACAGGCTTCAGGGGACAGCAGTGGCAATGGCAGCATTCAAGAACATGACAGTTCTGAGGCACAAGAAGCTCTGGCACCTTCTCATCTTCCCATAAGGGTAAATTTATTTGACTTATCTACTTTAAAACTCTGGTTTAATATTACTCTTTTAAAGGGTGGGGTCTGGATTTGATGAATAGCTTTCATAATTGGCAATTTCCAAGGCTCCTACAGAACAATGTGCACTCATCCATGAGAATGATGGCACAATGGCAGATAAAAGATCTGGTATATTTGATAACAATCAGCAACCAGATCTTGGTAAGAGATCCCAAGATCTTGGGAAGAGTGTAATACAAGATTGGGAAAATACATATGACACTTCCTGGAACACTCTTACTCTGCACCAATTTTTATCTCAGGAAATGCTTGTGCCAAGACTATATGTGGCTAGTGGAACTCAGCTGAGTTATTCATCCTTGAATTTCTTGCTTTGTTGTTTGGGATTTTTTTAACACATGAGATTTTACCACCCTCTGATTCCTGCTGCATAATTCCTTAGCTAACTTAATGACATGTTTTGTGAAGGACGTGCACCTTTTTCTTGCCCTTCTGAACATGCTGACTGCAGCTCTCATTTGGTGGTTAATTGACTGGATAACAGAGTAAACAGCTGTTTCTTACCATTTTTAGAGTTTTCCAACACATTGTGTCTGCCTCACTTTTTGTACCTTAAATATTAAGGTATGAAGGCTTAAGACTTTTGTTTTATTAAGGCTTAAATATTCTCGTCCATTCCTCACAATGAAGCTTTCCATGCTTCTTTTGTCAAACATTCTTTTTTTTTTTAATATAAGTTCTCATTGGTTCCTTTAGAGGAAATCAGTTTATTTCTGAGAAATGTCTTCACAGAAACTATGCTCACATTTGTCTGATATTGTACATGCTTCAGCTATTTCATTATTGAATCTCACAGAACCCAAGGGCAAATACTTTTTGGTTGTGATGTCCTGTCATTCACTTACTCTGTTTCCAACCCTTTTCATACAAAGACTTCTGTTTTAGTCATATTCACTGCTGAGTTTCCTAAGAATATTTTACTGCAGGAATTTTAGCTCTTCCAGGGTCATGAATGGAAGAAAACCTTATGTTTTTTCTATTATAGACTTCAAATTCTCTGATCACTCTTTTTGTAACTTTATTAACTATTGACCCAGCCTCCTGCTCCTGATGTGTTTGAATAAAATTTTATTATTTTTTTGCCTTTTACATATAGCTTACCAGACTCATTTTGGCCTGCCTTGTGCTTTGCACAGAATCACAGACTAGTTGAGTTTGAAAGGGACCTTTGAAAATTGCCCTCTCCAATTCCCTTTTCAAAGCAGAGCCAAATACAGCACGTTGCTCAGTAAGCAGGTTGTTAGTGCCAGTTGGTTTTTGGATTTCTTCAAGAATGGAGACTCCACAGCCTCTCTGTTTCAATGGATGTTTTTTTCTGACACATAGCCTTGTATGTGTCAGAAAATAATTTCTTGTATTTCAAAGTGTGTCCATTGTCTCGTTTCCCTTCACTGGCTACAGAGAAGGATCTGGTTCTGTCTTCTTTACTCCCTCTTGTGAAGATCTTCTACACATTGATAAGATAGTTCTGAGCCTTCTTGAGGCAGTCCTTCCTCTCTCATCTTTCTCCAAGTGATCAAAAGACAGGCAGCTGGCCCCAGCTGGTACTGCTACGTGGGTAATTCCTCACTGGATGCAGGATTTGCACTTTTCCTGAATTTTTGCAGCCAGGTAGGATTTTTCCAAATGGCAGCAAATCACCCCAGTGCTTGGTGACTCCTCTGCATTTTACATCACACCACAAAATTTAATCCAGGAAATCTTACTGTGTCTTGACTTTTTCTCATTTGGAAAAAACTATAGCTCATTCAGGAAATATGTCTAGCTTCTCTATCCAGAAAAATATCAATTCTTTTAGCTATTGTTTTTAGCTTCTGTTTAAGAATCTTCATAATTACTGCACTATTCAAAATTACACACAGCAATAGTAGAATTTTTTGGCTTTTATTCCTCCTTATGAAAGATGTGATTCAATCCCAGCTGGCCACTAAGCTCCATACAGCCATTTCCTCATTGCCCCACGAATGGGAGGGGAAAGAATTGGAAGGGAACTCAGAAAACTCATGGGTTGAAATAAAGATACCTTAGTAGGCAAAGCAATACTGAGCCAAGCTGGAATGAACCAAGCCAAAGGTCCTACCTCAGTCTCTGACAAGTGTATATTGCTTGTGGTTTCCTCCGTCTCTATGGGTTGCTCGAGTGTACATCCCTTGCTTTGGAGGAATGGAGTCCAAAGGTACTACTCTATTTTTTGTCAGAATTATGGTTTGCTTCACAGATATGGTAGTTATGATTACTGTGCTTTGAGGAAGGTAATCTAGTGATTCTTCCTTTAAAACATGTGATAAGCCTTTACTCTAAAACCGTTCTTTGGGATTTTTTTTTAGCCTGAAGAGTCGTTGGCTGAGCCAGTGGAAGCCCCCCCAACCATATTGGCTTATTTGGAAGAGAATGATTTCTCTGGAAATCACAGATCAGAAGAAATCTCAGAAGCAGCTAAATTAAAAGAACAAGGCACTGCCTCAAGTTTTGGGGATTTTTTTTGGGGGGGGGTGGGTGTGGTCATTTACATTCTCTGGTTTTGAGTTTGTCATTTCCCTGTGTATGGAAAGCCACTGTCATATTTTAAGTGCTGCCAGGAAAGAAAATTCTATGGTTTTGGACGTCCCGTGTGCTAGAAAAGAACTGGCACATCAAACATTTGGTCTTTGAAAGTGCAGTCTGTTAAACTGCAATTTATTAATAGCAGCAAAGGTAAGTGGTAGCAACTACAACCACTGTTCAAACATCTCTCACTTCTCCCTCCATATAGGGGTTTATCCCAGACTCATTGTTAAACATGCAGAGAATGGATTTACCCTTCTATAGTGTGGAAGTTTCAGTTACAGAATTGTAGTTAATATTTTAAAATCTTAAAAAAAAATTAGTTGGATAAAACTAAGAAACTGACCTGAGGAGCTGCTGTGACAATCTACTAAAAAAAAAAATGCAAGTGTAAGGCAAAGGGAATGAAAGGAGAAAAAGCATCTTCATTCTGCTCAGGTTGGTGAGAAGCATGACACCCCTTGAGTCCTACCTCTGCAAACCCTCCTGCTGGCTCTAAAACCACATGGCATCTTTAAAAGGGATCTAAGATGGATATTTATTTGATGACTTGGTACAGTAAAGCACAGCCTTTTAGTAAAACTGAATACTGCCAAGGAATAAACAACTATTTACTACTATTTGCCTCCAAAGGATGTGAATGTGCCTAATGCACCAGTGGGATGTTTTGGGTGCAAGAGTAGGCAGCACAGCAATGACAGCAAGGCATAATGCAGTGAGGAATCCTGTTCTCCATTGCTAGGACAACTTCAGGACACTCTTAGAAAACAAAAAAAAAAAAGCTAAATATATTAATAAGGCCAAAGACAGTGTTGTTATTTTAACTCCACACATACTTCAGATAGTACCTGTTGTAATTAACTCTCATTTTTTTGTGTTACATGGATGAAAAATAGGCAACCATTAGACTAGAGCCTGAGGAAAACATGATGATGCAATACAGTTCTGGACATTAAAATAGACATGTTTTTTAATTTTACTCTCACCTTTCTCTTTTTTTTTTTTCTTTTAAAATTTTCAGAGTTGTAAAATGACTAATATTAATCTTTGGAATGTATTCCAGTCATAATCTGAATAATTTCTTTTTTCATAAAACTAGTAGCATCTGTCTGAGCAGGTTTTCTTTTGCTCTCTCATTAATAAGTGATTGTTTTATTTAGATTTAGCTGTCATGGAAACTGGACAAGACAACAGTGAGTCTACCACTGTCACACAGAAAATGCTAAGAGAAGAAGATGGCTCTGGTGCTGGTGTTTTGCCAGGAGTAAGCAGAGAGGAGGTCTGTATAACAGGTGGATCACATGCCTAGTCTTTTAGTCCCAAGAACATAAAAATCTGGGCTTTGAAACATATAGCATTTGTAAGGCAGTGTGTAACCTGAATTCTGTGTGGTTCTACAAATTAGAATTACATAGGTCACCCATTTGCAATCCTGTGAGCTACTGGAATACTTGCCCTATTTGTTGGTATGTTTCAAAAAAATCATCTGGCAGTACATTTTTTATTGATTAACATTCCTACTTCAACAGCCACCAGAGATTTTTCTAAGCAAAAAATAAATAATGACCTTTCCTTCCTCTTGCCTTGAGACTCCCACACCAAAAGTTCATTCTTTTTATTGCTTGATACTACAGTCATGACAGCTTCTTTTTGCCAGTAAACATGCAGTGTCATAAATGACAGAAATATAGAATTAAATTTCCACATTGTGTGTGTTTAGTTCAAATGTTTAAGGCTGCTCCTTGCAGGGTCTTCTTGTGTTCCTGTGTTTACTGGGGTAAAATATAGCAAGTGGTGAAACATTAAGTTAAGGATCATCCATTGGAGCTGACATAAGTTTTAGTATTTGTTGGAGAGCTTCCAAATATAATTCCTCTAACATTTTCATGCCTGAATTCACATATTTTTAAATCAGCAATTCTAGTATTAGTTTATATAAATAAATAAACCAAATATCAGATGAACTATTACCATATTTTTTTTTTCACTTTGGACCATTTTTCTTAAATAAAAATTCAGTCTTGATTTAGGAATTGTGCCACATTAAGCTTAAATCTGTTGTGACAAGTAGTTTTGCTACTTACTGATCTTTATAAGATTTCCTTAACTTTATTTCAATTTCTACATATTTTTCATTACACAGATACCCAAGAGGACTATATATTATAATAATGACCAATCATTTAGAAAATAATAACTTTAAAGAGTTGTTACTGCCACTTGTCTCTCAGTTTTTGCTTTGTTTCATGCTATTAATCACTGCTCAATGCTCCAATCTCTCCATTTGCAAGGCCTCCTGTCCTTCAGGAGCGCCACCGGCACCTCCCAGTTTGGAATCATCAGCAAACTTGCTCATGGTGCATTCAATTTCTGCATCCAGATCACTGAGAGATATATTGAACAGAACCAGCCCTAGAATGAAGCCCCAAGGAACACCACTGGGGGCCAGTCACCAGCCAGATGTGGCCCTGTTCACTGTAACTCTTAAGCTCTGTCCTTCAGCCAGATCTTCACCCAGTGCACCATGAGCTCACTCATCCCACAGCTTGAAAATCTGCCCCAAAGGATGCTGTGATGGACAGCATCAAAAACTTTATGAAAATCTAGGGAAATTACATCTACCTTTGTCTCTTCATCCTTCATGTGGGTGACCACCACAGAAAGAAAGCAAACCAGTTCAACAGGATTTTGCTTTGTGAACCCAGGCTGAGTGTTCTTGATAAGTGCAGTGTTCTTTAAGTGCATTTCAGTGGTACTCAGTATAATCTTCTCCTTAATCTAGCCTAAGTTTAGGCTGACAGATCTGTAGTTCTGCATCTTCCCTTACACCCTTTTTGTAGACTGGAATAACACTGATTATGTTCCAGTCAACAGAAACCCGCCCAGACTCTCAAGATCTTTGGAAGATGATTGAGAGGGGTCCTGCCATACCATCTGCTACCTCCTTCAGTACTCTAACACTGAATCAGGAATCCTATTGTCTCATTCAGGCTATGATCCCTACCCACAGTTTAACTACATAGATTCTCTTCTCAATTTTTTTCCAGATGGAAAAAAAATTCTGTAATTAGTCCAGATTAAAAAAATAATCCTGGTCTTTGGGACCTTTCCTTTTGGCAAAACCCAGAAAGGTCTTTTAAAAAATGATCTTACAGTTCCTTTGCTGAAAGCTGTTATCCTGTTAACTTGAAAATGCTTTGAGACTTATTATATTTCATCCCTCCTAGTTTCATTAGCTGCTAATGGAACTCAAAATATTTCATTGGTGTTTTAAAATGTGAGTAAATTGTACTGCTTCTTTCAAAATACAATACTGACTTACGTGTCTTGTTCTGTATACTTGTTTTTCATTTAAATATGTATTAATGTCCAAGCTTCATTCCTGGAAGGTTTTGTTTTGTTCCTGGAATATTTGAATTATTCCTTTTGTTGTTATTACTTTCTCTGTACCAAATACTAATGTTTAGCAATATTTTAGTCTTTCCGCTGTCCATTTTCACTCTTTGTTATCATTGTTTCATCTTCTGCCACTTTTTAACCAACATGTAACCCTCCTTTGTTAGAGTCCGGGATCTTGGGGAAGTTGGCTAAAACACTCCAAAACATGTCTATCTTAACTCTTGCAACTTCTTCCCTGGCAGACTGAGTAGGTGAAAACTGTATTTTTTCAAACCTACACTATTGACTTAGACTATGCAGATTTATGTAGATATGAAATTAGATCAAGGTCATTTGCATATAGGTAACCAGCTTGGAGAGCAATTTATTTTTAATTGAAATGAATGATCTTCAAAATGGATTGCCTTTGCTGAATGGAATATACAGTTTGTATGATGCCTGTAAGGTTCTGGCTGCATAGAACAAACCAAGGGTTGGAGGAGAAAGGGAAGGGGCGGGGGGGGGGCGTGGCTAGAGAGAGAAATGGGGAAAGTAATACAACACATTTTTCATATTTCACATTTTAATTACTCAGGGCCAGAAAGGTCAGGAAGTAGAAGACGGGTCCACAGAGTCTCTAGGAGGGTCAGGAATAGAAGATGTGGAAAATAAAGATCAAGGACATCCTGGATATCCAGGGAAACTTGGGGAGCTTGGTCAGCCTGTGAGTATTTTCTCTCTGTTGAAAGAGAACATGTATTTTAGAAAGGGTAATAGTGATCCATCACACATGCATGGAGAGCTGGAACTGCACAGCCTTGCACACTGTCACCTGTTACACTTCTGCGAGATGGGTTTTAGCCCAGCAGCTCAGGAGGGTCCAGCCTACGCTGCACACTTGCCAGGGGCAGGGGCCTGGTGGCAGCCATCAGAAAGCAAAGGCAAACAGCTGCTGTGCTGACACAGAAATGTTCTCAGAGCAGCAATTCCACCAACTCCTTGGACAGCACTGCAGCACCCTCCCAGCTGTCATGTTTAAGTGCGGACAAAGGTGCAGAACTCACAGGCCTCCTTCTGTAGCTTCTCTATATCCAGGATGTTTCACACTTCAGATCCTTGTGAACCATCAGCACAAAATGCATGAGATTAAAGAGAGGTGCAAAACATTGCACTGTGCTTGATACAGTTCTGGTTTGTCATTTTGTCACTTCATAGCACATTGCAATTTAATTAATTGCTTTTATCTTTTGTTACTTCTATGTTACAGTGTTTGATTTATCTTTCTAACAAAGATTTTCTATTTTAGGGCATTCCTGGTAAAAATGGGTCACCCATAAGTATTTTTTATACATATTTTGGTTAACTGAACTAATAAAAACACAACATTTTTTATGAGGATCTGCTACATTGAGGCTTAAGCAGCAAAGTGTTTTCTTCATCTTCTCTCTTTAGAAGACAGTTCTGGTGCCATAATTGACACCGTCAGGTTGTTAAGAGAGTAAAATTTGGGTTTCTAAGAGAAATTTATGATTTCCCAGTTGCAAAGAAAGTAAGAGGCATGGCATTGCGTAAGCAGCTGTATCAGGAATTCAGCTCTGGTGAGGCTGGCTTTTTTTTGCAGAGGGAATTTCAAAAGGGGACATACTCAGACCCTTTCTAGAGGGGTGCTTCATTGACCCTCCATGGACACATGCTTCCATGTTTCCTGCTCCTAACCTCCGCTGCAATTAACTTTGTAGTTAATTGAGAGTACTTTTGAGTTAATTGAAATGTACCTCTCCCCCCTTTAATCCTGTGCAGTCATTCAACTGCATCTTCTATTCATCATTCCTGCTTTCCTTTCTCTGAGTTCCTCTACTTTACCCTTCTCTGTCACATTTGCTGTCCTCTTCCTGGGGTGTTCCTTTACAGCTTCTCCAGATAACTCCCAGCCCTGGGTCAGCCCACCACCAGCTGCTGATAGCCTGCACATGCATCCTCTGTGTGAGGTATTGCCCAGCAAAGCACACAAAAACAAACCTGTAGCTGTCACATTCCGTGCGCGTCTCAGCTGCTGTTCTGTATCTGTCCTCCACTGATGTTCTGCTGCCTGGCTTCTTTGTTTCCTTTCTCATTTGTTTGTCACTGCCACTTTGTGCACCCTTCCCTCTCCAGGACCTTACCACCCAGAGGCTGTCACTATTCCATGCCTGCTCCTCTTTTTCTATTCTAACACGTGCCAGTGCCATGAGCTTCCTGACCCTTCCTGCCCCCTGCAACTGAACCTCAAATGAAACTGGTGTGTTTTAAGAAATTAAAAAAATAATTCAGTGGTCATTCATGGAGTGCATTATTGTGCTCCTTCCTGAATGCTGCCTTCAAACACTGGTATGCTTAAAGAAATATAGCTAGGTTTGCAAACATTTAGCCAAAACTCAGGTTTTGTGCCATTAGGGTGTTTTTGGACAAGAAGTTTATATTTTATGTATTAACAGAAGTCTGACTACTTTCATGCAGCATATCGTCAAAGAAAATTCTATTAAACCAATATATCTTAGAGAAAATTCTTCAAATGTAATTCAGATGCTTCAAAACCAATTATCTTCTCCTTGTGAACACAATCCCAATTTCTATTATAGACATTTTGTGACAGTGTCTTACATTTTTGTAGTTGCTCTTTTGTACATGTGCATCTGGTTTCCAGTCTTACATATACCCATGCAAGTTTACTTTTGGTTTGATGGGGCTTCACTCATCAATGAAATTAGTGTGTTCTACATTTATGTTGGTAATGTGTTTGCTACTTTTCTATGAACCTGCTACCAGTTTCTCTACAGGAAAAATCATCATAGGAAAAAAAACATCCTTCAGCCTTAGAGATACATTTTTCTCCCTAATGACTTTATATAACCCATCTTTAAAATTAGGGCAGTCTTAAAACTTGTCCAGTAGAGTCCATAACCACAGCTGTTCTGATTCCCAAAATGCCAAAATAGTGGGAAAATTATTTATTTCCCTACTGAGTATTGTCTTGAGTGTCCTAACTGAATTCATAAGCACCCCCATTTTATAAGAGCACTGACTTTAAACCTGGTGGAGTTCTTTCTAGCCAGTGAATGAGCCTCTATACATATTGTATGGAGGTGATATGAAGATATAAAGAGTAATTTAGTATTCATTTGACTGGTGAAGTTTAGAATGGAAAATGGGGTGAAATGCTATCTAGTATACCACATTGCCAGTCAGAAGTATCTTCAGGAAGGATACTAGTTTGTAGAAGTTGAATAGATTCAAGTTGGTTAAGGAAAAAAAAGTTTTAGTAGATGGAGGGAGCAGGCTTAAGTTGATGGTATAATTTTGTGTACTCAGAGCAGCAGCTGGTAGTAATGTGTAACCAATATTACAGTTTTAAAAATCCTTGCCATCAGTGCTGTGGCAGTCCTGTTGGCACTCTGTCAAATCCAAATGCAGCCTGCAGGTGTTTCCATCAGAATGCCCCAAATAGGCTTCTCCTCTCTGTGGGAAGAGTAGGCACATTTTTTGGGCACTGCCAGGGGCATTCTATGCCAAGTCTCTCTTACTTCCTCCCACTGTACAAACCAAGAGTTAGAAAGAACCTAGCACCATTAAATCCAGCGTCTGCTGCTAAGTGTACAGCCTGTTCAACCTACATGAAAGAAAATGTCTAATTAAAAAAAAAAATTCCTTTTAGGGCAAAAATGGATCTCAGGGGTTGCCAGGACAGAAAGGAAAAGCAGGCCCAAAAGGTGAAAAGGTATGTGTCCTGTTAATCCCCAGCAATCAATCAGATACAATTTATTCTTAGATATGTATTAATTTGGTATAGTCTGAGAGAGGCATAAAATATGGAATCACAGGAAGAATTTAAACATCCTACTGTTCATTCATGAATGGC
Organism: Agelaius phoeniceus; assembly: GCF_051311805.1. Taxonomy (NCBI): domain Eukaryota; kingdom Metazoa; phylum Chordata; class Aves; order Passeriformes; family Icteridae; genus Agelaius; species Agelaius phoeniceus. The sequence continues at coordinate 59,705,399 of NC_135265.1, forward strand.
TGGATGACACCACATCAGAATAAGTATTTTTCAAGGATGTGAATAAACTTCAGCAGTAGAAAAAGTTGGGCTTTCACAGAAGAGCTGAGGAAGATATATTGAACACTTAATAAAGAAAAGGCAGTTGTTGTATATAACTGCTCTGGGCAACTTACTCTACTGGGTAAGTGATTTAACAGAGGCAGTATAATCATATTACCCTTAGGAAATGAACATAATTGAAATAAGACTTAAACCATCTGAAGTAACAGCTTGTATCTCTTCTGAGATGAAGTGAGATGTAATGGATTCATCTATTATTAAAGTACATGTTGTACACAAAATTGACATACAGATAGTAAGTCCAAGTGTCCAATTATAATTCCTTTCATCTGTTTAACAAAACAACACAGACTTCATAAATTCACAAACATGACCCATATAAATCTCATCTATTCAGATTAGTTTGAAATTGTCCAGAATCATTTCAAAGGTAAAATTACTCTCCAGTACAGGAATCAGGTAATGAGATTGCATGGCAACCCCCTATCTCTATGTCTAGCTGTAATAGAAATTTGTTGAGCAGAGTGTTCTCATAAACTGTAGAGAAGTGAAAGCATGTGGGGCAGTCAGGGAGCATCTCAGGTACATCATGATGGAGACACTCTTGCTCTCCTCTGGGACCTGTCTCAGGTACGTGTTCACAAAACCAGGCAGTGTGAGAGACAAACAGGAGGACTTACAAGTCCATGCACAGTCACAGGGCTACCACCTCTCAGAGATTCCGGAGACATGGTGGGATCACTCACAACAGGAGTGCTACAGTGTATGGATACAGGCCCTTCAGGAAAGGTAGGCTGGGAAGGCAGATTATCATTAAAACACTCTGTCAGTTGTCAGCAGGCATCACAGGCACATAAATGTCGTTTGACAGTTAGCTTTTTAGGTTTCTTGCAAATCTGCTTTGGTCCTTCTTGTGACCAAAGTTATTTCTAGGGTACTTGGTACTGACATAAATAATTCATCTGTAGGAAACCATAAAATCAGACAGGATTCTTTTAATGAAAACAAAGCAAATGGAAAAAATGCCAAGATTATTTTGCAGCTGCTATGGCGGCAGCTTCTGTTGGGTGACCATTCCAATCTTCAGCAACAAGTGCTACACCTACACTGGCTAATGGAACAGGCCCAGGAACTGATTTGCTGATGGTTCAGACTTGCAGGCATGGTTCCTGACAATGTTTTGGCTTGTATCAAATAAACCTCACACAGACAATGCTCAGGCCATCAGTTGTTAACTACTCCCATCACGCTGCAAGATGAGACTGAGCATAGGCTCTGTATTCCTCCAGTGCCATCCCAGTAAGCTTTTAACTTTCAAATACTCATGCTGATGGAATTCAGTGTATGTCTAAAGTTATTTAATGCAAAATGTACAAAAAAACGTGCTCAAAATACTAGCTTTGAACATGTAGGGCTAAAAGGAGTCCCAGAGTCAAGTACCTAAGGATTGTGGGCTCAGCCAGTCTGTTCCAGCTGACCTCACAACCAAAGGCCATCCAGCCTAAGTTTATTGATCAGAATAGCCATCAGAAGGAGAAAATTCTAGCAGCAGGAGAAGCAGCTTAGCTGTAGAGAGCAAAAGTTATATTGGAAAGGAAAATACTCCAATGGTCTTTTCCTGATTACTTTTATGTCTACTTTAGTAAAGACCTCTTAAGCTTAGTTTTTAATTTAAAAATTGGATGAAGATTTTCAAGGGACACTTCAAAGAGACACTGTGAAGTTAGCAAAAGAGTGCTAAAAATCCTAATGATACATTCAAGAGCACTGAGGAAAGCCGACCGCTTCATATGCAGAGCTTCGTCTTGGAAATACTTTAAACAGACAATTCTTGCAGTAAAAACAGGACAAACAAGACACTGTTCTGATCCTCTTTTATATATATGAATTATTTTTAAGTTATCAGCTGTTCAGCAAATTGTTTCAATATCCTAATGAGTATGATTTCCTAGGCCTGGCTGTGTGGGTGGAGTGACCAAAACTTAAAGAATACACAAAAATTCATAACTGTTATGCTGTCTAAAGACAGTCAGCACCTTTTCCAGTATAACAATATCTAAATTTCAGGAACAGTAGTAGGATCCACCTTCCTCTTTCTGGTTCTTCTAACTGAAAACGGAAAGCCAAGAATGAATGGGGCACTACTTATCAGTGGAGAATGGGGAGCTGCTGTCACTTTTCCGCCATGGTCAATGTTCTTTGTAGAAATACAGACATGAGATGCTCCTTGGGAATGGATACAGTCAGGCTTCCTAAAAATGACCATGACCCAAATGTAATATCTGAGGTTTTTTCTTCCTTGCAGTGCACACAAAGTGGAAGAAATTGCATGAAAGCAAGCACCAAACAAGCACTGCCAGGAACTAATGTAATAGTCATTGGAAAAAAACAAGGATGTTTTAAAATGAATGAAGAGCATCTGTAACTGAACATGCTGGCAGACAGTGAAAATAGCCCCAAATTAATTAAACACACTCTCTCTGAATATGACTGAAGTATCACTATAGGAACCATTTGACAAAGCTGCAAGGAACAAAGAACTGAATGAATACATTTATCTAATGAACTCTCAAACATAAAGAGCAAGTGAGCAAGACACAGTTAAAAGTCAGTGTTGCCTGCTATGTAATCAAATATGTGAATTTATAGAACACAGTTTAAATGCTCATAAGCCCAGACAGCAAATTGGCAGGTTAGAGGGTAAAGCACAGATCAGTGGAGGCAAAACCTCAACTCTTGGCTCGAGTGAAAAATACTGGACTTGAGCAGAAAAATTATTAAAAGTCACAAACATCTTAAGCCAAAACAATTCAAACTAACTTCACCAAAATGTCAGAGATGATGTAAGAAAGACAAATTATAAGAAATGGTAGTAATTATGAGGAAAATGACACATATTTGAACAGCAACTTTCATTGTGTTGGCAGTAGATAAAGGTCAACTCACAGAAGAAAAATCATGTTGTGGTAATATTGAAAAAAGCATTAGAGAGGTTACCAATAAAATCAAGACATTTACAGATTGAATATCATGGTGTGACCACACTGACTACATTTTTTTCTGGTTTGGTTTGGTTTTTCATTGTTTTTTTTTTTTTGGTGGGGTGAGGGTTCATATATAATATGCCCTAAAAATGCAAGATCCACAGTTAAACCTCATTCTGGCAAGACATATGTACTGCCTAACGCTGTTAATGCTGCTTGTACATTTTCAAATTCATTGCAGAAGTTAGAAAAGGAAGAGTTCTTTCTTCCATTGCCAATGTGAACATTGTGTTCCTTGGGAGCTTGTCTTAGAAATGAACGAAGTCCTACCCTGCTCATAAGCAGCCACTCTGTGACTGGAAATCCATTGAGATTGTAGCTAATGCTTATAGTCTTTATATGGTTAAATCCTTGCTGACTTATGTTAATTCCCTTTTCAGGGTGATCCTGGTGAGGGATTGCCAGGATCCCCTGGACGACCAGGACCTCCAGGACCATCTGCTCCTTCCAGAGGATTAGTGAGTATTTGGAGCTCTCTGTTAATGAGCTCAGCTTGCCACAGAGAACTCCAGAACTAAACAGGAGGTTTTCTCTGGGAAAGTAGCCTGACAGCCACAGAGATAATCATGTTTTCTAAAACATTCATGCAGAAATGCAAATAAATGTCTGACTGAAGTGTAAGCTACATAAACACCCAGTATTCACTTTTTAAAACATCAGTGGATGTGTGTGTTCTCCTGTGGAAAAGCAACAATATATGGGAGAACACAAAAATTTCCATGAAAAGGCATTCTAAACTTAAATTATTAATTTCTTCCTGCTACGGAACAGAGAAGTGATTTGACAGTCAGTTATGTTTGCTGTCATTAAATACTAGAACACATACTAACATGATGGCAGTGTTTGTATTTTGAGTGCTTAGTACTCAGGCAATGTTAAAGAATGAGTTTCAGATCCATCTCACTGCAGTACTTGGACTTTTCTCACTATATCTATGAGGATACATGTGCATGCAGCTAAAGACGGAATCTGGCCTGAATTTTAGGTTCATGGTGTGAGAGCTGATTTTATGCTTAGACATAGTTCACCACTGACACCAGTGGAAATCCTGGACTTTTACACAAAACCATCTGTCACACTGGATATCATGAGTGTTTACCAAGAGAGTTTGAAACATATTCCACTAGCCAAAATGGATTATATGCTCCCCTGATTTTGGTCTGCTAAATTAAGCCAATACATTTCTGCAGCATAAAAACAGATTAACTGTGTTCTGCTGCATTACTGAGCCTGCCCTGCTGCTTCAGGAGACCAGCAGGACAGCTCCAAATCCCTAGGACAAGGTGTTCCAGGCCAAAAGTTTTACCCAGTCAAAGGTCACTTCTACAAATATAGCAGGGAACACAGCCTTTCCTTCCTTGTTCTCTGTGACAGCAAGTTTCAAGGCCTTTTATTCTGTAGTGAGGTGGAAGAAGTCTCAGTGCAGCCAAGGAATGCATCCTTAATTCCCAAGCATTTGAAACATTCGCTTTGGTACTATGATAATTTATTCAGGTAATACTTCTCTCGGTGCTTTTCTTTGTAGTCTGCAAAATGTACACAGCTATGAAACTCACCAAGGACTAAACGCTAAGGTGTTTTTTCAACAGAAGGTCTTAGAAATGGCTTTGGTATATTGATTTCTCCTTATAAAAGTCATCTTTTTAATTCCAGTTGTAGTAATCTCAAAATTGGGCTTTTTAAAGGAGGGAAGCATTGTAGGAAACAGGGGTTATTTGTAAGATCTGCATTTTAGGATATTCTTAATGTTGACAGGTACTGTTGAAGTTAAAATTTGTCTGCGATATTATTTCAGTTCACTTAAACATTCTCATGGCATGTGTGTCCTGCAGGACAGTTATCACTGTGCTCATAGAGCACCTGCAGGTAAGTACAGTGCTCTGTGACTACAAAAGAAGATGGTATGAAACACCAGAAACAGAAATGTTTTTGTTGTATTATAATTTATTTTACCAGTGACAGACTGCTGTAAGGATATTGATGATAGCTGTATTTTCAGTTAATGTCAAGTGATATTTCCATTTGTCATCTTTAGAAGCAGTAATTTAAAATGGAATTCTCCTAATTTCAGAATAGACTGGAACCTGAAGAATCAGGTTCTGGAGATACTGACAGAGAGACCGAGATTTTAAGGGTAAGCAAATATTGATATTTTTCATGATAAAGAGCTTTATTTTACTCATGCAGGTTGTAGAATTTTTCATAATGCAAGTTTTATACATGCTTAATTTACAGTATCTAGAAAGGAGTTGTAGGGTTTCATTTCAAGGTCAGAAAAGGCCTAAATGCTTGTGAGTGGGGAAGAAATATGAGACAGGAGGCGGCCACCAAAGAAATATTGCAGGAGGACTTTTCAAAATGAGAAAATGCTTTTAATCTGACTATGAGAAGACAGTAAAGAGGAGAGAGATGGGAATCATAGGTTCATGGAATCATAGAAAGGCATAAATGACATCTTGTTCCATGCCATGGGCAGGGAAACCTTGCACCAGACCAGGTTGCTCAGGGTCCCATCCAACCTGGCCTTGAACATTTCCAGGGATGGGGCATCCACAGCTTCTCTGGGCAACCTGTGCCAGTGCCTCACCACCCTCAGAGTAAAGAATTTCTTCCTAATGTCTAATCTAAATGTACCCTCTGTCAGATTGAAGCCATCACCCCCTATCCTGTTACCATAGACCCTTGTAAACAGCCCCTGTCCTGCTCTCTACCAAGCCTCTTTTAGTCAGTGGAAGGCATTATATGGCCCTAGTCTTTGCTTTTTTCAATATAGAGTATCTGTTCTAAAAAAAAATAAGTGTATCTGTATGAAATGCTTTATGGTGCAGCTTTCTGGTGAACTGAACAGCAGTAACACTGCAGCTTTCTGAGTTCATTATGGTTCCTATGAACTCCAGAATGCTCTAGCACACTGGAGGCCTCTACTTTGTAGCACAACTAGAGGTATTTTTCATTCTCTCAGACTGGTTTCTGCCTCAGGAGTCCTCTTCTGTTTCTTTCTTTTTACTCAGAAGTGCTTACTACCCAAGGCCCTTCAGGAGTCAGTTGCCACATGCTGAAAGTTAGCAATCTTGCCTAATTTAGGAGCCTCTTCAGATACCTTTTGTAGGTGACAAGACAGGTGAGTGCACTGCAGAAGGCTCTGTTCAGTGCACTGAAAATCCAAGATAAGCCTCTACCAGATAGAATCCTGTACATGGCCTCAAGTCAGAATTAAAGATTTCCTGACTTATAGTGCCATGGCCCAAAACTTCAAGCTCTCTGTCTCTGCCTGCTAATGCAACCAGTAACACAGATGAACTTGGACATGGGAGGAAATATTTGCAAACGTACTGTTCCTCCTAAAATAACATTTCCCTCATTTTATTCCATTTGTTTAATTTAATACCTCTGCTCATGTCCATGCAGGATAGATCTTTAGAGTGGAGGCCAGTTTTATAGCACTAAGCAGGTCTGGACCATGAGTAGGGATTCTCAGTGCTCCAGCAATAACATGGACGAACCCTATGAAATGGTAGAGGAGAAACAACCAACCATTTCCCTCTGTACAATGATGGTTTCTTTATGGTTAAGTCTCTTATCATTAGATCGATCCTTGGGATATGTCTGAGATCTCTATTGGGTTACAGAGAGCTGACTTTTATTACTTTTTGTTTTAAATGTTTCTATTTCAATGCTATGAGGTGGCAGAGTTCAGAGAGCACAGGTGAGGGAGATCAGTGTGACCCTATGTAAGGGCATATCTGTGAAACCAAAATTGGTTCTCAGTGAAGCAGAATGTGGGTGGAAACCCCAGCTGAGTTTTATGGCTTTATGAGCCTGAAAAGTCTATGTGAGCTTTTTCCTGTTCCACATATATAGAAATGAACCAGGCTAGGATAATTTCTAACACTCCTGCTGATTTATCCAGGGTCTTCCAGGGCCACCAGGCCCTCCAGGACTGCCTGGTCTTCCAGGAAACCCAGCACCTGATTCAGGTGTAGGACCTCCTGGGTCATCAGGAGAAGATGGAGGTTCTGGGGAACCAGGCCCTGAAGTGAGTACCCTTTTGTGCACAAAGCTTGAATCTTATGCAAATTTATACAAAAAAAAAAAAGTCTTGTTAACCAAAGCACAGCACTAATGTACATTTGACAGACAGATACTGGTGAATCTGGACCAAAATAAATAAAAATTAAGAATGCTTTTGCTTTCAGGAAAATAAAGTTTGCTAAATTACTTACATAATCTTTAGGGAATTTATAAAATAAACTGAATTTTCCTCTTTCCTCTTCTATCCTTCTCTTCAGCTAGGTAGAAACACTTATTCCTCATGTGAAATATAATTTTACTGTAAAAAATGTTGCTAAAGTCTGACTTGCAAATAAATTCTCAGTAAAGTGTTTTTTCAGTGAAGAAAATAATGTTTTTTAGCATTGAACAGCTTTAAACATCCTCTCTGGAATGATGAGATTAGCTCAGCTGTTTGGAGCATGGTGCTAATAAAGCCAAGGTTGTGGGTCTGATCTCTGTGCTGTCCATTCATCTAAGAGCTGCACTTGATGATCCTTTCCAATTCAGAACAATCTCTGTTTCCATAAATTTACTAATATAGTTCCCTTATTCCCTATCAACCATCTGCCAGCAGCAGTTGTTCTCAGGAAAAGATTTTTCCTGTCCATCACAGAGCCCTCAAAGTGAGTAACCATTTCTGTACCTGACAAGGTGTCATTAGCATATATCAAGGAAGTGTACAGGTGACAAGTGTTAAAAAGATCTCACTATTTCTCAGCTCTCTTGGAGGGGTTTTTTTTTGAGAATAACCAAGTTGGGAGTTGATACAAAATCTAAAAAGTGTTTGGCCATCCAGGTGGAAAGCAGCATCTTTTGTGCAGAAAGAAATTTAGGCACCTGAAAGTCTTTAATATGGGATTCAAGAGTCAAGTGCATGGAAAGCCAAGGAAATCCATTATTCTCTGCATCTACTGATTGTTATATGGATGGCAGTATAAAATAAAAAAGTCTAAAATGCTGACCAGATTTCATCTAATTGCTAAACTCCCAACAGCACTCTTTTTATTTTCTGAATCCAAGACGGATCAATTTGTATTGAGGATTACAAATGTAATTTTAAGAAAATGCGTTAGCAGGTCTTACGAAGAAGACAGTTACCCTAATGTTTCATTTACTGCGTTTGATAAAGTGCAGTATTAGATTAAAAGATTCTCTATAACAGCTTCTTTGCAATTCAAACTGTACCTTCAACTTTCATGACTGTGGCTATTTCCATATCCTTAGAACATGAAGTAATTCAAATGGTCTAGGAAATAGTACTAAAATTTGCCATAAAAGAATAATGTAAAAAGGAATTAAAAGAAAATGGAGAAATAAGTATTGATTCATTTTTTTATTTTTAAAAATGAGTGTATTCCCTCTTGTGTAATTTGGGATTTCACAGGCAATAACATGAACTACTTGTAGACAGTCAATTTTCTGGTGCAACAGAAATCATTGTTTCAGGATAGTTCCTGGGAAATGTATCTGTTAAAAAAAGTAGAAGCTAAATGTTAATAAGACTACTAAAGAACACTTTCAGAAGAATCAATCCAGGACAAATCTGCAGGCTACTAAAGGAAAACTCCAAATATTAAGAACACAGACCTATGCATTCCCACAATTTCAGATGACCCAAGAAACTGTCATTCTGCTATTCAAAGATTTGCACACATTTGCACACTCCGAATAAATGAAGTGAGCTCAATTCGCAACAGAAATGTTTTGGTTGGGGATCCTCATTAAGTACCACATTAACACATTTGTGTTATTAAGGGTTTTCAGCTGTGAATTCTAATTCCAGAAGATCAGCCAATCGCTTGAAGTTGGGGACAAGCTTAAGTCCTTGCTAAAACAAGAGCTTTGTGATGTAGCACCTCTTCTCTCTACAAATATGTCTTAGAAATGTTTCAGTAAAGTCTGCATTTTATAATGGGAAATACCCCCACACAAAGTCCTTCACAATGCATTTCATACTGATATGGTATTGATCTGATTAAATACACATTTTCTAAATGCTACATGAAGTTAAATTGACTCATAGCATTGTATAGGGACAGTTTCTATCATAATTTTTTGTTTGAGATAGCTCACAAATGCATTAATATACCCTGATGAGAATAACAAATGTCCCAGCGTTGCCTGCAAGCTACACAAGAGAGACTGTTCTAAAGCTCTTGAGGAAATTAACAATTTTAGCATAATGAAGCCTAAAATTGCTAAGCACTAGAGTGGAAGTAATCAGTAAACTTTAGAATAGTTATTGTTCTTAGCTCAACCTCTTTTCTTATTCTCCTCTGTCTATGTAATCATGCCAAAATACAATATGAAAATGTTTGAAACATACTGAAAATATTTCTGATTATTCTCAATATTAAAAAAATCCATTACTTAGTCTATGACTTACAGTGCATCTAAAGAGCAAAAGCAGGGTGGGGGGGACAGAGAGAGCCAGAAAAATGAGGCTTTGTGATAATTCTGAAAACATCAGAGGGAAACTGCTTTCTATCTGCTTTGCTAGCCATTTATATCCTTCCCCAAAACAGATGAATAAATAAATATTATTAAAGATCCCCAGAGGCCAGAATACACTGCTGTAAATGTAGTCAAAGGCTTTCAAGCTCAATTTTAAAAATGTGGTCTGTGAAATATGCCTGTTACATTTCATGCATGTCTTGTTACTGTGGGCTGGACTTCAATATATGTACAGATTTATTGGTTGATCCTACAAACCAGTGTTTCCCAGCCTGCTTGCTCACTCAAATGCATGCAGGATAAAAGTCATGGATACAACACCAGAAAATGGGAGGAGAACTTAATATACACTTTTCAAGGCAAAACTAAAGTGAGGTGTCATGAACAACATGAGCACCATCAACCAAAGCAAAGTGGCGGCACCTTTTCTTCTGCAGAAGGACTCTTTAGGAACACTGCTCCTGAAAGTGTAGGAATGCGCCTCCAGGCTCAGCTACCCAGGGACACCTGGCAAAGTGAGTCTGAATAATCCAAGTGCTTATTCAGGCTGCCCCATGTGGGGAGCTGAGGCCCAGCCTCAATGTTCCCAAGGGAGGATATCACTGGAGTTTTATGGATCAAGACCTCTGTCAGCCTACAGGCTTTTCTGTTTGCAGTGACAGCACAGAAGTCTCCTGTTTGACACCATTCCCTCCATATCACAACTGCCTTTAGCGATTCTACCACACAGAAACCCTGGCGTTGATTTTGTCAATACCAAAGTTTCCTCAGCTGGGTCTCATCTGGCACTGACATTGCCAAAAGTGTAGATAACTGAGGTGCCTGGGGATTTCAACCCCATCGTGTCTTTTACAGTACCTGCTTGGATAGCACCATAATCTCTCATGCTAAGGTTATATTTACAATATGCTGGGGTTTATTTTTGTTAATAATTTATGATTATTGTATATAGTTTTCTATTAAAATACATTAAAATATTGGTTTGATACAAAGCCAAACTCTCAGAAGAAAGAAATAAAAGTGTTAAAGCTTAGTGGTGGGAGGTACTACACATTACTCTTTCATTATGCTGTATCGTCAGTTCGTCCCTAATACTTAAACACATGTTCTAGAAATCAAGCTCTCAAGTGGCACCTGCTTTAGATTTACTGTCATCTACAGGGCCCTCAAGGTCCTCCTGGCTGTGACGGAGTGGCTGGCCCACCAGGATGGAAGGGAGAAAAGGTGAGTTAAATGTCTGTCTTGCTCCTACTTCAGTGCAAAATCTTTGTCAATTCTAGGCTGTAAGAATCATAAGCAGTTGTTCCTGCAACACAATAGCATCTGGCTTCAGTATTTTTTAATGGAATCCAGATACTAATGGCTTATTAGAACACATCTCAAAAGGCATATTCAGAAATCCAGAATTTCCTATTGGCTAGTGTCTTGTTTTCTGAAGCATGCAATATTTGATATGCAGTATGAACTACTCTGTTGTGATTTGCCACTCAAAAACCAGTAGTGACTGGGCTCAGACAGGTGAATCTGGAGGGGGAAAGGGAGAGCTCCAGTTAGCCCAGCCTGGCACAGAGTGACAGCACATTATATGACAGGGGAGAAGAGTCTGAAGGAGCACAGACCATTTAAATTGGCAAACAAGAGACAAAATCATGGCCTACACTGGCTGGGCACCATATGCCCACCAGTGAAAAGCTGATGGGTCAAGATAAGGACAGAAAGATCACTCAGCAATTACTGTCACATGCAAAACAGGCTTGACTTGGGGAAATTATTATAATCCATTGCTTATCAAAACATCATTTGAGCACCATTTTTTATACCCCACTTCAAGAAGGACGTGAAGAAAACTAAGACAAAGACTACAAGACAATTTCATCCTCTAGTGAGCTTCAACAGCATACTTTCCGCACAAGAAATTGAAAGTAAATTCCCAAGTGTACATTTTAAGCTCACACACTGTAACAGAAATGAAAAGGCAAGTCTTAAATGGCCAGAATATTGATTTATTTTTATCTCTGGAGGCTGGAGGTTCTGAGTTGTGATATCAAAAGCCTGAGGCTGGTAAAAGTGCAGCACACTTGGGAACCAGCAGCAATCCAGAAAGTGCAGTATGTGCATTGCAAAGCAGGCACCTGAAACCCGTGTCCATTGTAATCAGTGGTGTGTGTTTTACATGGGGGAGCCTAAGAACAGAAAGAAGTCTAGCTGAAGTAAACAGAGCATGAATCACATACTATAGGAGGAGATTGATGGGGAAAGAGAAGCAATTTAAGAGAAATTAAATTTCTTTTAAAATCATAATCTTCTAAAAAAAGGGCTGCAATATTTTGCCTCACTGAGTCTGTTTGCTGCATTCTGTATATTTGATAAAAGTTCCGTTAGAATTGAAGCACTATGTGTCTGCATCTGTTCAATACAAATAGGACTATTTTTCAATTTTTACTACTTTTTTTCTGAAAGCCTTTATATTGTAGTATCTGTTTTGTTCTTTATTCGAAATTAATCCAGAGAAGATAACAAGAAAGAAACAACAGGATGCACTGAAAGTAAATTAAGTTTGTTCATTGAGTGACATTCAACATGGAGTTTAGCCATTGCTTTTAGGAAAAAAAAAAAGATCATGTTGCTCCTGGTGCTTACTCATTTTTTTTCAGACTTTACTCAAGAAATATTTCTGCTGAGTGAGTAAAGACAGGAGCTTGCCAACATAAAAATTATTCCACTAGATCCAGAGAAATTCTGAAAATAATTATTAGCATGCATTGTCTTTCTGTCTATTCTGTGTAATAGAAATGGAAAAAAAAACAGTAGGCAAGTAAGGTATATAAAAGCAAATATTGATGAAATCTTGATTGCAACAGAGGATCTTTAAAATATTCCTAGTCATCACATCCTGTGTTTAGAAGGGTGACTTGTACAACTTGAGCAGGACCAGTTTCCATTTCTGTTATAGCCCATAAGAATTTTGGCATTTATGTTCAGAAGCAGGAGGATGTGACCTGCAATGTTTAATTCTCTGTGCTTCAAACCCTTAAAATCTGCAGCAATAATTGAAATACAATATTGAGTCCAGTCAGCATACCGGACCAGAGCTATCAATGTGTTATTGTAACACCTGAATTACAGATTGTTTACTTTTTAACTGAGAGGTCTGAGGTTTCAGATAAAGGGCTCCATGTAAAGGACATCAAATTAAACAGCACAGAAATCTGTGGGCATTTGTATTAAGGAAAAATACCATGAATGTGCTTTTGTTGCATGATAGCCTTATTCTAAGTATGCACAATTTATTTTCTTTTACAGGGTGATCAAGGTCTACCTGGTTCTGCTGGTCCAAAGGTAACAAAAAAGTGTCTTTATAGAATGACAGTATCACTGTGATACAGCACATTACTGAAAAATCTTGGAGACTCTTACTGTGTAACCTAAGTTTCTCAGTTGGCCAGCATGCTTCCCTATGAAGTGTCCTGTAATCAGGTAACCTTGGCTGGACATGGCTCTATCACCCCCTTCCAAATGGGACTGGGGAGAGAGAATAAGACAGAAAGCAACTTGTAGGTTGAGATAAAGTGGTGTTCACTAAAACAAAAAGAAAGTGAAAATTTCCATGTGCATAAGCAAAGAGAAAAAAAGTTTAATCTCTACTTCCCATCAGCGAGTAATATTCAGCCACTTCCTGGGAAGAAGTTGCTCAGGAAGGCAAATACTATAAAACAACAAATGCCCCCCATTCCTCCTCTCTCCCATAGATTTTATATCTGAGCTGACATCATATGGTACAGAATACCCCTTTGGTTAATTTGGGTCAGCTATTTTTGCTTAGTTGTGTCCCCTTCCAGGGTATTGCCCACTCCCAGCCCCCTTGATGGGAGGAGGGGTTGAGAGAATTGTTAAAGACACAGTGCTGATGGTGTGCCGGTGCTGCTCAGCAGCAGACAAAACACTGGTATATTATCAACACTTTTCCAGCTACCAATGCAAAGCACAGCACTGTGAGGGCTGCTGGGGGGAAAACAAACTCCAGCTCAACCAGAACCAATACACATGATCAGAAGGTTGAGAGAGGGAATACTCCCTCTCTACTCTGCCCTCATGAGAACTCACCTGGAGAGGTGTGCCCACCTCTGGGACCCCCAGCACAAGAAAGGCATGCACCTGTTGGAACAAGTCCAGGGGAGAGCCATGAACATGATCGGTGGATGACCTCTTCCTGGGGATGTTCAAGGCCATATTGGATGTGGTTTTGAGCTACCTGGTCTAGTGGAAGATGTCCCTGCCCATGGCAGAGGGATTGAAACTGTGAAACTACTTATTTGCCTCTGCTTAGACATATTCGATATATCAATAGTCGGAATTTTTATTTTAGGGTGATACTGGAGTCGCTGGATCAATAGGCCCCAAAGGAGAAGCTGGCCCTATTGGGTCTCCTGGAAAACCTGGACCACCTGGACCGCCTGGGCCTCCTGGACCCCCTGGACCTCCTGGACCACCAGGACTAAGTTACAGCTTGGGCTTTGAGGTATTTTGCTATTCTGAATTTTGTTGTAAGTTTGGATATATTTCCTCCAGAAGAAAGACAGTGTGATCACCTGTATATTTCACAGGTATTTAAGTCTGAATTGAGAACAAAGTAATTTGTTCTACATTGAAATTTGCGAAGGAGTATAAATACAGAGACACATATTGCTTATTTCTGACCTCATGGTCTGTTTTACTTAGGACAAAAATGTTCTATTTAAAATATAAAATTGCAGATGTTACTTTTTCTACTTCTGAGAATAATACCTTCATCACTTAAAAATATGAGATCGGGCCAGCTCAAGATGATCTTTACATATCATTTGAGAACTGCTCATTGGATAATGTTGTTGGAGCAGAAAGTGGTTTTGCAGTAAAGAAAGGCAAGGGAAGAACACTCAGTCAGGTTCAAGAATTAGAGCTGCCGCATTACCATCTTTGTGAAGAGAGGCCAAGAAAGTGCCACTATCAATTCATATTTGTGTCTTCACTTTTTTCTTCCTTATTTTCCATGCATTTTTCAATTCTAATTTACCTGTGTGGCTCAGCAAACTCTTTCTAGAGTTTTTTATGTCATGGGATATAATCGAATTGGCACAGGAACTCAGGGTAGCCTCATCAGAGAAGTAAGAATGTTTGACCAAAATTACTGGCCCTCTGTCGAGCAGCAGCAGTAAAGTGGTGGTGTTTAAAAGATACCAGTTTTCCTACACATTTCTCTTAGTATCTACTCCAACTCTTTTGTATTTTTCTTTTCTTTACAGACACTTTGAGGTGCCACAGATGTGACCACCAGTGCTTGTTTAGAGACCTAATTTGCTTTCTGATATCTGACTAAAGAATATTGTACTATATACACTACTGGTTTATAATCTCACTGATGTCAGTGAATTTCAATGGACAAAATCTCTCTATCAGTTCACAGGTTCTTAATTGCCAGCACTGAAATTGTTAGCAAGAAGCAGCTTGAAGTCTAAGCAAACAGTCCTTTGCCTTGTCTTAGGCACACTACACTGGTACACAGTCTCCCCTGAATAAATATCTAGGTGTCTCAGAATGAGTTAAGGACCACTGGCAAGTCACAGCTTCATCCCAGGCCTGGTCTGAGTTTTAGCCCAGAATGATAGCTTCTCTGACTTAGAGTCATCTTCTGTGACCTCTGAGGACCCATTCTTTAAGAGATTCTCCACTTTTCACCATTAGCACTATTGGAGTAAAAGGCAATGTGCCCTTATTATGTCACCAAAGAGTCCTCCTGCAATTATGTGCTGAGGATCAAGCTCTGCCACTTTTAAAACCCAAGTCTCAGAGGAGAAAACTTAGCAGATGAGCAGGAAAGGGTGAAAACTGAGAGTCCCCACTTTTATGGATGCAAATGCAGAAGGATTTGATCCCTAACTGCAGAAACAGTATCTTGACCGGCTTCATCTTGAACTTTATGTAGTCCAAACAAAATTGGTATGATTGTCATTTCCCTGAGAGGAATACTACTTTAAACAGGTTTGCTAGCTGTAGCTGATCTTTTGGATGCCCACCCCTGCCATCTGTTGAGGCAGCACCATGGTCTGCCAGTTTATTAGGGTGACACTACCTTTTGGTTGGCAGTCTGTTTATTGCAGTAAGGCTGTTTCTGCAAAATACTCCTGTTAGCACTTGTTAACATCTGTGATCAGCTATGTGCAAAAACCAAATGGCATGGTGTTTGCTGGCACTTATGCTTGCCAAAAGAACAGTTTGAGCTGCAGAAGGTACCTGGTAAACCCATTAAAAACACACAGATGTCAAAAGAGATGATGTGTTATATAAAGCAGGCATCAAGCACTCTCTTAAAGGGAAAAACAGACTGGCACAATGCAGTCAAGGGAAAGAGCACAGAAACACAGTGTGGTTTATCCTCCACAGTGAGAGTTGGCTTAAACAGTCCAAAGAGAATAAGAGTAGATTTTCTGTTGGTATTTGATACACTGATAGCTGATGAAGGAGCAGAATGAAAGTCTGAATGACATTAAATCAATCTCAGGTGAAGTTGCACAAAAGGGAAGGACCTGATTCCAGCTGTGCATTCCTTCTGCTTCTCTTACTCTTGTGGAGTTGACAGAAAAGGTCAGAAGAACAGGATCTTTGTTTTTCAATGGAGTCAGGTCAGATTATGTTTTCCGTACCTTTGGTGTTAAGCTGTCATTCAGTGGTAGCTGAAGGTGATCTCACCCTTCCCCTTACACCATCTCCTGAGTGCACCACAGCTGGACTAAGCTGGGCCATTTCAAGTCACTAACTGGCAGAAATTTAAGTGGGTCAGGTCCTCTAAACATGGTAAGCTGATACAAGGGCTTGCTGTCATTAGGAGGTGGAGGTTCTCCTTTGCTCCTCTTCCTTCCCCATCTGCAGACATTCCTGGCACATTCCTACCCTTCGCATGCACTCATATTCAGTATTCCATCAATTCTTCCACAAGACAATTTAATCTACTAAAATTTTAGAGAACACTTGCACCCCGAAAGTAGCATATTTTCTGCCATTTTAATCATCTAAAGAAAGTGAGGGGCTTCAACACATGATGCTGATGTTGCAAATGAAGGCCGTATGGCTGTGAGCAGGGAAATAAAACAAAGATTAAGATTTTCTCTTTCAGAAAAGGAAACAATTAAGCCAGCGCAGCTGCAGCTAAAACTGCAGCTAAAACCAAGTGAACAGTTCCCTGCTGGCATGGCTCATTCAGATGTTTTGAAGAACAGTCTACAAGTTTGGACTAGGCACAAACCAGGAGATAGGCACAAGAGTGGTGCTGGGCCTGAAACAAGTAATTGTGGCAGCTGCAATTTTATTTCTTTACTGCTTTGGAACTGGCAGTAAGCCAGAAGCTCCTGCTTCTGCCATGTATCTACAATGTCATAGAACAATGAAAGCTGGAGGGAGGCTTCTGCTTTCTGTGTCGTTTCCTTGAAAACTATTAAAAAATCTCCATGGGAAATAATTTGTAGTCTCCTCTCAAGGACTCCCACTACACAGAGACTTATTTCTGAAGTTAGCAGAGGGCAATGGAAAAGGACAGTGGGCTGGAGCAGATGACCTGTAATGAAAGCCTCAGGGAACTGAGCTTGCTCAGTCTGGAGAACACTTAACCCTAATCTCTAGGAGGTTCCAAGGCCTGAGTTTCCAATGCCCTAAACAACTTGATTGGAATTCAGTGTTGACATTGCTTTTGACGGGAATTTGGGAAGGCAGCCTCTGAGAGACCTTTCAACATAATTAATTCTACAATTTGATGGTGGAATTTTTTTCTGCTTAATTTCAGAAAGCAGTATTTTAGGCAGGAGTTCAATGTTTGACTGTGAGAATTGGGAAGAACCTCTATTGATGAAAAGTGATTGCTGCCTTTAAACTGCAAGTTCTCCCTGACATAAATCAGTTTTGGGAGCCCTTACTAGTCATTAGTGTTTCAGTAGCTGGGTGGCAGGTAAATGCTACACAGAAAAATACTGCTTAAAAGTGTGCTTAAACACAGTGTGAACTGTCTCACTTCTGCTTGATGCTCTTCAGCCTGAAGTGCTGGAGCACTGGTGGCAAGTTGGCAAGATAGTACAGACCAGAGTTTCTGTAAGGATGACCAGCATGTTTTTAGTCACATTTGAGCAAAGCCTATCTCCAGAACATCATCCATTTTTCTCTGAAAAAAAAAGTTAATGAGAAAAGATTTAAATATTTGTGTTCAGTATGTTTCCAGTTTGTACAGAACTTCAGAAAACAGAGCGGTTGGAAAAAAACCAAAACAACACAACCAGAAAAAAAAGCCAAAGATAAATTCTTAAATTCTGTAACATTTTGTCTCTTCCATTAGGATATGGAAGGATCAGGTAGCATCGACCTGTTAAGTGAATCAAGAATTCCCAGACCAAGGGAACCAAAGGTGAGTGGATATTTTATGGGAGGGGAGTATAAATTGTTGCTGAGTTGTTTGGTTTGTTTTGGGCTTTTTTCTAAACAGAGGTTTCCTCCATTCTGCTTTTTGGAAACATATAGCCCCAGTCAGCCATAGATTGACAGTCACTACATTGAAATGGATTCACTTGCCCTAGAATGTCATTAAAATAACTGTGTCCTCCAAAGAATCTGAATGGCATTTCTCTGACACCTTATTAGCTAATGATTTTTTTTATTCTGCTCTGGTATATTTTTGAGATATTAAAGGGTGAATAAGGGGTTTTATGTTATCTAGCTCTCTGTTTCTCCCTTCACCCTAATAGATTCCTTTCTCTCATATGAAAGTGACTCACGCATATGAAGATTAAACTGAAATGTTATAGTTTGACAAACAAATGTGTGTAATACAACATGCCACTTTTAAACTAAAAATTTTTTTCCCAGTAGTGTGGAAGCAATGTCTCAGAAAAAAGGGATGCTTTTTTTTCCCATCATTGTGTCTCAGGAGATTTTTTGCTAGTGTGGACCATTTCAATCTTGAAGTAGGGAATATGGGAATATAATCTATCGGTATCAACCAGATCATTTGGATTTATTGTCATTCTTAACAATAGAAGGAGTTCCAGTGGTTTAGTCTGGCAACAAAAGGACACAAAGACACGATCCAGTAGCTACTTAATGAATCTCTTAAGGGCAGCTGCAAGTATGATGAAGCTGAACTGTTCCTTGTAGTGCCAGGTGGTGCAGCAAGGGACAGTGGTCACAATTTGCAGGTTGGGATGTTCAGGCTAAGCCTTAGGAGATGGCTGTTTACTAGAAAGTTGGAGCAGTTGCCCAGGGAGGTTGCAGAAGGTCTGGTCTTGGAAGTTATCGAGGCTTTGCTGGACAGAAACACAGCTGACCTGATCTGAAGCTGGTGACACTTCTGCTTCCAGGGGGTGATTGGATTAGATGGCCTCCACAGGCCTGTACAATCCTATGCTTGTGATTCCATGAATCATCAGACACCAACTGAACAGTGGAGGCAGGAGTGACTTTGAGCAGCTTTCTACTGTGTTGGTTTAAAGTACCAGTAATTGTGAGTCACTGAAACTGTAGCTGATAGCTTAGAGAAATTTGCCCCCTCTTATGTCTTTTCCTAGATACTAAAAATAGTACAAAAATACAGTTACAAAAATAAGTATTGAATCTGTTCGCTGAAACAAGGAGGTATCCACAAGCAGGGCCAAAATTCCACATTCTGACCTGCCTTAGTCACAGCCTTACTCTCACATTGGTTTTATAACAGGCATTGTTTCCAAGTCACTCAGCTATAAATATTCAAAAAATGTCTTGTTGGAGTTGAACAAAATTTTCCTGTTACTGCTTAATTACTCTGCAAAGTTTGAGTCAGTACACAAGAGAGATGAGAAAAGGAGATAAGAAAAATAAGAATTTTGCTGAAATTATGAAAATGCTTTTACATACTTACTGGTACTGCACTATCAGCCATTTACACCTTATCACAACTCCAGAGGACCCAGTGGTGCTTAAGTGAAAACTGAGAATCTGCTTCAAAGGGGGTTGCAACGCAAAACAGCTGCTAAGAAATAAATTACATTTATTGGCACTGTCTTCGTATCTGTTGAGATTTCTATTAATCTTTTATCAGAAAATAGTAATTGGGTTTTAAAGGAGAAATATAATTTTTTTCTGACAGCTCAGCTCTCGTTTCCAGGGTTTCTATTTTTTCTTCCACAGATCAGTGTAAAGTTTTATTGGTGTTTTCTCATTATTTAGTAATACTATTTATATCTGCCTTCATGTTCCAGATAGACAATTCAATCACTTTGTCAAATTCCTTTGTCTTCCATTCAATTTTCTACAATGTCCAATAATGAACTGTTGTCCATTTTACCATCAAAGAGCCATAATTGTTCTTTGCAACCCATGTCACCATATAGAGATGAGAGGAATTTGAATTTCAAAATTATTTTTGAAACAAACCTTTTGGGAAACTGCTTTTAAACCTAGCAAGACTCTGTTGCCTCTAAACTGGTAGCATATCTTAATTTTAGCCAAGAATGCAAATTCAAAAAACTGTAAGCAGTTGAAAGCAATACATCACAACAAATGCTAAATTTGGACAAATTTATTTCTAATATTTTCTAAAAATATGTATTGTATGCAGTGACAACACTAAAGTTGTATTTGTAAGAAAAGGTGCATTTTATTGCTCTCCCTTAACACTACAGGTCTCCAGCATTGTTTTTGTAACAGTCTTGGTAGCAAGTTACATTTTTTTTCTGAAAAAAAATTTTGAAATGCCATGTGGATTTACAAGTAAATTTTTACAGGGTTCTGCAGGAAGACCTGGACAGCGTGGACCATTAGGTCCAAAGGTAAAAATATTTGAAAGATAACCTATATTGCTTTAGTATATTTTTTTTCATATTTTTTATTTCTACATTATCAGAATTTGCCTGAACAAAACAGCTTTCCTTTAGGATTCATATATGGATTAAGCTGGGACAAATTTTGTTCCCATTTGCACTGGATATCTATGCAGAATATGTATTATTAAAATTATTTCACATCCAACAAGAGCAGTGAGTAGATACTAACTGGGCTATTACATTCCATCACATCTTTGATAAATTTTTTTTGGACATCTGGCAATTTCTCTTTGTTGCTCATTTATACATCACTCTGGTCTCAGAGAGGTTACATGTATGCTGTTGAAAGAGAAATCTGCATGACGAGGCCTTCTGATCCCAGAAAGTGATAGGAAAACATTCTGGAAGGTGCTAGGGGGAAGAAGGGAGGAGCAATGACTACTTTGCCTTGGTTTTATTTGAGCTTAGAAGTGCCTGAATTTTTGCACTTTGATGCTGCTACTGGTTGTGTAACCAATGAGGCAAAAAATGGAGAGATGAAAAATCACAGAAGAAAAGGGCAGATTTGCAGAATGGGTCTTTAGACAGGAAGAGGCTTTTCCTATTCCTATGTAAAGCTCGACTACCACTCAGGTTAACAGTACAGCATGACAACACCTTAAATGTGAAGTTAAAGAAATTTAAGGTCTTCATTGCCCTGGGAAATAACAGTAACATTGAAAGGGCAGGAAGTGGAAGATGAGAAGTGGCAGTACCCATCCTCACACTGTGAAATTTTCACCTGAACTTACACCCAGCACTAATCACTGACTGCCCAGTGCACACACCTAATTTATAGCACAACAGCCACCAAAGATCTGGCCAGCCCCCTCTGTCTAAAGTCTGTAAAGCTCAGCTTCTAGGGCTGAAAAAGTCCCTCCATGGTGTACTACTCCTGCTGCTGCTGGAGCCCATTACTTATGAGTGAAAAGAATACAATTTGCACAGCACTTGTTGGTGAGTGGACTGGCAAGAATAAATTTGCTCTCACATGATGCTGCTCTGTGCACATGTGTAGGTGCCGAGCCTCCACGCTGACTGAAAAAAAATTTTTTTAAGAACTTATTCTTATTCTCTGCCCTTAGCTAGAAATTTTGTATCTAAGAAATACTGCTTCACAAAGATTTCAGAAATTGAGGTAGCAAGATTCCTAGGATTTAGGAAATGGGCTGGAGTGGTAGAGATAGTCATAAACCTTGGCCAAGAGACCTCACCATCACCTTGGTTTAATCATGAGTCATTCTTCCCCAAGACACAGGAGAAACAGAAAGGAACATGCCTGACATCTTACAAAACCAGGTATACTATGGCAAAATTAATATAAAGTGGTTATAATACACTATCATTCTCATGGGGATGAATTTTACACCCACTTTTCATGATTATAAATGACTTCACTAGGCAACAGTCGCAAAATACAACAACCACCCACTTCCCAAAACCAAGAGCTAATGCATCACGAGGAATTGAAGGTATAGTTCTGTTTCATGCATCTTTCATCCTTCAAACACCCCAGACAAGTATAGCTGTCAGAGAAGACTAGCTATGATCAAATTTTTTCTCTTTCCTAGCAAGTAAGTATGGATCGATCCAAATTCTGCTTTCACTTTTATTATTATGAAAAGCTGTTTTTGTTAAAAAACAGCCTATAGTCTTCATACACTCTTGAATATATGAACTCCCAAAAAGCAGTAAGCATAAACATAACATTTGAGGCAATGGCTGATTATCCCAGTTTATATTCGGTATCTCCAAAGAAATAAACTAAATTGGATGTTCTCTGTCTGTTAAAAAATTGAGGAACTGTGTCTACTTAGGGCTAAAATCCTGCAGAATCAGTCCCAAAGGTGGAACAGTGCAATGTTCATTATTTCACTCGTGGCTTGACACAGTGCCTGGGGAGGTGGAGAGAGCAGCAGTGTGAGGAGACTGTGTTAGCTGGTTTGGAGACAGATGGTTAGTCCTTTGTGGAAGCACAAGGTCATGGCTGCAGTGGTAGAACTGGGGAATGTTACCATGAGCTGATTTCAGATGTCAAAAGGAGGCTTCAGGAACATGTCTTGGTCAATGCTCAGCAAAAATAATGAGTCGTGACCACAAACTCTTCAGATGTGGTAGCAACTGGGTGATTAAAATCTCAGAACCAAATCACAAATGTATGCCGAGCATCACTTTACCAAAAATATGCCATATTTTTACTGATTGTTTTACTCCATTGGGTTCCTTTGTTTTTAAGGAAAGTAGCATACATGTTTAAAATCCTTGCAATTACTGCTCACTCTAATACTTGAGCCCTCTGTGTCTCTGTTTCAGGGAGAAAGAGGCAACATAGGTCTCCCAGGTTCAAAGGTGGGAAGTTTATTTAACCTGATCTAAAACCTCAGTTGTTTCTTTCCTCTGTTTCTTTTCATCTCTTCATGCACTTAGTGAATGCACTTAATGAACATTTCTTGCTCCATCAGCACAAACCCCTTTCTCTGGTGAATTGTGAGTATCAGGAGCCAGTATAACCTGGTGCTTACGACTTCTGCCTAAAATGTGGTTAAAATTGTGTCTAAAAATTGCATCTAAAAGGTGCTTGTCTTCAAAGGAATCTTGTGAAGCCCTGCACATTTTCATCAGAAGGAAGATTAAAAATTAGCAAAGCTTAGACAGAAAACTAACTTCCACGTGCCTCTGTTCCTTCATATGGTGGTGTGTAGCTCTCACCCCACAGCAGAGCACCCCACAGGTCTGTGCTACAGTCGGAGGCTCATGTCTGTCTTAATCCCTGTCTGTTCTGCTTTGAACTCTTGGAGCCCTCCCTAAAACTCCTGTTTGGGACTGTGCTGCTCCTTGCTGGTCCCTGTCTGATCTGAGTGTCTTTTGCAGCCACAAGCCAGCAGAGAGCGCTGATGTGACTCAGAAAATTTTAAAAAATTTAAAATAAAATAAAATAAAATAAAATAAAATAAAATAAAATAAAATAAAATAAAATAAAATAAAATAAAATAAAATAAAATATTGAAACAAAATAGCCTTCTTCTGCATTTGGGATGGCCCTGAAATCAAAATTTACTCTAGGAAACAAGATAAATGCAGTTATGCTTGATAAGTATTTACAAGAGTATTATCACAGTCTTCTAGCAGCATCTGCTTGTTTATTTTTTAAAAATACCAACAATGTATCAGGACTCTTCTTGCCATAAATTCCATCTGCTGTGCATATTATGAGTGTTGTCATTTCACATAGATATTTGTCAGCATGATAATTAAAGCTGATGCATTGACACACAGGACAGTAGTTTAACTCTTCTTAACCAGTCTGAGACTATAGAATATTTTCTTTATTATTCCTACATGTCCTTTCTTCTGAGATCCTTTTTCTACTAATTGTTATTGTTTTATGTGAGAGTGCATTTGAAATATGTGTATATTTTAAGTGGAGTGACTACAGGATTATTTTAAAAATAAGCAATTTATCCCTTTAACCCTCAAACTAAAAAAGATATTTGTTCTCTTGTACCTGAGCAATAAGCTACATTCTTAAAATATGATGGGAATTAGAAATAAGGATGTCTCTGGATACATCAGTTGCATTAAAACATCTTACCTATCCTGAATCTTTTCTTCCCATTTAAATTTCGTTAGGAAAATGAATGGGAGAAATTATTCAGCATTTGTAATGGTAGGAAGCTATTCTGCAAGTATCAACACACCTAAAATGACAACATTCTGTTGCAGAATAGCTGTTGTTCCAATATTATTTCCTCTGCTGATTTACGTTTGCTGCAGATAGATGCTTGTAATTTTCCATAAGCACTTGAGAAATTTATGTCCCAAGAACCATTGTTACTGCTCATGCAGATACCAAAATCCCAGTAGCTGCTTTGATGCCTAAATTCCATTAGCAGTCAGACACCCTTTATCCTGTCTATACAATTGTTTATAAAATGAAGAACAGAGTACTTCAGAAATCATACTTTATTCCTGACCCACATGCTTCACTGATCACTGACAAAAGCAGAAATAGCAGTGACAATATCTTTTCTTAATGAAGCAGGCACATTAAATCTCTTATGGTGGTACTATCTGCTGTTAAAACCCACAAAAATTTTCTTCAAACAGAGCAAAAAGTTGGAAACAAAACAGTATTTTCCAAAAACCAAAATGAAAAAAAAAAATCCCCAGCATATTAAAAAAAACCCTCAAAGCCAAAAAAAACCCAAAAAAAAAAAACCTCAAAACCACATACAAAACAAACACCCAAAAAACCCCACCAAAAAAACAAGATAACAAGAGTAGTTGTTCCTTTGGATAAATCATTAGGCTGCTCTGTGTCATTTCCTTTGCTCTTTCATATGATGCAGAGAAAAACAGATGCAAAAAGTGTAGCTCACTGTTTATCTGGTCCTTTAAGAATTTAGAACCTTCTTTTATCCATTTTTCTCAGGGCAAACTGCACTATCCTTAGTGCATCTGTTTTTCCCATAGAGCAGAGTAGCTGTCAGACTCCAGCAGTCATATACAGGCCTCTATCAAAATACAGCAGGGGGTGGTTTTGCCCCACATACTGACTCCTGTCTACATCCAATGCCAATGTCTACATCCCTTCTCTTCCTCCAGCTTGAGAGTCACTTAAGTGAAGGGTGGAAATAACTCATCAAATGTATTTTGAGGGAAAGGAATGAAATTCATCCTTTTGCTAACAGGGGTGGAAGCAGTGAAAAACGATTGAAGCTGCAGGGGAAAAAAAGCCATAAGCCTACTCTGGAGAGGGGGAAAGAGCAGGAGGAGTGGAGAGAGCAGATGACTAATGAGATAATGAGTCTTCCCCAAACCTGCCCACCAGCCCGTTCAGAGCCATATCGTGACCCTCCCCAGTGGCAGCCTCCTGCTTGTGTGAAACTGAATGCAGTTTAGAGAGAATAACTGTACGTTCTTTGTGGCAGGGGATGCCGGGCACAGATGGAAAACCAGGCTTTCCTGGCATTGCTGGGCATCCCGGAGAAGTGGTAAGTAGGGTTATCATCCTCTCTGATCACTGACACACACTGGCTCCCAAATCTACCTCTTACAGGTCAGCAGGATAAGTGCTTGCTAGCAGACTGTGAAGAGCTGGGGCTGTGTTTGTCCTGCTTAACCTGGAGCAGTTACCTCAGACAAAAAACACAGAAGCAGACTGTACCTTGCCCATGCCTCCCTCATCAGTCAGAAGAGATACAGGCATCTCCAGAGGCTAGTTCTGATTTCTCAATGCTCCTTCTGCTTTTAATTATTCAGAATTCAGCTCTGCCTTTAATTAGAGGAAAGCCAGCAGGCTCATAGGTGATTTCAATCTATTTCTCATGCTTAAGACTCTCAAGAATTACAGCGTGCTTTGCTTGGGAAGTCCAACGGCTCATCCCCTGGCACCTTCCTCTCACTTGTGCCAGAGAAGTGTCTGCATTTCCAGCACAGGGAGTCCTACAGACGGGCTGATCAAGCTTAGAAATAAGCTGCCTGAAAGATGACAGTTTAGCTTCCCTGTGTTCTCCTATCTTGTCTCCTGGGAAATCCTGGGCACAGCTGATGTGGTTGATGCTGGAAAAGGACAACACAGCCAGATATGGCTGATTTCAGTGCAGTGAAAAAAATGTTCACTGGATTAATTCCTAGCTAATGAAATGTTTTGTGCCCATTGTGCTTCTAGTCATCTGTGAACTCTGTAAAAGTTCTGGGAAATACTTTTAACCATCAAACCTTCAGAAGATCTGAGTTGAAACTAGTTGGCCCTATGTTTCTTTTGAGAGAGCTGGGAATTATCATTCTGTACATGAAATTCACTGCTGTGCTTTTTGTGAAGCAAGAGAGAACACATTTCATAATTTCCCCTTTTAAATCACTTATGCTCTTTTTTCTTTTTTTTTTATCATCTGAAGGGTCCAAAAGGAGAGAAGGGTGACCCAGGACCTCGGGTGAGATTTTGTGGATTTCACTCTTTTCAAGAAACCTATGTGAACTGTAGCGCTTAGTTTATGGGTTTTGCACATGTAATGCTTTTGAAATAGGGTGAACCAGGACAGGATGGGAACAGTATTGTGGGACCGCCTGGACCACCAGGACCACCGGGACCAGTCATAGCAATACCTGAGGTAAGTGTGCATGTCGAGCATTGAGGTCTCTAACTCCCCTTACAGAGAAGAGGGCACAAGTGGTTAACACACTGGCAATTCTGCTGCTCACATTCAGGTCATAAGTCTATTCCTCAAAACAAAAGAATCTCAATATGTCTCTGTATGAAATTATTTAGTTTTGAAAATGCTAGATTGGAAGAAAGTGGGTAAAGAGCTTAACTACAAGAGTTGTGAGATCATATTGTGCATCTTGCACAAACTCTTTAGATGATTCTGTAGAAGTTGTGAACATGAAATAGAAACCAACAGAGAAATACAAAACTGGGAATATTTAACACAGCATAGCACCTGAGACACAGCAGTAAGTGGGGGAGGGTAATTTCCTGATAGTTGTCCACTATACAAACCAGAGCACTGACTCTGGAAGAAACAAAAGGTAAAATAGTAGAAGCCCATAGAAAGTCTCCACTATGCTTTAGATGCAGGTATATTTTCAGTTAGTTTTGCTGTGTGTACATCAGCCTTTGCAAAAAACAGTACTATATGCAGTAATGAAGGCTGGAGATTAGGATGAATCCCACTTGGAGCTGACAACAAAAATCTTAGTAGTTGGCCTGATGTAACATTAAGATCTGGAGGAACTGTGAGTGACTGCAGGAAACCACCTCTGAGAGGTGGAGGTGCCTAAAACAGCCAGACATGCCCACAGGAATACATATAAGGGCAGTAAGAAGTGTTTTGTAACTGCAAGAGAAAATGCCCAGCTGAGAAATCTGTGTTAAGGAGAGCTTGGTGCCATCATTATCATAAAGCTGAACTACACATAGCCTTTTTTGACTGAAGCAACTGGGCTTTCACTTAGGCTTCTGCTACCAATAGCAAATATAACATTAATTTTCATCCCATAGGCTTGAACAGGTCACCAGTCTCACCCGTCCTACCTGAAGTGTTTTTTCTTTACTGACTTTACTGTGAATCCATGCAGAATACCAGGATCTTGGATCCTGAATCTTGGATGAGCTGAATTATAGACTTAGAATGATAGAAATGTTGGTTGTGGTCGAAGTCCTGCTCATAGTGGGACTGTCAGCAGCTCTACACTTTATCTCAATTCTGTTGGAGTTCCTGGGGAACTGCTCAATAGCTGTGATAGAAATGCTGATGTAAAATTCATGTTCTTTCTCACAGCCCTGCCACAGTGCCACTGTGGGACCTTAATTCTTATCAGTGACTAAACAGCTCTGTTTGCAGAAAAAATGAACCTCAATGTGTTGCTCCATAGCTCATTAATACTTGAAAAAAACCACTATGACAGCCTCAGAGGGGGAACTGTACATATAAAGAACATAAAAAGATTATTGAATCTGACATAAACTAATGACGCTTGCTGGAGGCTGCATGGCTCCCTATGTGCACTAGTCACAGTCCACACACCTGTCAAATATGTAGCTATGTCTGAAGAAACCTAAAGTGCATCCTCTGTGTCCTCCTGATCTCCTGTATGAACTACTTTTACCATGTATTACAGAAATGTATAGAGCCTGGTAGAATCTGTATTGCATTAGGTGTATTACAAGTCCATACAGAATCCCATTTCCTTAAGTACTTTTGGGTTTTAGAAGTAAGCTCTTTTAAAAAATTGAGAGCATTTATGGCTTTATATACATTTGTAATGTAGGTGTTCTGGGGAGGTACATCAAGAGCTGTCAAATGCTCTGTATTGTTAATCAGAAGATTTCTCTGAGAACTTGGTGTACTGGATTTTGCTACAGTAAATGAAATGTGTGGGGAAGTATACGTCACTATGTATGACATTGAATTCTTCCTATCTCACAAATGTTTGTGTAAGAACAGGACATTTGTTTGCAGTAAGTTTGCTGAGATAGACATTAAGTGTGTTTTGTTGACTCAGTCTCTCATCTTTCATAGTAAGCTTCAAATATGAAAAAGAACTATTGCAAGTTGGAATTGCAGAACTAAAATAAATAACACTGCCAGCTGTTGTAATATGGATATTGGCTTGATGTGGATAGAACAGCAGAGATCAGTGATCTGAGTGAACCACAGGGCACTTAGAGAGATTACTCTCCAGGTCAGGGTCATTCATTTAACCATTGTGTAGCCAAGAACAATACTTCTTGGGCTACAGAAGTCCAATGGACTTATCCATCAGAGTTGGAAGGAAGTTTTCTAAAGAAGGGCTGTGTGGCTACTTATGTTGCTTGACAAAAAAATAAGCAAATAAAGAGTTAGTTCAGTTCAGCACTGTTGAAATATTTAGAGCTGACATGGACAGCTGTGGCTCAGGGCCAGGTATCACCAGTAAGCATCTGGCTGATAGCACATTGATTGAGCTGCACTGAAAAGTGGACCTTGGTTTCCTTCTCATTTCACCTGGCCCCTATGTGAATGGAGGGGATTTGGTTCCTTCAAGAACCACTTCTCATACCATGAACATAAGTGTTAGGGGAAAACTGATGTCTGCAGTGGAACCTCTCCGTTTCCAGGCTTCTGCAGTTCCCACCAGCAATGTGGGTCTCAGAGGCTTCCTGTCCTTGCTGCCTCCTCTGTTGCCTCCTGTGACTGATCAGGAAGTCTGCTCTGACTCATTATGTTTTAAAAAAAAGTATTCCTCTGTTTGCTGCTGCTTGATATTCCAAAACACTAAAATCAATATTTCTCATCCTATATTGGCTATTTCACTCTTTCAGAGCATAGTTGCTGATACTCAGTGCATTTTCATGAGTGGAATCGTGATAACCAGAAAACCATAATATTTGTTGCTATGATTTTATCACACAAATTTAGTTTGGTATAGTACAGAAGTAATTTTGAATAGAGAAATATTATTGGATTTAAATTTCAAACTTTTACACCTTTATTTTTGGCTGGTGCTATTTACGCATAGTTTAGCTACAAGAAACAAAAGTCACAAAGAAAGGTTAATGCTGAGGGTGTAAAGCAGATGTCAAAAATTTTGTTCAGCCAGTTCTTTATATAATTCTGATAAGGCCAAAATTTCTATAATTATGACAAGGAATTTCTATATTATAGAATTTCTATAATCCTGACGAGGCCTTTTGGATGCAAAGCTGAAGGTTTACTTAGAAATGAACCCAGACAATCATCCTAAAATATAACAGTGAAGAAAATATGGAAAACAATGGTGTCCTTACTATTGTAGTTAGCACTTTCTGAACGAATTCAATGAGTTATATTGCTGCATTGTTGTTATTAAAGCTGTTTGAACATCCAAACTCAAAGCTGAATAATTATATACCTGGAGGAGGTTGTGAAGAGTGCAGTCTTTTCCTCTAATCATCACTCTTCTACCTTTTGTTTTCAAATGTTCTTCAGCATTATGTACAGTTTTCTGACTTCCAATCACAATTTCCATTTGCAGATCAACTGTATGTGTAAAATATACAAGGTGCCCAATCCCAAACTCAGCAAAGCCTTTGGGATTCTTTTCACTGACTTCAATATAGTTTGGATTGAGCCCAAAAACAATGAATAATGAGTGATTCCACAATGAAAAGACCATGTAAACCCAAGGCTCCTGGATTTCTTCCTCCAGAAAAAGCAAAACAATCACAGCAGCAGGACTCTATTACTGTCATTAAAGTAGCAGCCCATGTCCTGTTCCTTTTCTGGGCCATGTAAAACTGGAAATAGAGTGGGACCAAGGGCATCATACTATTCCTGAAGAGTGCAGCAGAGTTCATGCAGTCTGGGAGATGGAGTGCTGCCTGTAGGATCTAAACTCTATTTTTACTTGAGAATTTCTCCGGTGGTTTTTGTAGAACATGAGGACAGGGAGTAGAAAGAAGCACCCAGTAGAAGCAGCAAGCTTTAGCTGTATGAATTATTCAACATGACCTCAAAATACAGAAAGCTGCCCATACACTGCCATGCTCAGATGACAATGGATAGGATAGGATAGGATAGGATAGGATAGGATAGGATAGGATAGGATAGGATAGGATAGGATAGGATGTGTGATCTGGATTCGACAAATAGTATTCAGAGACTCATAAGAGTATTGGAAGTGATCTCTGGAGGGCATATGGTCAAACCTCCTATTCAAAGCAATGGAGTTTCAAACTCAATTCCTGGATAATGTATTCATAATAAATGTTGGAAAATATTGTGGTCTGGTCATGTTGATCTACACATGGTTGCAGGCAGTAAGAGGCATTCAAATCTCACAAAACCTCAGTGACAACGTGTATATTCATGGGCTAAGTAAATCCCTGCCACATAAAAGGCATGCCCTGTCCTGGCATTGAAGAGTCCTGGACCACAGCTCCAAAGTCCTTGTCCACCTTCATTAGTAGGATTCTGTAATTGAATTATGCAGGAATGCCTGGGCTAGTGGGGAGCTCACCAATTCCAGGATACGAAGCAGTGCAATTACACTGTGCTGTTCAGGCATCCTGAGACTTGATGCTGGGTGGTGCAGGAGCTGCTCCCCATCACAGTTTGGGGTTCCAGGCTAGTTTCAGACACAGCAGTGTGAACAGTGCTGACTTAAAAATCACAGCATGGTGCTGCATGGTGAGATGCAGACATGTCCAGAATACAATTAAAACTTCAACTCTGCAGCAGAGGATGAGTGTGCTTACCATCTTAGAATGCCAATGACACACTGGAGCATAAAACCTCCATTTTATCTTTATCTTACTGAGGAGAAATGGCTTCAGGCTGCAAAATTTGGTGTCATAGCTTTCAAATTAAAAAGGTGACACAATTAATTAAATTTCTAAAAGCATTCTGAGATCCTTACAAAATAAATGTAAAAGAAATTATAGTGTTTTTTATTCCAGATGTATAAAGAAAATTAGAAGTAGAGAGCCTTTTCTGTCACCTTATTTATTTTTGGGGGTTTTTCATAGTTATAAAGAAATAATTTACCTTTCTAAAAATGTGTGTGAGCCTTAGATAAACCATTTGAAGTAATCTGTTTCTTAACCCCTTTTTCAGTTACTTCTCAATGAGACAGATGGAATTTCTAATTTTACTGAAATTAAAGGACTGCTTGGGCCTCCAGTGAGTATATGCTGCTTTATTAAATCTTCAGATTTGCTCTATCTTCAATATCTTCTTTTGAGTATCAACTTGAGATGAGTTTCCTATACTTTAGGATTGTGTTTCTGCTAACTTCAGCACCAAACTCTGTGGAAGTACTTTCAGGCAGAACTCACTTCTGTGTGAACAAACTGCTTTTACACATTTATATGAAATAAATTGGCTTATCTCTGATTCTGAACTATATGCTCAGAATTATAGAAATGTAGAACTGTTGCAAAAATAGAGTCCAAGATGTACATTTCTTCCATTTTTTTTTCTTCATGATTTCAAGTTTCAAAGTATTGGG
Organism: Agelaius phoeniceus; assembly: GCF_051311805.1. Taxonomy (NCBI): domain Eukaryota; kingdom Metazoa; phylum Chordata; class Aves; order Passeriformes; family Icteridae; genus Agelaius; species Agelaius phoeniceus. The sequence continues at coordinate 59,737,317 of NC_135265.1, forward strand.
ATAAAAAGTATTTTGCTCAGTTCTGCTTGAGACTTCAACCAGAAATGCTAGGCTCCTGTCAATGAGTTTAGTCGCACACAAGTTATAGCTGTGAATGAAAAACTAGGTATTTCATAAGACAACAAAAGATGTGAAATTGAGGTTCTCTTCTAGCTGCAAAATAGTTCAGTCAAATATTTGAAATGCTGAATGCTTCTTGGTAATGATTTGAAGTTCCTAGGACTGGATCCAAAGAGAAATCTACCTATTCTGGTCATGAAGTCTATTCAAACTTTCCCAAAACTGTACAACATGTTGCAATTTGCAAAAAGTTAACCACCACAAATTAATCACCTTACTTTACAGCTAGTTTAATTTGGGAATTCTAGTTTGTGTATTTAATTTTGTCTGTTTTCTTGTTGGTGAGCACAGTGATCTTCTCCACATTAAAACCCTGATGAAACAAAGAAAGTCAGAATGTTCACAGCCAATAGCAGAATTTCATTCTACACAAAGTTTGCAAAAACTTTGTATCTTATTATTACAGCTGCCTCAAAACAAATATTTACTGAATGTGTCATTGAACTGGGAAGAAGGGCATTAGCTCCAGCAGCAGCTTGTAACCTTTTTCTGCTAGCCTAGCATGGCTCTTTACCACTTGTTAAACCATAGGACAACTCCATGTTATTGTGGCTGCATCCAGCCATACTTATAAGTAAAACAGTTTTCATGGAAGGGTATTTTCATGTATTTCCTAAAGACCTGGTTCTCCTAATCCCTGGACATAATAGGATGCGAGGACAGTATGGGTCCCCTTGTGTGAGCTCTGCCACAGTACTTGCCGTAGGTAATTCAAACCTTTGTTTTGTGATAGATGTTAGAATCACATTCCCACAAAAAAAGAAGCAGGTTCTGTAGCTTGAAGAGCAGTTGCAGTGAGAAAGCTTTGAACCTCAGTCTCAAAGCTCTAACCCTTGCCAGGTGCAGTCTCATAGTGGATGGGGAAATAAACATTCTGCTGATCTGAACCAGAATTTAAGTGTCTCTCTGCAGTTACCAGAGCAGGGCAATTTTAAATGTGCCCAAAACAAATCCCAATCTGTGATGATTCTATTCTCAGCCTATTACACACTCTGTTTTCTATCCAAAGACATCCAGGACCAAAATGGGAAAGGTGAGTGGCTGCTGTGGTCTCTGTGCTGGCATCTGCAAAAGATTCAGAGGAGGCTGAATAATGGTTGCATGCCTTTCATATGTAGAAAATGTCATCCTTTTTCAGTCTTTCTGGATCTCTGCCCCACCAGTTTTTGAGAGTAAATGCTAAATTAGAAGCATAGGGTGTTGTGGAGGTTCACACCTTTACTGTCAACTGAATGAAGTTCTTAATTCAGTAGCAGATGAGTTGATATTCACAAATCACACAATACATGAAAAATGCATATTCTGTTTTACAAGCCTGTAATATGTGTTTGTAAGGGTGTGAGTTTTTTAATTTTGCAGGGGCCAGATGGCAAGCCAGGTCTACCAGGATTTCCTGTAAGTATTAATTGCCTAGGATTTAAACGTATTTCCTAGGATTTTAAAGTATTTTTCAATACAGTTTAATAATTTGTAAAATGTATCTTGTACACAATTTGCATGAAGTCTAATAAATTTTCATAGAGGATGCTGCAGGTCTGAGGAAGTTACCAGCTGAGCTAGAAATTTATTCTGTCGGAAATGAAGTATATTCTGCTAGGCTCATCTCAGTGTCAGTTCTGTAGTTTAAATCTGGGTGTAATTAATGGAAAATTACTACCTAAGGAAAGGCCTATGCTGTATAGGAGAAACAAATGGAACAAATGGAATTCTAAATGTTATCTGCACGTATATGTATGTAACTGTGTTATTCCTCAGGCTTTTTTGTCACCACTACAGAATACAGGAAAGCCCTATAAGATGTTTCCTTTTTATTTTATCCTTTAGGAAATACTTATGATTTTTCATAACATACCAGGGCTATCATATAAGCATTTCACAACCATAGTATCAAAAGGTGCCTTTTGCTGCGCTGTTTATCTATTGCGCTCAGGCTGCCATGCAAACATGTATAAGCATCTTCATCGATGACTTAGACATGGGACTTGGAAGGATACCAACTTTGCAGACAATACAAAATTGGGGGGTGCTGTTAACTCCCTCCAAGGCAGAAAGAGCCTGCAGAGATACCTGCATAAATCAGAGGGCTGAAGGATCACCAGCTGTATGATGTTTAACAAGGGAAAGGGGCAGATTCTGCACCTGGGATGGTCACCCTGATTGTGCATGTAGGCCAGGGAATGAGATGCTGGAGAGCAATGCCAGGGAAAAAGACCTGGAGGTCCTGGTCAGCCTCAGGGTGAATCTAAGTCAGCAGGGCCCTGGCAGCCAGGAGGGCCAGCCATGTCCTGGGGGGCATCAGGCACAGCATGGCCAGCTGGGCAAGGGAGGGGATTGTCCTGCCCTGCTCTGCATTTGGGCTACCTCACCTCAATTCCTGGGGGCAGTTTTGAGTGCCACAATATAAGAAAGACATTAAACTGTTAGAGAGTGTCCAAAGGAGGCCTGTGAAGATGGGGAAGGGCCTTGAAGGGATGCTGTGTGAGAAGCAACTGAGGTCATTTGGTCTGTTCAGCCTGGAGAAGAGGAGGTGGAGGGAGACCTCATTGCAGCCAACAACTTCCTTGTGAGGGGAAGAGGAGAGGCAGACACTATTCCCTTCTCTGTGGTGACCGGTGACAGGACCTGAGGGAATGGCCTGAAGTTGTGTATGGGGAGGCTTAGGTTAGATATTAGGAAAAGGTTCTTCACCACAGATTTGTTGGGCACTGGAACAGGCTCCACAGGGAAATGGTCACAGCACCAAGCCTGACAGAATTAAATGAGGGTTTAGACAATGCTCTCAGGCACATGGAGTGACTCTTGGGGTATCCTGGGCAGAGCCAAGAGCTGGACTTTGATGATCCTTGTAGGTCTTTTCCAACCCAGAATACTCTGTGATTCTGTGATTATTTAGCTTATGACTTCAGAAAGTATTGTTCTAATTATTGTGTTCATATTCTGTGTGATGGGATAGAATTACTTTCCCTTGTTATGATTGTTTGACAGTTCAGAGCATGCATATGATCTCAGGATCCTTTGTCTATTGCCTGAGAACAATTAAGCAGAAAACTGGGAAAGCTGACAAAAGATGTTAACAAAATGCCGGCAAAATGCCCAAAATTCCACAGAAGGTTGCTTGGTGAGTCCTGAATATCATGGACTGCAAAGAAAGGGGGAAAAAACTCCTCAGACATACATTTCATTTGAAAAAGGGCTGATAACATTTAGAAGATGATATAGTGAATTCTTGGTCTCTGTCCCTTATAGAACTTCTACAGACATGAAAATACCATTCTTGATCTCACCTCATGTCTTTTATTTATCTCTTGACAAATGCAGAAATTATGTAGACATGAATTTAGATCTTAGTGAGCAAAAAGAATGCTTCTGAATGCTCTTGGAAGATTGTAAAGTACAATTTGATCTGATAGGAATGCTTTCCCCACAAAGCAGATAAAGAAATAATCTTGTTTTCAAATAGATAAACTCTATTTCATATACCCTTTTTTTTTTCTTTTTTTCCTTTTTTTTTTTTAACATACGGTTAAAAATACACCTTCAGAAAGTCTGTTGAAAATCAGTCTGGCTGAATGATCATGGAAAGAGAGAGGATTGAGTACAGAAGAAATAGAGAATTTTAGGTTGAATTTCCACTCTTATTAATGTTTGCATATTTCCCTTTGTGTGTATCATCTACACTGTGATAAACATAAGGTATTTTTCATTTTGGTCTTTCTAAAGACTTTCCTTATGTGATATCTGGTTTAGGGAATAACTTTATTCAGAGAGCAATTTTGTCTTGTAAGAATTCTTAGATTGCAACCAGAGTGATTTAAGTTCAAGTTTGCCAGTAATTTAAAATTACATTTAGTAAAATAGCCTAGTTCCATATTGTTCATAAATATCACTATGGATTTATGTACTTGTTTTTGCCTAGGGCCCTCGGGGTCCAAAGGGTGATACTGGTTTGCCCGGATCACAAGGACCTAAAGGACAACAGGTATGAAAAAATGCATAAGAGAAAGTATAGACTGAGAAATGTGTTAGATGACAAGTACTTAGTGACATTAGAAGTTTAATGATTCTAATTTTTGTAGGAATTGGGTTTTTAATTAGCTCATGTGAAAAATGTACTAGGGGAATGAAAATGCTAAATGACCTCCCCTGATACAATCTTACCAAGAGCTAATCTTCCTGCACCAGTGTTGAAATTCATCAGTGCAGTATGCATTTATCAGGTTAAGTCTCTTTAAACATTAAACATGAAGTGACCTCTTCTTGCCAGCTGATTGTTGTGCTGACACCCTGGGATCCTATCCAAAAGCCCAAATTAAAAAAAAAGATCAATTTTTTCCTCCTCCTATGCCAGAGAGGGCTTTGCCTACAGAATGAAGACTGCAATTTTCAATTCTCAAAGTTTAAGACTTGAGGCACTCTCTTCTTAGGATTCTTTCTCCTGTTTCTTCAGAAAAAGTGTGTATTTTATAGCTCTGCTGAGAGGGTACTAAAGACTGACTCTGTTCTTCTGTAAATACTGCAGCTGTTCCAGTTTTTTCCCCTTCTTATAAACCTTCAGGAAGCAGGGGACAGGAACATCTAATATATTGGGTATACCAAGAAAGAAAAACAAAACTACTTTCTGCTTAGCTGAGCTCACTTTCTCACAAGTAATAGGAAGACTTGGAAATGGTTAATTATGGTTTAAATGGGGTAGCAGATGAACAGCACTGTCATTGCTCAGAAGGAAAGCTTTCAGGCCATGTTTACCAGTCCCTGCTTATCATAAGGTTTCCTGTTCTTATACAAAATGTATTATATGATCAAGCTCAACCTTAGAACTAGTTGGGTGATTTTTGGTTTAGGTTGTGGAGGTTTTTACTTTTGTTTTTTTTGGTTAGTGCTCTTTTTTTGCTTCTGGTGTCTGCACTGGCAGGAACTCAAAACTTAGAAAGCATTTAATTTTGGATGCACCAAAAACATAGTGATGTCTCTGATGGTGTTTCTGAGCTGTGAACACCAGGCTATGCTCAAGAGTGAAGAAGTTTGGGAACCCCAGTGAAGATGTACAGACACCTTTACTTAAAGGATCGTGAAATTCAGCCTCAGGTCCATACATTCTCATAGAAGATAAAGTCAGTGAAGCCAACCAAGTCTTAGGGAGATTCCAAAGTATCCAAAGTATCTTCAGGGAGACTTCAAAGACTCACAACAGTTTAAGAACCTGTGAGAAGAACTACAGGGGAGAAGGTGAGTTACAGCACCTAGAGTTCAATGAAAGGTCTGTAACCTGGACTGGCATTTTAATCAGCAATGCAATTGCTAGCTTCAAGCTGGATTTCTTCCATGACATCCTGGGAAAGATGTTGTAGCAAGCTGCCTGAGGTAGGAAGTGGAAAGTTACAGCTTCTGAATGCTCTTGAATGACCCAGCCTGGGAACGATGAGCTTAGCACTAAGTGATAATTTGTGGTGGTGGAACAGGACTTCAGAGGGTCACAGTTTGAGTGCTGGGACTTGACCTTCACTAAAGTTAATGAGGTTCCATCATGCAAGGCACATAGAGAGAATGATTCATACTTTCCTGATAGTGAAATCTGAACATTTACTGGTCTATCAAGATGATACATTTCCAGCAGGGTTTACTGACCATTAAGCTGATGGTACACAAGAAGACAATAACCTGTCTGCCTTTGGCAGAGACCTTTTGTGAACACAGTATGTTTCACATACTTACTCTATGGAGAGCAAATGAAGTCTTTTTAGAAAAATAAGAACTTATTCTTCTCAGGGAGATATTTTTAGTGTACTTTATTATGTTTTTAGAAATATCATCTCTTTTCTTCCCCGGAATTAAGATTCACCCTACTCACACTGATATCACTTTATGTTTGATACCACAGCATGACTAATCTGTCATGCCTCAAACAAAAGTAATGCTGCCTTGACTTCTGATTCACTGGGAACTGCTTTGTAAATAGTAATTACTCTGATAATTGCAGGGTGAAAAGGGAGAACCAGGAGCTATCATTTCTGCTGATGGATCTTTAACTGAATTATTAGGAAGAAAAGGGGAGAAGGTGAGCTAATACTGTGCTGTGTTCTTTCAGAATTATTTGGTGGCCATGTTACCAGCCACCTCTGCTAGACTTTGCAGGAATTCTCCTTGTCATTGTTCTCTATCTGTGTTGGTCCTCAACAGGGCGAAGCTGGAGTGATGGGACCAGTGGGACCAATGGTAAGATGATTCCAAAGATGAATGGTTTTTTATTTTTTAATTTTGCTTTGGCCTTACAAATATTAGTAAATGTAAAGGTAGCATGGTTAGCTTTTCTTTCCTTCTGAGTAGGGATGATAAGGAGTATTTGTGCTTCAGGGCCATCAGTCTCCTTTAGAAAAGAATTGCTTGTTACATATGTGGTGCTGTAACTACTGATTTATGCAGAGCTTAAATTCTGGTAGAACAAATGTATCTGTTACTGTCTAAGCTGACCATGAAATATCATCAGAGCTAGAAATTTGGATGATTTTTGACTCTGAGTGAACTGGATTTGTTTAGCTCTGAAGATAAAAGATTAAGAGGAGCTCTAATTGCTCCCTGCTGCGGCCTGAAAGGGAATCATAAAAAAGAATCAGGTCCTTCTCAGAGGTGCACAGGAAAATGACAAGTAACAAAGATGTTGTGACATATATAGATATAAAGGCAAAAATTCATGTTAAAAGTGATTAAACACAGAAATAGGTGCCCAAAGAGATGATGGATTCTGGAACAAGGTGTTGAGTGGCATGACCTAACCTACAAGCCTAACATACAAGTTTGTCTTATAAGCAAGGGGTTGTGCAAGAGGATCCCTCTCTTTCCACCTAAATTATTCTCTGTTTATATGATTTACATTAAAACAGCTAATTGTATTGGCTCAATTTCTGTCAATGCCAATAAATTGCGACTGTGTTGGATTCTGAGAAAGCTGTACACCAGGCAGCAGAGTAGGACCAGGTACCAACATCAGGATTTAGAGGTCTTCTTTCAGGTATTTGGTCTGATACTTTTGACTGGACATGGAAGGTCACAAGAAAGCATAATGAATTAGTTATAAAATAAGAACAGTTGCCCAGACTCAGCAGTGTTAGGGCACCAATTTCTTCTAGTCTAGTATTCCAAAAATCAAGGATGTCGAGGATGTTTCTTTGCTTCTGCTTTTGATGTAGCCTGGTCACTGTTGTGTCTTAGTGAATGTTAGTGTTGACATTTCTGCACACCGACGCTCATAGGAGATTTTTACATCAGTTTCTCTAGCCTTCCAAAGGGGATAACTGAGTATCCTGAGTAACTGCTTTTTAAATTACTGTGTATCAGAATACCCTGAGGAGGCTATGCTAACTTACCAGAAAGGATGTTCCTTTCCTTCTCTTTGTATGACTGCAAGATGATCTACCCTTTTGACTTGACACAGAATAACTTTGAATGAAAGTGGACTTCAGAGATGATCTTGTGCACATCACTGCCTGGAGCAGGTCTCTTTAAATCAGAAACTTGTCAAGTGAAGTTTTCAATAACTCTTAGGATAGAAATTCCACAACCTTTCTGGGCAGCACATTCCAAACATTTGACAAACTCTGAATTAAAACATTTGTCCTTATATTTATTTAGAATTCCTCATGTTCTGGCTTGTGTTCACTGCTACTTGCTGTGCATCCTGCATCCAGCGGACAGGTCCTTTTCCTCTCAGCCCCAAACTTTGTGGTTTACATCTCCTTTTATACTGCCTTCATACAGTTCAGCAAGCAGACAAGGAAGTTCTGGCCAGCACTGGTAGGAATGGTTACCATTCAGGAAAGTTTGGCACAGGGAGCCTGTCTCAAAGCTTTGCTCAGCCAGTTCTCTTCTGAGCACAGAACTCAGGTTTGATCATCACTGCTAATGGGGTGGTACAATTTGGTGTTGTCCCATAGAAAAAGATCCATCTGTGTAGTTAGTGTGAGGCCTGTGCAGCAAAAGTATACAGACTTCAAGTGCTGTGTCAGAGACCCTGGCAGATAACTTATTCAAGGTTTTAGTGCAATGGTCCTGTTCCACTTTGCTCCGAGGGAGTCTCTGACCCAGGAACAACTTTGAGGCAGTGGGGACTCTGATTGTTCCTCTCTGCTTTTAGACCCATATGCAGATTTCCAGAATTTAAAATCAAATCCCTAGTCATTGCTCTGCTCCTCTTTGAGACTTCAGGTGGACAGAAGGTAGGATCACAGGAGCTTGGAGCACAAGGAGCTGCAGAGAAGTAGTAGTTTGGCAGATGAGAACTAGCGATAGTCAGGAGGTCAGTACAATTGTTAGTAAAAGCAGAAGTAACAGACTGAATCCAAGCTCCTGCCACCAGAGGAATGAGGATCTTGTACATGCTGGATTATGCTGTTCCCTGTGGGTGAAGGAAATGGCTGCATATCACTGAAGGAGAGCACTTAGTGAGAACCTCAGTGTCCCGATCTATTATGCTGGTGTAAAAGAAACTTATGTGGTAAGCAAAACCCCTGTGGCTTCCAAGCTTCCTTCTTTCACTTCTAGCTGTGACTGCTGGCTTCTCTCAGGGAGTTGCTAACACCTGACAGACTGGGCTGGCACTTAAAGAAAATAATAAAGGTGGCCCCAGCTGAGTCAACTCTCGCATTGTTAATGTTTGAAATCCCAGCTGAACCATGGGATCAGACACTGCTCGCTATTTAAACTGAAAAGGTCTGTTTCTAGTTGTTCTCACTGCTGTTTAAAGTTCAGATTTACATAATCTTTAAAGGCTCAGGTACCAGAGAGTGAAATAGGAAAATGCTTTTGGATTGTTTTTTTTTTAAACATTTTTACATTTTTGATTGCTTTTTTCTTTTGTCCCAAACCTCATTACTGGATGTGGTACCATGGAAAGGTGAATTTTGAAATTTTGGGGCACAATATTGAAATTCACCAGCAATCTCTTGTCTGATTGAGACACAGGCATTAACTTTGTTCACATGGGTAGAAATTACCTTCAAACAGGAAATAAAATAGAAGATTAATAAAAGTCTTACCAGCTGCAAGTAGTTTCAGCTAACATTAGTGAGCTTTAAATTCTGATTACAATGGTGATATTATAAATTAATATGTTCATATGGTAACTGCGTATGAATTTCAGGTCTAATCCAGTTTTCAGTTTCAGCAGGAGCAAAATTACAACAGTTAATCCATGAATTTCAGCTAGATGATAAGAGAAATTATCTTCTTCATCAGATAAATTTTTCATTAATGTACATATCACTTTTCACTGAAAAGATAGCATGTGAAGGGTTAAACACACCCACTGTCAGATGTAAGTGGTATCTATGTGAGATCTACAGACAAATTAACAAGTAATGCAAGAAGGAGTACCTCAGCATTTCAGTGGACTAAAAAAAGGAAATGAAACCAGTAAGGCTGACACAAATGTAAAGAGTTTGTCTAGACCCTTGTGGTTTTGGTGAGTTTCAGGAAGCTGACATCAGCTGAAAGTTTGAAGATCCTCAGATTTGCTGCTTTTTGTTGATCACTTGCAGGCTGCCTAGAAGCTGCATGCTTACAAATGCCCCATCATAGGCCATCCATAGTCCTGGACCACCTTTCCCAGGCCAGGCAGCCTGCTTGTCCCCTCTTTTTGCAGTTGCTTGTATTACTTTGTGGAGCCTGGTGAGTCAGTCAAACCTGTATAAAGAAGGAACAATTCTGTTTCAACTATCTGCCCCATGAATGCACGAACCCATGCTGGTGAGAGGCAAGTAGAAGCCTGGCACTGCATGAATTCTTAGGCCAATCCACAGATATTTCCTCACAGAGCCTGATTAAAAAATAATTAGAAATAAGAAAAAGCGGGGGGAGGGGGGGGGGGAAGAAGATGAACAAAGTGTATATCTCTAACTTTCTTTTCTTTTCCTGACTGATGCATTTAATTTTTCTTCAATAGATGGTGAGTCAGTTTTGAATTGCATGCCCTACAAGAGTCTGGGAATTCAGACTTCATTGCAGATAGGTGGTCTTTTCCAAACCAGAGCTGTTACATGCAGTCCTCAGCTTCTGAGATCACTCAGTAGAGCAAGCAGAGAGGATGTTCTGTGCAATCACAGGCAATCGCAGGCTGTTTTTAATGTAGATATAAAATTATGTTTCTTATTCTTAATAATCAAATATAGGTCAACAAAATGGGCCACAATTACTTTTGTTTTGTTCAGGGACCAACAGGACCTACGGGACCCAAAGGAGAACTTGGCTTCCCAGGACGCCCAGTATGTATGATGCTCTCAAGTGGGATGAAGTGGGAAATCTTGCTTCTGACAAGATATATGACATTTATTAATATTATTTATAATAATAAATTATTTCTACTTATTTCAGGGCCGTCCAGGACTGAATGGACTGAGAGGTGTGAAAGGTGATCGAGGTGAAGCATTTAATGTAAGTTTTTTGTATTTCAATTAGTTACAAAATAAAATCTGTTAAAATTTGAAGTCTGATTTATACTGATCCCTTTCAAATGATGGGACTAAAAACCTGAAATGTTCTAGAAATAATTGTGTTTCTGCTACTTTTCCTCTCTAGCAGCAGTCATTGAAAAGTCAGCTTCTGGCTCTGTCTGGGCAGTGCTTGCAGATACACATAGTTGTGTCAGCTCCCAGGTGTAACAGTTATGTGTGACACTCTACAATTGCACCTTCAATTAGCAAAAGATTTGGAATTCCAGACTTTTTAATATGTATCAAGAAGTTCCTGATCCAGGCCACCAGTGTGACCTCACATGATGTGACCTTTCTAGCCCAGATATAAATAGCACTTGAGCATATCACAGGGAAGTGGTATCTACCTTACTAACAAGGAGACACTCACTAATACCTGCTACCTGCTATGGTTGCCATGTGCAAGTGTCCAAAACAATGACCTCTGCACAGGTGGCAGCATATTCATGCTCACCTACAGCCTGTAATTGTGGAGTGACAAGTGATGAAGCAAGCTCCTGTTGCTGCAAGTCTGTTCTCATGAAAAGATTTCAGACAAGTTGTCTCATGACAAACACTGAAACTGAACAGCACAAGAGCTAGCACTGCTGAGCATAGACAATAAGCTTCACAACAGCAGAGTCATTTGTGTGGTTGTTCTGATGTCATGCAACAATCTGTGCTAGGAAAATTGGTACCCATGCCACAACAGCAGCTAATGCTATTTCATCTGCATCAGAGATAATGCTGAATAAAAGTTACAAGGGTATGTTACTGTGCTAGCATAAATTCAGTATCACTGTATTTCATTAGAGAAATTTTTATAAATGGATTCTGTTATAAGCCTCTGGTTCTAGTTTGCTCAAAAGAAAAAAAAATATGGCACACAAGCTACAAGGCACAAGTGTCTTGTCCATCTAGACAATAAAGATAAGTGAGATGATACTGCTTTATGTGAGTAGCAGGGAGACTGAGAATTGGTAAGTATCTTTGCAGAATTAGTAAATATTTAGGTATCTCCACAGTAAAAAAGACCAGGTACTGAATGTGGCTTACACCCCTAGAAGAAGGTATAAATAGAAATATAGTTCCTAGAAAGTGAAAACGGACAAATAAGACAAATTCTAATTGGAAGAAAATGAGAGGAAAATTACTACCCACTGAGAGAAAATATAAGAGTAGATTTTCCTTTCCTCCATATCTTCAAAAAATATTAATGTTCATTTTCTGGATTGTCTGCCTTAACCATACAAAAGCTATTGTAACAAGTATAACTAGATGCAGTACATCAGGCTGACAGGTTAAAGCAAACAAGTAAACAAAGGAGGCTACATGTTCTAGTCATCCTTCCTGGAGTGCTCAGGGAAGATGAAATCTAATGGATCTCTAATTATTGATGAGATGACATATGTCACCATACAGAAACTTGCATTGATGTGGACTGAAAGGTGAACACAACCTTGTGCCAAGTTTTCAAATTACACAGCTCAGAGCTGACATATTTTTGTAAAAGGCAGTCATACCCTCAGTCTAGCAGGGCTCCTCAGCATTGTTAATTAGCATGCACCTATCTGACTGGCACTTGAAAATTTATGAATCTTAGCAGTCTTGAGAGATCTAGATCAGTGTAGAAAACCTAATCTTCCTTGGATGAGAGATAAACTCTTTTGATTTGTTTCAATAAGCAGTGCTTTAGGTGCTCCAGTTTGCAGTTGGGGTTTATTTTTTGTCTGATATCTTCCTTCTCCTACTTTCTCTTACCAGGGCCTTCCTGGCTTGCCTGGGCCCCCAGGGCCCCCCGGACCCCCAGGACGAATACTTTATATCAAAGGAGTAAGTGCCACTGGGCATCAGGGGCTGGTTTGGAGCAGAAATGTGCTGCTCTAGAAGCACTCTGCAAAAGGAAACATGAAAACTGGTTTCAGTCTACACAGGTCACTGTGAGTGACCTTGCTTGTGTGCAGAGAAAAAAAGATCTCTTAACCAAAGCCACTGTCATGGAAGAGTTTTGTCCCCATGGGTCCACAGAGAGGGACATTATGACAGACCTGGCAGCCAGCTGGGCTTTCTTCTAGGGAGGTGGGGATTTTGTTTCCAGGCTTAGCCTCATCATGACTGTTAGGTTTATGTGGTGTGTTACATGCAGTATCATACCTATGCTCACCAAAGTAATTTCCCTCCTGTTTTCAATAGACAGTTTTCCCAGTCCCTCCCAGGCCTCATTGCAAAATGCCAGTAAGTGACACATGCAGAATCTGCTCTTTGCAGGATGCATGGCCATGACAGAACATAACTAAAGCAGCTGTACACCTAAACACCATAACCTTGCACCTTTTTCCCCCTGCCTTCTGCTTTGCACCAGGGATGTGTTATACTTGTTCTTCAGGATAACAGATTTTCAAGTGTTTAGCCATTTATGAAAACTTAGCCATGTATGAAATATATAACAGAACTAGAAACACTAGATTCTTTTGCTTAAAGTACTTTGATTACTTGTTTTTTTTTTTCTAATACTTTTAATGCCTTTCAAAGCTTGTGTTTCCATAGTTTAGGAGTTGCTTTGGGGACCTGAATGTGTATGCATACAGGTACACGTATTTTTTAGATATATCTATAAACACAGTCCCCATGTTGTTATGTCTCTAGCTGTTTTTAATTTCCCTATACAAAATAAGATTTGTTATGTGTTTCATTGTGGCATGAAAGACGCATCAGAAAAGAAAGATCATGTTCTTTATTTGACCCTCAAATGCACTCTGTCCACATAGAATTGCATCAGGTGAAGATCTGCCCCTCCTTTTCAAAGAGTATGACAAAGCCTTCATCACCTTCAAAGAACCTGTAGTTTCACACATAGTATGAAAAGAGAGGAGATGGATTTCATATTTTCACAATGTCCTAGTGCAATTTTTCTTTAATGAATTACAGAAATTGCATCCTAGAATGACTGGTGAACATAGTTCAGTCCTGGAAGTATTTTCCCTAGGGCAATATCTTACTGTTAAGCTGTGGGGTATGTATTTGGAAAGGTTTCTGTCTTTGGGAGCCACAGTCCACCCCTGGATAGTGTGGGGTTACACTTTTCTGTTAAACTCCAAGTAATACTGTGCCCTCTCCTCCAATTTGCATTCCAGTTCTTTTTCACTGATTTTAGAGAAACAGCTCCTGACTTCTTCTATGCTAAATGTACTGATACTCATCATTGCCCTAACCCTACTGCTGAAAAAAGTTGTATCCCAACTTGTGATCTTTTTAGGAATTAATGATAAATAGCCATTACTCTATGGTAATTTGCCATTTCTGCAGTTTTGGCCTACCACCTCCACACATCATTTTTTTACCTCTTAAATTTCTCCCTTTAATCTTCTCACTCCTATTGTATAACAAAGTAGTACATTGATAACAGATGTCCTTAATCACATACATATTTGTCAGCCTCACTTCTGAAACCTGACTGGATGAGGCCCTGAACAACTTGCTGTAGTTGATCCTCCTTTGGGCTAGACAACCTCCAGAGATGCCTTCCAGCCTCCACTCTCCTCTGATTCTCTGTGGAATGATTCAAACAAAACAAGCCTATTTTCTCTGAATTTCAGATAATAATAGCCACTTTTCCAGAAGGTTACAATCAGTGAAAAATAGCACTAACTTTAATGTGCACGAGTAATAGAAACATGTACTTGTAAACATCTCTTCATGCACCTGAGTGTGCTGGATAGATCTGTCCTACATTTGTGAGTAATCTCCTTAATCTATCCAAGTTTATAGATAAGAAGTCTGCTATTCATGCCTGTATTAATGAGTGTTGATAAAGAACTACAGACTGAACCCCAGCAGTTTTTCTTCATGGAGACTGAACTTCTGAAGTTAATGAAGCCACCCATGTGAGTAAGACTTCTATGGGCTGATACTACAGGATTAGCCAGATGCAGCAACTTCCATTTTTTCATACAGTTGCTTAGTTTCCTATAAATAGCACTAGAAAGTACCAAGATTTCCAAGCACTGTGCCACATTTCAGTTCCTGCATTGTCCCTAGTTTGAAGACAGGCACAGAAATAAGTGGCATGCCCACTGTTACAGGTAGCTGGTGACAGAAGGGGATACAGTAAAATAGCTTCAGTCTCCCCACTGTGGTATCAATGCATCTGGAGCACAGGTTAACATCAAACCTAACATAGCCCTGGTCTGATGAAGATAATTATAAACACAAGCTGTCATCTCACAGTCAAAAATCAAATCCTGCTTCCAAACATATTATTGTAAATTCAGAATTGTTCTTGGAGAATGAGTTTTCTGATGCTTCTCTGGCACAACCGAGAGTAGAATTTGCTGGTGCTTCCAAAATGCATGATGTTACCCTTTTGCTGAAAGCATGTTGCATGTCAAAGAGAGCATAATCCTCATAAAAACCTGATCAGCTAATACTCAGACCCTGTCAAACTGGAGATAATCCCAGAGTGTTGTTATAATATTTACTAGCATGCAAACTTGCCAGGGTTTTCAGTCACACTAAGTAATGCATGTCCACTGACTAATATGTATGGATGATTTTTAATGAATTTCTATGTCTGAAGGTGAACCTTCCCTGTCCTGGGATTCAAGAAATTCTTAATGACCATGGTGGGTAATTCTTTCCTTGTACCTTGGTTTAAATAAGGGTTTTTTTGTTTGTTTGTTTTTTGGTTTGGGTTGGGGTTTTGTTTTGGTTTGGTTTGGTTTTTTTTGTGGGGAGGGGGTGTTGGTTTTGGCTTTTGGGGGCGTGAGGGTTTTTTGGTTTTTTTTTTTAGTTGGGTTTTTCATACTTAAGAGCTCTTTGCTTTTTCTTGATTATTGTATAACAAGGGAAGGGAAGGGAAGGGAAGGGAAGGGAAGGGAAGGGAAGGGAAGGGAAGGGAAGGGAAGGGAAGGGAAGGGAAGGGAAGGGAAGGGAAGGGAAGGGAAGGGAAGGGAAGGGAAGGGAAGGGAAGGGAAGGGAAGGGAAGGGAAGGGAAGGGAAGGGAAGGGAAGGGAAGGGAAGGGAAGGGAAATTCAAGGACTGTTTCTGCATCTGCTCCAGTGAAATTCACAAATGGAAAAATAGAACCAGGTCTGTTCAGAGGCTTTTAGCTGAGTGGTTAGGGAAAGGGGAGTAAAAGATTTTTGTGAGAGGGAGATTGTCTTGCACATGTTGGGGTTGCTAAAAGAGGACAGTCAGGCAGCCATTCAATGATCATGAGTGAGAGAGGCATCGAGGGACAGGAACCATGTGCCCCCACATATATGGAAAATCTGCTCCCACTTTCAGTGGTTTGGTTGTCACTGCTACAGTCTCTGCTGTTTTCAAGTTCTTATGAATTTGTGATGCTGTTTATGGCAGGCACTAAAGCAAACAGAGATTCCTGGGGACTGCACAGTTCAGCACACTTAAAAGGAGAGAAGGGAGACAGAGGTGCTCCAGGACCACCAGGTATACTAAATCTAATATGTCATTGACATCCTGTGGAGGAATATGTGTCTAACTCAAAAAGCAATTCAGCAAGATACTTGAATACTTATCTCTGCTGCCTTACCTGCCTAGAGATTTATACCAGTGTTCACTGATGAACCGACACACAGAGCAGCAAAGCTCAGTATGTTAACCAAAATATCTTCTGAAAAGATAGACTGCACATTCGTGAGCATTATGAATGTGTTAAATATAAGAATAGATATTGAAATGTAAGTGGCTGGTCACAGATTTTCTGACATTTTAGAAGGACATAATGGGCACTTCCTGAGATATCATTTTGTTGTCAGTCTTTCTGAGTCAATTATGCTAACATCCAGTGCTTCACATTTCAGGGTGATACGCCTGTGCATTCTGAGTTCAAAACAGTCAGTTATTGCTGAGAGTCCCACTTCTAACAAGAGGTGGAAATAGATTATTTCCATTTCAACCAATTTTTCAATATTTTCTGATTTATTTGTGAAAATTATGAAGAGTCGGTATGCACTGAAAATTCCAATTCACTAGCAGTAGGAGCATCATAAGAATTATTCCTCACCCAAAGATTTGCTTTCTGTATAAAAAAGTGGATACACATTGCTAATTCTTACAAATTCAAAAAGAGTTACAGAAACAAGCATCTGTCTGAAAAGATTGTAATTACAAGCACTTCATTTTCTGTAGATTTTTTAAAATCTCATATACTGAGATAAGGCTTTGAAATAGAAAATGCAATATATTCAATTAGTGTTGCTATACCATATTAATAGTAATTTTCCTTTAATGCATTGATAATAACTATATTCTCCCCATATAATAACTGTATTAACCCCTCACTAGGTCTACATGGATATTTCTGTCTTTGTTCCAAAGACATAATTCTGCTGACTGAAGACAACGTTTTGGTTATTTTGAAGACAACACTTGTTTGTTGTGATAAAATCAATTTTCCTGTCTTGTCCTCATTAATTTTTATTCTGATCCAATATCTTAAAATAAGCAGTCAGTGATTTCCAGTCATCAATAAACTTGTCAAAAGAAGAAGCAAAAAACTTTCCTAAACAGAAAATAAGAAAATTTTCTCTTCCATGCTGCCTTATCCACCATGAACATATCTGTTCCTTTCCAGGTTCTGCACTGAATGTAAATTATTGTCTTAGAAGTATTTTCTTGCCTATATCTGATGATTTCAGGTGCTTCATAAGGAGAAGATTATGAGAGGATTTCTCTTTAGATTTTGCTGCAAAACTGCATGTAGTAAAGGATGGTGAAAATAACACAACAATTCTGGTTAAACTGAAAACTCAATTCACTTTTCTCCCAAAATAACAGAGATTCATTCACTTGATCCAATAGATCAACCACTTGATCCAATAGATCCAATAGATGAACGTTTTCTTCAACATTAAGTTGAAGCATGCTAACTAAGACCAATTCTGTTGCTGCTTTAAAAAATATTCCTGTTTGGTTTTTGCTTAATGATGTAGTTGCCAAAATATTCTTTCATACAAAGCAGTTCTCTAGTTCTCACAGGTGTCCACATAACCACTGACAGGGAAAATGTACAAGCCAGTAGTTGCATAATTAAAGTACAGGAAATTTTTCAGAACCTTTACTGAAGGGAAGGTGGCTGAAATTCTTTTCACTACATTTGTTGAGTTCCAGGAACCAGAAAAGCTTTTTGAACTGTGATATTTGTCAGTGCAGTGGATTTATTTTTGCTTCTCACAAAATGTCACCTCTCCAACCTTATAAACAAGGTCTATTAATTGATAACATGCAAAAGTATGAAGCCAACACAAAAAGTATGAGAGCAAACTCAACAGACATGGGCTTCATTCAGACCTAGACTACTTGCTGGTCATCCTAGAAGGACCTCATATAGTGCTCGATGTAGACATTAACACTAACCAACATCTGAGAAGGACACCTGCCATTCCATTCCACCAGTCCATTCCCTTCCCCCCCTTGTGTATCACAAGGATCAAGACGATCACGGCTGCAAGCTGTTATTGGTAAGGTTGGAATAAAATCCAAACAGGTGCCATAATGAATACTTTTCCACCCCACAATGTCTGTTCAATTTTACCTGAGGTGGCACACTGGGAAATGAGCCCTAGGGCTTGCAGAGGGTTGGGCCCAAAGGTCTCAAAACTTAATCAAAACACATTTGAAGGAAATGCACTGAACTGTTATAGGAAAATAGGGTTTTTTTTCCTAAATGTATATCAAGCAGATAATATTTAAAGGCTTTTTGAACCTTTTGTGCTGGCTTGACAGCTTTGGCTGACCAACTTTGGCAGACAACACAAGTGGTATAACCACTTGTTCTATTAGTTTTCATGATATTGGTTTTCATTGCAGAAAAATGTCAAGGAAGAGTTATTGTACAATTGTTGTAGCACAGCAGCAACACTCTCTCTCTCGTCTCTGGTACTGTCTTTGCAGGAAAGATCACACATCTACTGATGGAACACCCCACTACCAGCAAAACATATGAAAAGCTTCTCTTTTACCTTGGTTTTCATCAAAGGGGTTAACATGGATATTTCTCTTTCACTCTTCTTCCCAGCTGCTATGTTTTCAGAAAATTGGGATTTTTTTGTATTTGAGCCTTCTTTGCTTCTAATTTTTATGAAATCCCAATCAGATTCAGATGTTTTTAAGGTGGAAGAGGGACAGACAAGGCACAGACAAGATAGGCTGTGTAAGTCTTGCTTTGTTAGGGAACAAAACTAAAAATATATTTGATATAAAGGTTAATGCCATTATTGTAAATAGTTTTCCATTAAACTCCTAAACCAGTAATACCAAAAGCAGTGCTTTTAAAAGGAAAATTACAGATAATTATTGTACTTTATTTTGTTTTCTTCATTTTTCAGGTCCACCTCTGCCTCCATCATATTTCAGCCACTTTATTAGTAGCATAAAGGTAATTATATTCCATTTGTGTTTGAGTTCTGTTAAGCCATTTTTAAAGTGTACTTTACTCTAAATTAAGCACAAACCAATGCAACATGGTGAAATATAGAAATATAAGGGCATCAGCAATTGCAAATTATATTCATTTCTTAAACTCTAGCTACATAGGCAAGTGTATTACAACTATAGAGATAGCAGTTGTCAGAGGTCTATAAAGATTACTTTTGAAAGAAACTTTATTACTGAGGCTTTTTACCTTCCCAGTGGTATTGAAGTGAGTCATAATTCACTGTTACCTAACATATCTGCCTTAAATGAATGCTTTTGTTTCCATGTCAGCTCAGGTAAAAGACATCCATTACCTAAAGGGCTTCTAGAACACTGAGTGAGGGGAAAGGGGGTAGAAATCACTTGCATGTCACGTTATTTATCTTTTAAGCATGCTGAATAAAATTAAATTATTAAAACCACTTTTCCTGGAAGCTCTTACAGCAAAGTATACCCATATCTTAATTTGTTTAGCCTCTTTCTGTTCCATTATTCTCTTGATTGCTTCAAGTGACAAAAATTAATAAAAATATGATATTTTTTAAATGTTTTTAGGTGAATAGGACTCTATCAGTAGAAGAACTTATAAAATGTAAATCAAATCATCATTTAATGACACTATCAAAAGTGTTGTGCTGACAGACTCTTGTAAGGGGTCTTAATGCTGCCTGGTTTTAGGACTTTATTTCTGCTTGGCTGAGTACACCCAAGTTATTCCTATTGTATAAAGTGTCCCATGTATGTGGCAAAGCTGATAGGGTTTCTTTGACCTTACAGTGTAATGTCTGTAGCTGTACAGATTTAGCTGCCAAGAACTCATTTTTCATCTAGTCCTTCTACTCCCCAAAGTGGCCTGGAATAAAGAAACCTTCTGCGTCGTGTTTATTGGGAATCCACAAAGACTAAAAGTCAGAGGAAGGGCTATACATAGCCATGTCCTCTGGCTGTTTGCAGATACCTGCCATTTTTGCTTTGCCCTTTGCCTCTTCTATCCACGGGTTTATTTCTCAGAAACCGGAAAAAAGTCAACCAAAAAAAAAAAATTTGAAGAAAAAAAAAAGCAGACAAACAGAAAAAAATAATGTGAGGAGGATGTATAAATGCTGTGGCTCATCTTGCACAGATATATAATAATGTAGTAATTAGATGCTGCTTCTTACCTATTGCTTTGTTTCCCAAACTAACTGATAATCAGTCATGCAGAACAGAAGACATACTGTTTCAAGTGTCTGCAATTTTGTGTGGTGTCTCTTCTGTTCTCCTGGTACACACTCCCACCATGCTCTGCTCACTTTGTCAAATACCTTCCAATAGCTGTCCATTTGATGTCAATCTTGCCTTCATTTTTCCTTGGTGATGGAGGAAAGCACAAAGCCAGGCTTTTATGCTTCCTCCAACTTTCTCTTTGCCTCCAGCTACAGCACTGAACAAGGTTTTGCTGGGTAGATAGCAGGAAACAGCAGCAGAGGCGTTTTCTCTGCCCCCACCAAACCCCACCTCCCCTAGCCCTTGCCCTATGTGAGCCTTGCAGCCTCAATAGAGAAACCATTCCTTTTCATCCCATATCACAGAACAAGAAAAAAAGTGATGTTAAAAACATTTCAAACAAACGCTTTCCTTTACCAAACTCAGAGATTTCAGGTAAATTTAAAGGGTCAGTGCATGATGTTCTGGTCTCACTTCAGCTCAACATTTTAAAATACATTTTCTTCAAAGGGTGAAAAAGGAGACAATGGAGTCACTGGTGTAAAAGGAGAAAAAGGAGAACCAAATGGAGGGTTTTTCCTGACAGGACCTCCTGGACCTCCAGGAAGACCAGGATTAATTGTAAGTCATGCAAGTTGTAGAATGGGAATAATTGTGACTACCCATTTAGAATTAATTTAGAAGGCACTTAAAAGAGACAAGCATCAGGATTGCTAGGAACTATATAAAAACTAACATGCTAAGCATTAGGTGAATAGGAGAAAATGTCATTAAGTGTAAACACAGACGCTTCACTGCTGTGCACAGAATTACTTTGCTATGAAATACTGACATAATGTTGTGCTCAGCTGTCTCATATAGCTACACTAGTATGTAGATCATGCTATTAACAGCATTACAAATCAAAGCAGCATGTATAATTTGTGATACAACTACTTATACCCCCATAATACCAAAATTAGCCATATCAAGTTAGTTAGAGGCTGACTTGAAAATTACTGGCTATCGAAATAATTAATCCTAATTTCCTAGTAATCCAAACACATGACTGAAAAGACCAGTGTGTAGCCATCTGGACCATTTCTGTAAAATTCAACCAGTGCCTAGTGTCTACCTATTAATTTTATCTTCTGGCAATTGCCACCACAGCTGCTTTGGAATAAAATGCACCAGTTCTTTGGAACCTAGTTTATCCCTGGGAACTGGCAACAAATACATGCGTTGCATTCCTCTATTTCCATGTCTGTGTCAAGAACCATGAATGAGTGGGCTGAGGATTAAGCTGAGGATTAAGTGCTAAGTTAGCAAGACCACCCTAAAAATCCCCCTAGTTCTATTCCACATTGCTGAGAACCATCTCCCTGTTTAGAAACTGTTCTACTGGCACAGCTGAGCTCTCCTTGTCCAGGGTCCAATGTGTTCCATGTCTGCAGGATGGTGTGAGCACAGGGAGCAGAAGTCCTCCTCAGTCAGGCTGAGGACACACTGCTAAATTGAAAATGAAGGGAGTTGAAGCCTTTTTATTCTGCAAGTCTGGTAGCTGGAGAGGTTAAGGGCTAACATTTGATCACAGGAGGGAGAAGACAGCACTCGTCATCATAAGGTGTACACCTTGCATAGACACACTTTACATTAAAGTTTTCCACAAACTCTCTGAGCCCATCAAAGCAAGCAGTCTCAGCATGAACAGAGTAGAGATTCAGGATTTTGAGAGCACTGTTGAGAGTTTTGCAGGTATCAGCTGCACAGGGGTAGGTATGAGATTATTCAGAAAGCTTTCCGAAATTTAAATCCTTGACTTTATTTCAGTATATGGTTAAAATTTTCATTTTCCGCTATGAAAATGCCTCCTTGGAGAAAATTACATACAGACTCATTTCTAAATGGTGGTGTAGTGGGAGGCACCTGGTAAATGTTGCCACCAGAGATGATGGCCCTGCAGCAGTGAAACCAATACATTCAAGGAAATACTTTTCATCACTGACAGGGACCAAAAGGGGACTCAGTTGTTGGACCCAGAGGACCTCCAGGGTTACCTGGCCTACCTGGCTTACCAGGTTATGGAAAAATTGGACCTCCTGGCCCACCTGGACCACCTGGACCACCAGGCCCCCCTGCAATATATGGCTCAGGTGAGCTTTTCAGTGTATGTGCAAATGTACAGCCACATGCCCACAACCCACCCATGACCAATTCTTTCACACCTGGCAGGTTGTCCCACCTGCCCACCCTCTCTGCATACCTGAGCGGGTTGTTCCCCACTCTCCTCCTGCCCTCTACCAGTTTCTCCTGGGGGGAAGTTGGAACTGAGAGCACAAAAGGGACAATTTCTCTGCAGACAGTTTTCACTGACTAGTGCTATGGAAGTGCTATTGTGTGAAGGATCTTGCTGTGGATGTGGCTGGGAGGAAATGTGCATAGTAGAGATAGGTTACCTTGACAGCTGTGCAAAATCCATCAAATTGACCAGCTGGCTAAATGTGGGACAAAATGCTCCTCTTGTGGGGAATGGAATTAAATCCAGCTGGTGGCCAACACGAGGGGGTCTTCCCAGGGCTCAGTATTGAGTCCAGACCTATCTAATATCAATTATCTGGGCTAGGGGATCAAATGCACACTTTAGTGAGTTTGCCCCCAAACTGGGTAGGAAGGTTGATCTGCTGAAATGTCCTACAGATGGGTCTGGACAGACTGAACCAATGGGCCAAGGTCAGCTGTATGAGGGTGAGCAAGGCCAGGTGCCAGGTCCTGCATTTGCATTTGCGTCACAACAACCCCATGCAGAGTGGCTGGATAGCTGCCCAGCAGAAAAGGACCTGGGGGTGCTGGTTGGCAGCTGTTGAACCTGAGCCAGCAGTGCCCAGGTGGCCAAGAAGGCCAATGGCCCTGGCCTGTATCAGCAATAGTGTGGCCAGCAGGACCAAGGCAGTGATTGTCCCACTGGTCAGGCCACACCTTGAATCCTGTGCTCTGTTTTGAGCCCCTCACTACAAGAATGCAGCACATTGAGGGGCTGGAGCATGTCCAGAGAGGGGCAACAAAGCTGGGGAAGGTTCTGGAGCACAAGTCCTATGAGGAGCAGCTGAGGGAGCTGGGGGTGTTTAGCCCGGAGCCAAGGAAGCTCAGGGATGATGACCTTATCACTCTACAACTGCCTGAAAGGTGGATGTAGCCAGGAGGAGCAGTCTCTTCTCCCAGGTTACAAGCAACAGAAGAGGAAATGGCCCCAGGTTGTAGCAGAGGAGGTTTAAATTGGATATTAGGAAATTTTTTTTCACCTAAAGGATTGCCACTGGAACAGGCTGCCCAGGGAAGTGTTTGAGTCACGATCTCTGGAAGCACAACCATGGCACTTAGGGGCATGTTTTAGTAGCAGACTTCGCAGTTCTGGGTGTTGCAGGTGGAGGTGATGATTTTAAGGGTCTATTCCAGCCCAAGTGCTTCTCTGATTTTCTGGGGAAAAGGCAGTACCCACAGCAGAGTTTAGGTCTAGAATCAGACTGCCGGAGAACTGCTTCTAAAAACTAGTTGCTATGCAAATACTGAATAGTATTGGAACTTCAGGTTGCTTACACTGCCTTTAATGGTTTTCAGCTGGGTTAGAAAAGGAGCAAAATGTGCCACAATTAGTCACATCAAGAGAGGAATTTTGCAAACAAGGTGACATCAAAGGGAGTATGTGGCTAGAAATCAGGTGTCACAGTACAAGATATTTGTGCTTTTGATTCCTTTTGAGTCACAGGTTTTTTAGTGACAGGCCTCATACTATTAATGTCCAGCCTTGGGTTCTGGTGGATGGGTTCTTGGGCTCCTCTGACATTACTTGATAGATATGCCTGAGAAAATGACTGATTCCTTCCTCTAGCATCTGTGACCAGCATGGAAATCCAGCCAGGTGAAACCTGAGCAGAGCATTCTTTAACCTCAGCTGAAGATGGTGTACTAGTGGAAAGGGAGACTTTACCTGAATAGAGATGCTGTAACAGAGATCTGTTCTTCCTGAAGTTTTGACAGGTCTAACAAATACAGTTCTCCATCCCTGAGAACAAACAATTAGCCTGTTTTCCCACAAGACCTGTGCTTCCAATATGCTAGTTTGGGGAGAGGACATACCTCTCTTCAGTTTGTTCTCTCCAGGTATTTCTTAAACCTGGTCAGCCTCATTTATACAGTAGGGGAGACTTCCGATCTCTCATCCAGTCAATACTATTAATTTAGTGTCTATCAGAAGTATTCATCCTCTCAATAATATTTGAGAAAGAAAAAATCCTTAATATGTTCAACATTGGAACATGGGCTTCATGTGAATCAGCCCCTGACCATCATGATACAGACAGACCCACAGCATCCATGAAGCCCATAAAGGTCTTCAGGCCTTTTCCTGTGTAATTTGGAGTAAGTACTTCTGGATATTAGCTAAGAGACCCAATCAGACAAAACAAATCATTATTAGTATTCCATCCCTATACTTTCATTTATGCTCTCTGCCATTAGTCTTCATCATCCTCCTACACATTTTCCTCTTTGCTTTGTAAAAGGGTTCTTTAGGCAGCACACATTTTAATAAATGTTCAGAACAGATGTTTATTTATTCCCTATCTTCGAGGTTCAGTTATCTCTTTTAAAGCTATTACTATCTGTAATTATGGAGATCACATACTGTAGTATGAAGTTCACATATTGCAATATGGAGAAAGAGGAATAGCTTATCTGTAGATCAATAGCTATAACCACTTCTGAGAGCTGACCTCATTCCCCTGCCATTGGCATGAAGGACCTGCTCTGGAGTATCCTTGCAAATGACTCAGTGCATAGATTCTTCTTGCAAAAGGTGATTTAGAGGTTCCTCTGGTTAAACCAAACAAGCAAGATCCTTGTGTAAAAACTCCTTACAAACAACTTCAAAGTCCCATTGTCATGACATGCATTTCCACAAAATGCATGCTTTTAGTCTTCCATATCTTTCAATCTTTCCTGCCTTAAAAGAAAAGAAGTTTTTACTCCAGAAAACAGCTCAAGATGAAGAAATTCACTTTTGGAATAGAGACAGATACTAGGTACCAGGTGGTATGGACTGCAACCTTAGTAGTCCAAGTTCATACCCCTGAAGAATTTCTTTTTTGCTTTGTAA
Organism: Agelaius phoeniceus; assembly: GCF_051311805.1. Taxonomy (NCBI): domain Eukaryota; kingdom Metazoa; phylum Chordata; class Aves; order Passeriformes; family Icteridae; genus Agelaius; species Agelaius phoeniceus. The sequence goes on from NC_135265.1 coordinate 59,762,670, forward strand.
CACAAGCTGAGCTTACATATATGAATATTTCGTCTAAGGAAAAGTAAATTTTTGTTTGCCTTTAGAGCAAAAGATGTTATGAGTCCCTTGAAATCTATATGGGCAGGAGCAAAAAGTTCTTCCTCTTCCATGTGCACTAGCTGACAAAACAGCATTCTGGTCAATTTAAGTGGGTTTCATTCTTCATTTGCAGTTTCTACAACAGACTGCAATCTCTTGGCTCTAACCTCCCAAAAAACAGAGAAAAGACTGTTCCATCATTGCTTCTAAAAAAATCCTTAGAATGTATTTTCTGTAGTTGACTTGAGCTATTAAGGGCACGACTGCAGCTATTTAAAACTTCTGCTGCTCCTGGACACCATCATTAAGTCCTTTCTTTCTCTCAAAAAAGATGACCTTCAGCATGTATTGTACGCTTTTTTTTTTAGCAGCTGCAATGCCTGGGCCACCAGGTCCTCCTGGAGAGCCAGGATCACCTGCCACCAGGAATCTGGTAAGAGAGCAAAATAAGGAAGTTTGCTATAGAAAATTTTCTTCAAAACTTTTGGTGGTCACTGGTAGCACCGAAAGAGGAGTGAAAGTTCCATCCTGTGCTTTTATTTAGTAGAATATTTTATAAATCACGTAATTTTAAGATGCAAACTGCAGGTTTCCCTAGCAATTCTAAAAATTGTTGTTCCAGAGACTACATGTAAATTTGTTTCCTTTTCTTATATTATTAAATTTATTAAATTAATCAAAATTGAGTCTAAGATATCCATGAAGAAAAAAAACCAGCTAAGGCAGAATTCTCAGTAAGTTCTAAATTAAGAACTCATAGTTTCTGTAAAAAAAAAAGGCACTAAATAAACAAAAAAACAAAAAAACACCAAAAAAGCCTGAGAAAACCACCCCCAAAATCCCTATTCAAGCTAGCAGAGGGCATTCATTGCAATTCTCAGGGGAGAAACAAATGTTCAAAGACTGATGCCCCAAGATAGAGGCCTGTAGTTGCAGGCTGGGAGCTACTGTCTCAGATAGAAGGTCTGCGCTTACTTAAGATTAATTAAAAAAATACAAATCTGTAGTAGGGTCTGCATTATATGTTTTCTGTCAATGAGGAAATGAGGAAAAAAAAAGTTTTAAACTACTGCAGTTCTCTTCTGAACTCTGCCATTTTGACCCAGCATGCTAAATGGTAGGAGCGCAACAATCTTCACTATGCACAAAGTTAGTACAAAATTGCTGTTGTTCTACTGCAATCCACAGAATGAGGATGCTGGTATGCCAAAGTAGCAAGATATTCATATTACTTTATGGATTAAATTACATAAAACTAACTTTATGAGCCTTTCCTGCAGAAGAAGCCTTGACATTTATGTATCCAAATCAGACTATTTAACTTGCAAAGTGTTTTTTGTGTCTGATGAAGTATGTTTCACTTTCCTATTTGACAGGTTACAACATTCCAAAACATTGAGGGCATGTTGGAAAAAGTTCATTATGTAGCAGAAGGAACACTAATCTATCTGAGGGAAACCAGTGAGGTTTTTATTCGTGTTCAGAAAGGATGGAGAAAATTGCAGGTACTATTGCACTACACTCTAATATTTTCCAACTCCCTTCCTCACAATGAAGGTGAGGGACATATTTTTACAGAGGGAGAGAAGTGTGGGTGCAAAGACTCCTTATTTTTAATTCAGAAGCTCCTGATGATACATTTTGGTTCTAATCTCCTTTTTGGTCCTTGCAGCTTGGTGAGCTAATTCCTATCCCTGCTGACAGCCTTCCTCCTCCAGCCATATCAAGCCATGTAAGTACAAAATATTGGACTGTGGAAAACTGAGTCTAGATGTGTGGTACACTTGGCAGAAGTAGTATGCAGATCTCTGCACAGTGTGATTTTCCACCAAGATTTGTCAGTTCAAAATAAGCATCCTACCACTACATAAGCTTGCAAATTGATTGCTTGGACAGTAATCTGTTTCCAGTATCTTTTGAGATTCCAAACACTAAAGACACAAAGCAACATTTACAAAAAGCAGAATAAAGTAAGCAGCCCACAAAAAAAAAATCCCCAAAAAACCAAAACAAAACAAAACAAAACAAAACAAAACAAAAAAAAAAAAAAAGAGACCAAAAAACAAACAGAAGAAAAAGCAAACAAAAAACCCACAAACCCACAGAATACTGTTTCATAAGCCTGGAATCAGTCATATCAAGCCCTCATCCCCTTCAAGGAAGGTCAGAAAAGGGTTTCTGAAAAGCAGATTTTCTTTGAAAGGTTATAGTCCTGTATTCAGTGTACCATAATCATTACCTGAATGTAGCTTACCCCACAGAGGGTGCTCTTTAAAGGGTGCAGAGGCTCTTTAAAGCCTCAATTGTTAGTTTGTGCCTTACCCCATTCTGCAAGTTATTGTACCAGCCTGCATGTGAACATGCTGTCTGTCCCAAAAAATTGTGGGAGGATGAAAACCAAGAAATGGGAAAGGCAATAGAGAAGGTTTTTTGATGACAAGTTGATCTGCTTAGAAAATGAAAGGGCAAGAGTGCTAGGAAGGAGCAGTAAGAAGGAAGATGGACAGAAACAAATAAAAAAGGTTAAAGTAGGTCAGGGAGAATTCACCTAGCACACTGGAACAGTGTCTAGACCTCAAGTTATAAGAAATTTTCTGCAGCCTCCAGTTGATACCACATGAGTTTCCCATCTGCTCCAGTTAGTGGCTTGTTACTCATACTTGCCATAACTAGAGAAGAAAACTTTGCTGCTCCTGAAACAATTAAGAGGGTTGAGAAGTGTTTCCACCCATTACATTTTCTGTTCTCACATCCTCCTTACCCTTTCAGTTTTGATTTTCCTCATCTGCTCTTCTGCTCCTACCAAGAGCAGGCTGCTTTCATGTAGGACTCCAGGTGTGATTAAATTTTTATTTAAAAAATTACTGAGTGTATACAATTCTGATATTTAACTTTTTTTTTTTTTGCTTGTGTTTGAATAACAGGGATTTCAGTCTATTCCAGCACTGAGACCAATATCAAATATGTACAATGGAAAACCAGCAGTAAGTATGAGATCTGTATTGCAGCTGCAGAAGTATGCTTTGTTATGTGACAGTTTGCATCTTTAGGGACAGTTGTGATATTTGCTCTTCAAACTCAGAGATTTTACTTCAGAAATTTACAAATACACTTTACTTTATTCAGACATCTCAAACACAATTTGAAATTGTTCCCTCCAGATCTGTTTTCATCATCCCAGCCCATCCCCATCTCAACGGAAAAAAACTCCTGACTGAGTTGGGAATACCGCTTCACTCAGTGATTGTACCTGCAATACAGAATAAACTAACAATAAACTTCTAAACTAACAATAGTGCTACAAATAATTAAATTAAAATATTTGTTACAATATTTTCAATCTTCGTGGTGCTGCTTGGCTTAGATGGACACTTTAGAACTTAAGCCTCTATTTAAAATACTTTAAAATATTTAGACAAAGAAAGCACGGTAACTGACATATCTAAAAAATTAAACCAGAAAGAAAAAAAAAAGGAAGAATGTGGATTAGTTCTTGCATCTGTGCTGCTTGACAAAAGCATGCTATTTCTTCTATTTTTAAAGGGTACCTAGTCACTTCTTACCACTTTTTTCCATGTTTGCAGGATTTGTGATTTTGTTAATGTGAAAACTCCAAGATTTCCAATGGAAAATATTAGCTACTTCTAAAAGATTTTTATTTTTAGGAGTACATAATATTCATAGTTTCCTTAACATTGAAAGATGAATTGATATTTCTGCTAAGGGTCTCATGGCTCTGAGAAATGTAATGTTATGGCAACAAATAACTTTCATACTTGTTATGAAGGGTACGTGTTCTGTGCTGGCATGAGGAGAGGGCACTGTTTTGTTTCCAAGATGTATCTTCCTTGTGTCATAAACTTTTTTAAAATGGTTCCCTTTCTTCTTTTTTCTTCCAGTTGCATCTGGTGGCTTTGAACTTCCCATTGTCCGGTGACATGCGAGCAGATTTTCAGTGCTTTCGGCAGGCCCAGCTTGCCGGTTTGACATCTACCTACAGAGCCTTCCTCTCATCACACCTGCAAGATCTGGCCACAGTTGTCAGAAAAACAGACCGACACCATTTGCCAGTAGTCAACCTTCAGGTAAAAATGGGGACTTAGTGCTTGTTTTTTTAGGATAGGCCATAGGTTCCCCAAAAATCTTGGAAAATAGCAAAAGCACTAAGTTTCAGCCCAAACTGCATTTTATAAAGAAGCAGCTTTTCTTCATATTTCACAGTCAGACTCAAGAAACAAAGAAGCAGTGATGAAGTTATTATGTTCTACCTTTTAGTGTGATCATAGGATAAAATGCCTATTTTTTTCATTTCAAAGAAAAATGTAAATTCTGTGCTTAGGCATGATGTTGGATATACCCCAATGGAACTGAGAGGAGAGTCTAGAGCATGAGTCATTTTGTGGTCTCACATAAACAGACACACTCTAAAACTGAGGAAAACCAACCATGTCTTTGTAGCACTGGCTGGCTCCCAGGACAGGCGGCCAAAGAAACCTACAGGAATAACACATGATGCTTGGAACATGTTCAACGGATGCTTCTCTGAAGTGCCTGCAAACACAGAGCCTTGAGAGAAATTTGTGAAGACAATATTGTTTCAGCCTTGACTGGAAAAACTCAAAAGCAGTTTGAGAGGAAGCCAAATGCAAAGATTTTGCCCTGAATGTTTGCAACACTTTTCACAAAACTGTGACCTTAACAGAAGTTCCACTACAATTTATGTCTATATTTTCTCTACAGCTACAGTAGTTATAAGCAATTTTTCAAATAATGCCTTAGGAGGAAAAGGATAGGGGATGATCAAGCTGAATTTTTGGAGTGACAGCAGAACAGAGAGACAACTCTGAGGCAAAGGCATGGACCAGACAGCTATTTGCATAGAGTTGATAGACAAGACAAGTTTGTTCAGGAACATTACGCAGAAACTTGTGTGAAAGATGAAATCACAAGGGTCCTTAAATGCAGATAAAATTTTAAATTTCCAGATAAGTCTATGAAGGTAGACTTGGGATTTGGTGTAGATTAGAGATTTGCTTGTTTGTAAAAGTGGCTTTGAAATTTTTACAGGGACAAACCCTTTTCAGTAACTGGGAATCTATATTTGATGGAAATGGTGGACAATTCAACATTCATGTTCCAATATACTCCTTTGATGGCAGGAATGTCATGACTGATTCATCTTGGTGAGTTGACATTACCATTTATATGTTACATGTAAGGGGTTTTTTTTCTACTTTTACCAGATAGTAAAAGAAATAGTAGCAGTATCTTGAGCTACTAGCTGTGTGATAAAAATTTCTCTCTTTCTTTATGCCATTTTTCTTTCTCTTTTCTGATAGTCTAGAAATGGGATATCAGACTGTGTTCTCCTTTCTTTCTCTCCTTTCTGTCTTCATCTTTACCTAACTACTCCTTGTTTCAAGCACAAAGAATGCAGATGACTACACATACAGGTGTACAGTTGAATACAGCAAAAGAGACTTTTCCAATAAATAACTTCTTAACATTACCTTTCAGGCCTCAAAAAATAATATGGCATGGTTCAACTGCAAATGGGATCCGGCTGGTTAGCAGCTATTGTGAAGCCTGGCACACAGCTGATATGGGAGCTATGGGACAAGCATCGCCTCTGAACACAGGGAAACTTCTTGACCAGAAAGTATATAGCTGTAATAATCAGTTTATTGTTCTCTGTATTGAAAATAGTTTTGTCTCTGATCCCCAAGGAAAATAATTCACCTGCTGCACATAGGAATATTCTATTTGATGACAGAAAAAGCTGACACTGAAATTTCATTTGTAATGATGTAAATATTTTAATTTTTGTAATTGCACATTTCAGGAAAAAAATAGACAAAGAAAACATACCTCAACACAAACCACATTCCAGCTGGGTGGAACATCCAGTGCACACAACTGGCTTAAAGCCCTTATTTTCCCTTGAACCCCATGTGATTTGAAGTTTGCCAGCAGTTAACTCATGCTCTGCCTGAGCTGGAGGTCACCTAAGGGCATGAGCCAAGTGTGGTCTGTGAGGAAGGTCCAGTAGCCTGCCTCATAAGCAGTGTGGCTCAGCAAGGCTGCTGCTGCTGCTTCACAGCTGAGAAGCTGCATGTTCCATGCTCTCCTTTTCACTTGCGTAGATTTTGGACACCCAAGGCACCGTTCATATATACTCATATATACAGTGAATACTTTTGCCATACAGAGCTCACATTTGCAAAGCGAAGCTTTAAGAGCAAAGGTACTCTCCTCCTCTGAATTTGGTGGAAGCCGAGTACTTGACTCCTGTAAGCTTGTATGGATCTCAGCCTGGTGCTTACATAGAAATATAGCTCTCCCACATCTTATTTCAGCTTTTCTCTTTGTAGATTCTAGGCATAAGACTTTATTCAGGAGGAGTAAATTTCACATTGACAAAATCTGGTCTTTATTTTGGTGCTATTGTTACCAGGAAACCTGAAAGCAATGTTAATAGAAAACATCCTGTTTAACTGGTAGAACTGAACAAAGCAAATGCAGACAAATGAACCATCTGACCTTTATTTATTTCATTGCATGTTAGAGGAAGTCATTTCCTTTTGTGTCAGACTGATGAATGAAATATGTCTCTCATGGTTTCTTTAAAATAGGTTCTACACATTGTTATCCCACTAAGTTATATGTAAAGTGATTTTCCTTTTTGTGAATTTACCCTTCTGGCATTCACATAATTAAAGAATTGTTAATATAAAATAACTGAAACAATTATAGGCATGATCAGTAAATTGTAATATTCTTCACTAACAGTATCACCATAATATCTGAAGTCTTTTGCTGATATATTTGTCTACTGCATACTTTAAACAACATATTTACTTATGCTTTATCAGGCAGTGACTATGGAGGTCAAACTCCACATTATCGTTTTTTTAAGATTTTAATGAGAATCTGTGTTGGAAATACATGTTCATTTGCTGACAAATAGAGTACTAAATAACTAGACAGCTTTTGTCAACAGACAAAAGCAAATTACACTTACAATACTAAAATTATATAATTATACAACTAAATATTTTGAAATGCAGCTTTATTTTTCCAAATTATTATAAAAACTTATTTCCTATGGTCAGCTGAATGATATCTTCATTTTTTTTCTGGAAAAGAAAAAATGTAAATTACTCCATAATTACACCATGGTAATAAGGCAAAAACCATTTGTATTACATTTAAAATGTATGCATAACAATTCACTGCACTCATTTATAGTCAGCTTTCCTAAAATACTGAGCCATTCTTGTGCCAAATTCCTCCAGTTCACAGAGCTGGAAGAGTTATTTATGTACAGCAGGGTTTTACTCTGAGTGACAGAAGGATCAAGGGGGAAAAATAAAGTGTTTTTACCTGCTTCAAGCAGGACCCATCTACTTTTAATCCTTTACAGGCAGTGGGGTCTCTGCTTGCAGCCACACATTCACATCAGTCCCCGCTCTTCCTCTCCTGAGCTCAAGCAGCCCTTGGGATGCTGGCTGGGTTCCTTTGCCTGGAGTTGCAGTGACAAGAGGTAGGGTCACACAGAAGAGCTCTGTGAAGGGGGATGAGAGAAGACTAATAAAAACATGCAGGTTTTAGGAGATACTGAGCTAGAGTTTAAGATGAGTCCAGCAAAATGCATCCAGAGATCTTTGTGCCAGTTCTTCCACAGAACTGACCCATCTCTGTATCCTGAACAGAGCTTAATAAGGAACTGAAATGGTTAAGCACAATCAATAAGTTGCTAAAAAACTCTCCATGTTTGCTTCCCACCTCTAAGATTAATCTGCAGGCTACAGCAATTTATTGCACACCATTTAACTGAATACAGAGCATGAACTGTGCACCACCTGGGCTGCTGTGGTGCTGAGTTCACAGGCTTGCTCACATGCCAAGGGAGACACCTTTAACAGAGAATGGCATGAGAGGCCTGTTAGAAATATGATGTTTCCCTTGGGGAAAACAACAGCACCGCACACTTTTTTTCAAAACCAGTGATGTTCTTTAGATTCCCTAGTATAAGTGAAAAGAAAAAATATTATTCATCAAGGATATAACAGAGAGAAAAAAATTAACCCAGTACTTAATAATAAATCAGCTTTCTCTATCAAAGGAGAGTACTTTTGTCAGCACAGTTTGAATACAAAGGTCAGCTGCACTTGAGGAAGAATGTCTGCTAATTCAGGTAAGAAACTGTGTATAAGGCAAAGTAATCACTAGAACAAGATTGAAAACAGTAACTGCACAAGAAATCAATGTGGCAGTCCAAATTGTACTGAATTGTAAATACTCCAATATCCTGATCTGGCCCACTAGTTTTGGTAGCAGTAGGTAATCAGCAGGTCTTTCACCCTTCTCAGTTCAGGGATCTTTTCTCTGGGCAATCACAAACCATGTCATGTTTCCATCTACCAGTAGCATGCTCCTCTGCCCTGAAGAACTGCAGCGAGAGGAGTAATTTCTCCTCCCATTGCTATTATAATCAAGGCAAACCTGTGAGTTTCTGCAGTGCAGCATATACATCTCAAGGGACTGGCAATTAACAAAACTCATTTTAGTGTAACCACAGACTGCCAGCCTTGCTTCTGAGCTGTGCAGTGAAAGAAGAAAGAATGACTTGCAGTACGTCCTGCCTGGAAGATTACTCAGTTCCTCTTCTTTGGCATTGAGATTTAGGTATTACTTCTGCATTAATACTTGCAAGTCTTGTTTTCACTCCAGTACTCTCCTGGAGAAGAGAACCTGTCTTCTAGATTTTTAAAAAATTAGATGCTAGAATTGCAATATCATTTTGGTGTTCAAGTACTGGGGTTAATGCCTTGTGTGCATCTTCAAAACACATCTGATTGGGGTTTAGCTTTTATTTGCTGATCTGATACATAGTTTAAGCCTGCACTCTAATAGTTCCTCCCTGCTGTCTCTCCTTTATGCATCATCAGTAGCTTCCCAGAGGTAGAAATACTTCTAGATGGACATCTACTTAAGTCCTTTGATACTTTAACCTGAACCTGGCCTCTCTTTTTTAACCAGTCAGAGGGCTGCTATTTGCTGCATCTTAAAAAGCCTATTCTGCACCTTGGTGCAATTTCTACTGTTACTAGTTAATCTAAAATTTTTCCTATCATATTCTCTTCCAGTGTATCCATATTAAAACAAACCACAAAACATCATAACTCCACCCTGTTCCACTCCTAATGTTCCTAATTAATGGCCTAACCTGGAGGCATACCCAGAGTGGATGTCTCAGCTCCAGCAGTAGTAGACTTTGTGTGAGAGAGAGGGAACACAAAGTCAGAATATCTCTTCATCCTGGGTGGGCAAAAGAGAGTAATGGAATTACAGACAGCACAGGCTGTGGGAATTTCTACATTGTGCCGCTTTGCCTGGGGTAGAGTTCATTTTCATCACAGTAGCTGGTATGGGGCTTTGTTTTGGCTGTATGCTGACAACAGTGCTGTTAACACAGAGTTGTTTTCGTTCTTGCTGATCAGGGCTTACACAGAGCCAAGGCCTTTTCTGCCTCTTACCAGCGAGGCAGCTGGGGGTGCACAAGAAGTTGAGAGTGGATGCAGCTAGGACAGGTCACCACAGGACTATCCCATATCAGATGGCATCATGCTCAGCTTATAAAATGGGGGGAAAAAGCAGGAAGGGGGAATAATTTCAGCGAGGGCATTTGTCATCCCAAGTCATCACTCCACCATTCCATTCCAGCCTTGCTTTCCTGTTTATGGCTTAACAATGCCCAAAAATGGGAGAAGCAGTGAATTAATTTCTTGTTTTGCTTTGCTTGCATGAGTGATTTTGTTTATCTATCAAACCCAACCCATGAGCTTCATCTTTACTCTTTCAGTTCTCTCCCCTGTGCCACCCTGAGGGAAGTAAGTGAGTAGCTGTGTGGGGCTGAGTTGCCAGTCAGGGTTAAGCCACAAAATACATACGAAATCAATTCAGCATCAACTCCCGTTGTTGATCAGAGGTGACTACTACTGACGAGTATCCCTGAGACAGAGGAGCCAGCCTCAGGGATACTAGTAATGCTTCAGCAGAAAAGGGGATGACAGCCCTGTTGGACCTTACAAGTACCTAAGATCACATTCAAATTCAAGCCAGGATGATGATGACATTGCCTCTGCAAGAAACATAAGTTTTGTATCGAGCACTTTGAATGTGTTCACTGTTGGAAAAACATTATCTCCCCACTGAGTTAGATGGGTTGGTTTTAACATCCAAAAAACTGTTTGCCAGTATTTAGCTTTGCTCTACAGTTATATATTTTCACATTGCAGGCCTCAAGGTTTTGACTGAGGCTAGTCTCATCCCCAAGGCTAATGCTGTACTAGAAAATTATCACATCTGACTGACAGCTGAACTGTCCCCTGACACAGTTGTGGTCACTGTCATTTGTAATCCTTCCAGCCACTTCTTTAGGGGATGCTTTGCAGGGAGAGCATGTGCCAAGAGCTACTCTTGTAGATAGTTTGAAAGAGCCGCCATATTTTGGAATAGAAAGATTTAATTGTACTCACAGGTGCTTAAGCATTGTGCTTGGTCTCAGGGCTAGCTGGAGTCCTCATGCCACTGAAAGCCTGTAGAGGGACTGCAGGACACACGTCTGATTGCCACAGAACACACATCAATGGCTCTTTATGTCTTCTTGCCAAATTTAATAATATGTATTCCTTCTGCAAACATTCTCCATCCATGTAAACCCCATGTCCAGACTGTGCTCATTCAGGGCACCCCCTAAAGCCATCATTATCCTATACAAACATTCTCAAGCCGTATATAGATGTATTGTGCCATTCCATTATCTTCACCTCTTTCAACACTGATGAGCACATTGGTTAGAGCATGGATTGACTGTTCACAGAGCTGGGATGTTTCAAGCACCTGAGAATTAAAGGCTATTGATAGAGTCAGCCTGTACAACTGATAACTACTGCCATGATGCCTTCAATAGCAAACAGGGCAACACAAAACATTTGTTTATGTGCTTTACCCCAGCTGGTGGATCAGCCATCATGTTTGTGTGCGCAGCCTGCCTGTTAGCACTACTGAACAGCTTCCCATTCTAGGGTCAGCAGAGTCCTCTCAGTGACTTTCCAGAGTCTGGAGGTGCGCTTAGGTTCGCCTGAGACACAAAACATGACTTCCTAGAATCATCCCAACACCCTTTCAGCCAGCCTATGAGAAGCCTCCCTGACAGTTTGAAATGTGAGGCTGTGTCCCTTGATTCTACACCATATATAGGTGTAGAGGATAGGGTGAGTGGTGTGTTTGAACTGTGTTGACTAAATTCTTATTGTTATGTTGACCAAAACCAAGCCCAAAGTCATATTACATTTCCTTTTTTCAGCCGAGTGAATTGGGAATTGTTCATCAGCTTCATCAAAGAAATTTCCAATTTGTTGATCTCATTATTTTGAAGTCGAAGTTTCCTTCCAAGAAGGTTTAACCCAGTGGGCTCTGAACCTTCACAAGTCCCTGGGTTTGGGAAGCCCCTAGGGTACATCTGTGAACAGGTTGTTTCAGAAATATTCACTACTGTATTTCATTGCCATTAGTTCTGCCTACAGAGTGAGAAACTGACTTGCTCTCAGCAGCTTTTTCCCACACGATTACTTGGCAAAGTTTCTCTGTCATTATAGCAAAGGCATTCTTAAATCACAAATTTATCTTGGACATTTTCTGTTCTTGATCTCAAACATCCAGGATTTGCAGGTAGTCTATATCAGGAAGACGCATCAATTTTTACATCATGCACTCATAATCCAAGGTCTTATCCAAGGTCTTTTAAACATATCCTGAGACTGTTTGCCTCTTTTGCTGAGATACCTGGAGCCAAAACCAATATAAGAAGCTAATTGCCTCAAAAGTTTGGAGGAGCACACTACAATTTGCTATAGCAGAGATGATCTGAATAATTAAGACATTTACCACTAACACAGCTTAAACTTTAGGGGGGGAGGGATTTAAGAGGGTTTTCATCATGCAGAATTCCCATCTCAATCTCCATTTTCATCCAAATAAAGCTTACAGAAATTCAAAAGAGCAGACACAGGACTGCTATTTGTGCAAAGGCTTAAAATCCAGCCAAAACTGATGCTATGCATTAATCCACTTGAATCAGAAATGGACATACAGACAGCTATTAAAAAGTTTTAAAAAATACTTATTAAAAGCCAGAATTTATCGAGATTCATAGTTAAATGTTTATTCACTGTCTCTCTCCTCACTTTACTGTAGCTTGATATGTCTTAGACTAGTAGAATAATTTAGATTGGAAACGGTCTCAGCAGGTCATCTAATCCAACTGCCTGCTCCAAGTCAGCTAAGCTAACTTCAAAGCTCATTCTTCTCAAATTGTAAGCAAACAAACTGAAGGTGCAGCAGAGTGCTCAGATGTCTACGCCTCTATCTTGAGAAGGCCACAAGTCGGTATTATCTGCCTTGATTCTTTTCTGTTAGGTCAGGAAAATGTCCAGCTGATGGATAGAGGTAACTGCCACCAAAGTGGTAACTGCCACCAAAGTCAGAATAAATTTGTGGCTGGGCCTCTCAAAATTTATCTCCTGATGTAAGATTTCTGTTCTGAAAAAGGAAAGGTTGAGGGAGAGAAGCAAGATGAGTTAGCAGCATCTAACTCAATCACCTCCTAATGTACACGCTTTTTTTTTTTAAAGAAAGTCAATTCTCCCAGCCTAGCTATTGATGATATATCAGAAGGCACTGCAAGCCTTGGGCACACCTTTGCAAAGTCCTGTTCTCGACTGAGTGCTATATAATGACAGATAATAAGCTACTCATTCCATCAAAGCTACTGAATCACGTTATCTTTCTTACAAAAACCCAGTTGCTCATCACCAGGAGAAAAGCTCAGGGAAACTGATGAATAATCTAGAGGAGGGAACAAAATAGTCACAGCTGTGTCCTGTTGTACTGGTACACTCAGTAAGACATAAGGTGGGAAGGGAGCAGGGTAAGACAAGTCAAAAGGACTGGGGAGGAAGAATAATAATGTTCTGAAGTTGTGGTGAATTCTATGAATGAGAAGCTAGAAGAAGATATGGAATTATCAGCTCTGTATAGGCTCTATTAAAGCAAATATGAAGGCAGTAAACAACACTGGCTACAGTCAGAGCTATAAAGGGCAGACCAAACTCGGAGGAGGTGGTTGTGAAGGGCAGCCCAATTGAATCTGAGAGATGTCATACACAGTGATGAAAAGGATTTATGTATCCATGTCCAAGATTCATGGTCCTCTAATTTCTCCTTTGCCTCACATAAGGCATCCATGGGCAACTGTGCTGCCATTGACACTTCAGGCTATTAAAGAGCAAGAATCTTTCCATAGTTCATGAATAGGAATCCAGAGCTGTAAAAGTAGCTCCAGTAGAAAAGACACTGAGTAGCACTCCAAATATCCTTAGTCTTGTAAATAAGGTCTGTGAGCACAAATTACTTGGGCATTAAACCTGCATTTTCCACTAGAATGATGTGTCCAAATGTAACAGCTCCCAGGCATACTTCTGCAGGAATACCCTGAGTCTAGATAGAATCTGTTAACTATGTGGAGGGATTGAAGTTTAGACAGCCTTGCTTCAAAATGTTCTGTTAATTTTTAAGTATCTCTCTCTACATTGTGCAGAGAACTTAAGCACTCAACCGTAAAAAAGCTGCAGTGGCAAGACTTTAGCTGCTTAATCTAAATTAAGTTACTTCTAAACTACTGAAACGTATTTTAATCAAAGGCTGGTCAAGATAAGAAGTGACTTTTGTTTTTACAAAATTAGAACCTGCTTCAAAGTTAGTCCTAGTTCATAAGCAAGAGAAGAATAGGATAACAACCCACCTACTCCACTACTTCTGGGAAAATATGTCTGCGTCCTTCATTATTATCAGTAAAGTGCAGTGGCAGCTGTGACTGTCCCTTTAAAGCTATCTTGGAACCATACAGAGAAGTTAACTACAGGATGAAGTTAGAACAGTACAGAACAAGACTGATGAGACCCAATTATTCCTTTAAAGTTTTTGGTAGAAATGTTCAAATACACACTGCATTTCAGGCTCAAGTGGTCTATGGCAGTTTCCTTTTCACAGGGTTTCTTCCTCATTTTGCTCACAGGAAAGCAATATCCAGAGTGCTATCCAGAGAATTAGGATTACTCATCAAGGCATGACTAAGACATGGTGTGGCCCATGAGAAAGGATGAGCTCATGTTTGTGGCAACAGAACAGTGCCCAAAGGAATACAATTCTGTCCCTGATTCACTCATGGAGGAAAAGCTCCACATGAATGTGTCCATTTTAGAGTAGGTGACAGATAGTGTGGGGTAGATCAACATGCAGTACTAGGCTAAAACAGACTAAAGACAATTCAACCAGACACAAACGTCTTTGTGTTCCACCTTCTGCATTCTTCCTTATGCCTGTCCTCAAAGTCATGAAACCCCACAGAGAGCACAGTATATCAAAAACACCCTGCAAACTAAAATATACTTGTTCCTTTCTGATTTTGCTCTTTGATTTGGTTCCTGTGGCTAAGACATGGGCAAGCATCAGCAGAAAGGAGGGCAGAATCCCACAGACTCTCAGGCTTGGAGAACAGTCGTCCTACAAATGCTAGGATGCATCTCTTAGCCAGGCTGTAAGAACCAACCGGTGTGTTTGTGGGCCAAGCCATTTCTGAGAGTTGATTCAAGTGGAAACTAAAACTGTATTTAAAAAAGAGTCCCAGCCAGTCTCTAAAATGTAATATTTATGCAGTCCTTTGACCTTCGGCAAAGTTCTGAGAAAATATGTATCCAGGAAAAAGATATAGCGTTCAGCTTCTCAGGAAAATCTAGACTTCTCATGGCTTCAACTACAGCTACAGAAGGAGTAACCTCCTCTATAAAACTAAACAGCAAGAGAATGATACACAGATATAGTCTAGTCTTTTGCTCTATTGAATTTTGAACATTATTTGGGCTCTGCATTTTCTGTCTTTAATACAATCATTAATATTGGCAAAATAGCCCCATGACCAGTTAGTTGAACTGAAATTATCTCCTTGCCAAAGAGGGCTTTTCCTTTCCCATCTTTTATTCTTCTTTAGATCAAATAAATATATATACTAACTACCATAATTTCCAGTATTCTTTTGGCAGAATAAACCAGTGCCATGATGGACATCCTCATGATCTTATTTAAAACATTCTGGTTTTTTTCCCTTAAATATTATCCTGTCTTTAAATTAGGAATGCATTTCTCTTGTTTTCTGGCAGTAGTTGCTTTTAAATATCACTGACAACAGGCAGTTGTGTTGTGTGGGTGTGAT
Source organism: Agelaius phoeniceus (assembly GCF_051311805.1). NCBI lineage: Eukaryota > Metazoa > Chordata > Aves > Passeriformes > Icteridae > Agelaius > Agelaius phoeniceus. Next base: position 59,778,064 of record NC_135265.1, read on the forward strand.
GAAAGTATTTTTGCCACTACTATTGCAGAAGTTCTAGGATATTAGTTTATCTAGGATCTCAATTTAACATGCTTAAACTCTCAAGAGAGACAGTTTCTTCAGCAATCTAGTATCCAGACTACTAAGACTTCTTGGGTAAAAGTCAGCCTTTAGAATTACACTCAAGGGATATGGCTGATGGAAAATGATCACTGTACTAGAGAAACAGAATTCTGAGAATGAAGTGATTGTTATCTGCAACCAGAAAAATGTGGTTCAGCAGAACTCCCATGCTAATTCAGACCTGAAAACAGCATGAATTACTATTTTATATCGGTCCAGTGTCAAAATCTTCCCTCTTAATAATGTCACTTGGAAATGTAAAAATAACCAAAGACTTGCACAATCTCAAAACTACGTATTCTTGGAAAATAGTTAGAAATTTAATAGCTGGTAAAGAATGAAGTTCTACAAATTATTTCCACCATCTTTCTCATCACTGCATAATTTGTCATTTTATTCAAATAAATATTTAGCCTATTTTTGTTTTCTTCAGTTTTTATTTCTGAGTATGTATAAACTCCATTACCTGATTTAAAGGAAAAAGCAGCTTTTTAGAACACATTACAAAAAAATTGCCTACAATTGCCTTGGGACTGCTCAAGGTGCAGCACCTTTAGAGTGAACTCTAGCTATTGATTGCAAATAAACAAGTGAAAACTTACAGAAAATACTGCTTAGAGAGACTATAGCAAGAGGATTTTGAAACAACCTTGTATAACCAGAACTGTGATAGAAAGTTTAATGCTATCACCTCAGGCAGCCTACAGCCACATGCACTGAAGAATGAGAGTGGATGGGGAATATGTATCAAGTCTAGAAAAGCTGCAGCAAAGCAAACAGTTCCTATAGCACATGATAGAAGAACCTCTCTTTTCTCTGATTTTCAGTTTGCAGGGTTAATAAATCAGTGTCAGGAATTAAATATTATTTTATTAATTTTAATTAGTTAATTAATTAAATGTTATTTTCTCATCTCTTTTTTATTTTAGTTTTATTCTGAGTTTATACTCTACTGAACAAAATGTTGTTTGAAAACAAAGTGAAAGATTTATTGAAAAACTTCATTTTTTGAATTTTTTTTTCAGGATAACTGATATTTAATCCAAGTTGTGATCTAGATCCCCAAAACTAATTTTGAGGTCTTAGCAGTTTGTCACCACAATTCCCCCTTCCCACTCTAGGAAATTTCTTGTCTGCTATGAGCCTTTGTTCCATGGAAGAAGAAATCAAGCTTGTCAACACCACAGTATGCCTGCCTGCTAATGGGTACACAGAGAATTACAGTAAGAAAACATCATGATCTGTGCATTGCCAGAAAGACATTAACTTTTGGTAGGTTAAAAAGGGTGCTCCTTCCCCACTCTAGGCAAAATTGAGTCCAGTCTCTGGAGGAAAATGACTTTCCTTGATAAGCAGAATGATGTGCATTATTACTTGCACCATCAAACTGGAATGGGTAGTGTCCAAGCAGGCAACAGCTGTACCTCCCCAGGAAAGGAAATATCCTTTCTTAATTAGAGGCGAGGTACTTTAACACATGTATCCTTTGTTGCAGTTGTAGGTGAGATGCCCCTGCCATTTCAGAGTTACCAGAGTTACAGAGTTACTTCAGCAATGTAAGGCCTTCAAACAGATAATAACAGTCTCAAGTAATTTCCAGACATGGTTGATGTCAGCCTTTTGCTTCTGGCAATCACTCCCTAAGCTACCAGTCTCCCTAGTCACTGCTGTGTTTAGCAGCATGTCTTGGACTATACACTTCTTCCCTACTTCCAGCATAAATCAGACCTCTCTGTAAGGACACACAGTCAACACCACTCTCTTTGAATAGATCATATCTGGTTTCAAGTGAAGCTGCACTAGGAAACACGTAATAAACCAGCACAGCAGCTGATGGACTCTACAAGCTGGAATGAAACACCAAGTTTAAGGGGTTTAATTGTTGTCACTGAGATCTGCTTAAAGAACTTAGGACACTATGCCATGTCCACAAATGCATTATCTGTGAGATAAGGTGGGTGCTAGCTGCAGGGATCGAGCAGCTGCATCCCTATGTGGTGCATTGCTGGGCTGCCCAGCTCATAGCTCTGGGATAAAAAGTGTTCCACAGTGAATTAAAAGCAAAAAGGGCTTCATACATCTTAAGCTGTAACTGGCCTTCAGTTAAAGGAGATGATTAACTGGGTGTTCAATAACTAAGATCTCACAGCATTTAGTTCTGGAAACATTGATGAGTCAAATCAGGCAATGTTTGTAAGGGTTATAAAATGAGTAATTCTGAATGTTTTATAAAGCAGTGACTTCAAAAAAAGTGATTCCTTTTGCTTGTCTCTGATTTAGAAAGATCACAGGCCTTTGTGAAACTGTCTGGTTTGTGTACATACAGAAACTGCACACTAATAAGCACTTTGATATTTTCTGTCCCAGTTTGAGTAAAACTGTTTGGAAAAATCAAGGGCTACGTGGGGAGGGCAATGTTGGGGTTTTCTCAATAACTTATTCTATTTTGGTAAATGTTACACATTCAGTACTTTTCCTCTTGCTGAGTTCCTTGGTGAAAGTAATTTGTAAGTATCATGGTGCGCTGATGGACTCATGTCCAGTTCTTCCAAACAAGCTTAACACTTAGCTACTTAGCATGGATAGAAAACTGTAAAAGTTGAGTTTAGTGCTAGGGCAATTAGTGCTAAAGCAATATAAATAAAGGTGGTTTTATTTTTATTGCTTTAGCACTAATTGTGCATACACTCTTTGTGAAAGATTCTTTATTACCCTGACACAGTACCTCTTACACCGAAAGACAAATAAAACTTTTAGTCATCACCATTAATATGATTTCCTATCACTCTTCCATATATTTTAATTTAAAACCTAAGGAAAAAATATTTTTTGTGTCCATTTTTGGAACTAAATCAGCTTATAATACAAGAATATTCATATCCTTGATCTGTCTCAAAGACTAACCCATAGAACAAATTGGTTTATATAATTGTCTCTCTATCCACTTGTCCCGTTCCAAAATGTCTTTTATTTCAATACCCTACATAGCTTCTTATTTTGTGGAGCACAGCATTCCAGTAGTACTGAGTTCCATTTGAAACTTTCATGCAGTTGCAATTCTTTTGTTTTACATCTTCCAGAAGAGAAAAGAAAAGCATAAGTAGTGTTCACACACTGACAATAATTCTTGCAGGAAATAAAAGTAGCACTAGGTAAAGATTAATTATTTCCTTCTCTCTCCCTGCGGGTGCTGCACATGTGTATGACTGTCATATTCTAGTACAGAAGAAAGAAATTAATCAGTGTTTAAATTGCCGATATTCCCTGTGTAATAACCTGATTTACTCAATCTAAAAAGCAAGGATTTTTCAAATCTGTCCAACCAATTTGATGATTTAAACAAATCTCATAAATCCAGATTGTTTGGCTTTTCTGTGTCATCTTGCTTTGTGCTCTACCTTGCATTAAAAAATTATTGCTTTTGTTGCATATTTCTATAATTGGAATATAATTATGTCATAAATCCATTAGTTTATTAGAAAAGTGAAGCTAGGAAAAATGGGGGGTTTGCCTGTTCTTTTAAATTTATGTCCACTGATGACATTATTTCCATCCTCAGTGAGCAGTCCGTAAGAAGTGCTTTTAAGGGTTCCTTTACAGGAAATACTGAAAAATTATATTTAATTCATCCAGTTAAAATGTCATGAACATACAATGGTCATGCATTGTTTTCTATTGAACTTGGCAAATTTGTACTGTGAAATTGTTTTTCATGCTATTTTGGCAGGAAAAGGCCAAGCAATTATTGCAATTTTGAAGAATCTGTGATCACAGAACAGTTATTTTCTTCTTAAACAAAATGTCACTTTACAGAAAGGCATATCTTGGAAACTGTTTTACTGACTGTGTCATTGTCTGACTTAGCGTCAGTTGAATAACTAGCATGTTTAGAGGATGAAAATAATCAGATGCAAGCATCAAGATCTCCTCACCTTCTTTGGATTGGCATTCAATTTGTTTGCAGAAATAATGATTTAAATCTTTTCAGGCCATAATTTTTATTTTGTAATTTTTATTTAACTGCTCCATTTTGTATAGCAAAAACAAAGGCAGATTTTGTTGTTACCAAACAGGACATATAACATGAATTACTTTGCACCTCAACCAATGAATCCAACTTCTCCTGTAGCCCTCCTAAAGATGCCAGGTACTTCCCAGATGAGCAAACCCCCTGCTGCACCAAATGCAGTTATGAAGCTCATAAGAAGGAAGGGGGAGGACTAAATGTTGAAAAGGGGAACTGACAGCAGAAGAACACTGGAAAAAAGACAATGGAAAAACACCAGGATGAATCTTATGGTGATAAGGGGGAGCTAACAGGGGAGGGTGCCAACAAGAACAAGACCCAGATGTCTACCAGAGCCCATTGAATACCAAGAGTCTGTATCATAATCAGAAGTTCTTAGACCCCACTTTAATCTGCAGTCCTAAGAATCTGGACACATGGAAGCATAGCAAGAAAAGGGGAGGTTCTGGACATACAGAACCCATTTTGGTAGCTTTGCTTCTGGCCCATGTTTACTTTGGCTTTTAAATCTAACTTACATAAGATCAGAGAGAGGTACCCAGGGATCAGGACAGGGGATGACATAATTTTAGATATTTCTTCTGTAGTTGTCTTTACCTCATGAGTGATATGAAAGAAGAGTGAGGCCTGGCAAAAAATATTTCCTTTGTAGTGGCACTATTGGAGGTGACCTGAATCCATCTTAGCTGGTGAGTTGCTACTTGCAAGTTATTGATTTATTTTAATTTTTCTGTGTCTGTCAGCCAAATGTCACTTGGGATGTTAATTCAAAATGTTCCCCATAGGACTGAACTTGGAGCCCTGAAAAAAATCCTTCACCATGTTCTGCTTACTGCTCCCTGCCTTCCTTCAGAGATATAGTCTGTGACCCATCCTTAAACCCAGGAGATCTGCAATGGGGAAATGAATAGTGGAATTTTTTCCCTGCTGAACATATAACTTCCTTAATTTATAGTTTCAATGCTCTGTATGAATTAAAAAGATGTCTTGGGATTTGAGCAATTTAACCGAGTGCTTCAGTGTTTCGTTCTGATGCTAATATATTTATTTGAGGATTAGCCGTCTAAGTATTCCTACATATGAATAACTAAGAACATATTTGCCTGGTATTGTCAGCTTCAGTAGTTCATTACAGCATGAATCTATATCAAGTCCAGACATTTGGTTCATCTATCATGAAGTGCATGTCATTAAAATATTATTTTGTGAGAGAAAATATAACTAGGATGTGTTTATGTATGACACTGGTCATTGTTCAGAGAGAAAGGGGAAGAGAATGAATTAATAAATATTTACCTCACTTTGAACTATGATATTATCAAGATTCTTATCCAGGTGAAGTGTACTGTAGGAGAAACAAGGCTTCTTGTAAAAGGAGTGTTGGCTGAACAACTGCTAGTAAAAGGGAGGCAGGAGATCAGAATGCCATGGCAGTGAACATGGTTCTAGAGAGCAGGGAGAGTGCTGTCATGAACACTGTGAGCTGGGGAAGGCACCATCGGGCAGAGATAGTGCACAGGGCTTGCAACAGCAATTGCAAGTAATGTGGAAAAACATCTCTGATCTTCATGACTTGGCCTATGATGGGAGGGTCACACTGCATGCAAAACAAGCCACAAAGGGAGTATAAAAGCATATGCTGAGAGACTCTACACTGATTCAGGATCTGGACACCACAGTCAGATATTGGAGCTGGCACGGCGGGTGGATTCCCAGAGCAAGAGGTAGCTGCTGGGAGAGTGGTTACCTGATCCCAGGAGGGAAGAGGAAAGCCTCTCCTCCTGCTCTGCCACCCATGCAAAGCTAATAAAGCTGTGGATAGAAGTACCAACATCAGTCACGGTCATTTTCCTAACGAGGGGCATCCTAGTTGCCCCATGTTTCAAGATTCAAGGTGTAGCTCTGTATTTAGGTATTTGGACTGCGCGAGTTTGCTTCCAATTCCCAGTTAACTCCTGAAGTTACATGTAGACTGTGCCATAAACTGGCAGCTACACCTGTCGCGCGGCACCGCTCTGCCCTCGCACGGGGACAAAGCCTGTGGGCTCAGCGCTGTGGCTCCCGCTGCTGCGGGAGGGCAAACCCTCCGCTCCGGGATGGCGGAGCGGCCGCAGGACTGGCCGCGGGAGCGCCGGGAGCGCGGGGAAGGAGCCGAGAGCGCGGGGAAGGAAGGAGCGGCCGCTGCCCCTGTGCCGCGGCCCCGCAGCGACCGGCCCGGGGCTCCGCACGCTCCGCCTGCCCACCCGTAGCGCCGCCCGAGAGGAGCAATTCCTCCGCTACCGCTCCTCTCCTCCACTCCGGAGACAACTCGAGGGCTGCCCACAGGCACCCTCCCTCCACCTGCCCTCCAGCGGGGCCGGTGCCCCCGGGGCTCCGCAAGGCAGTGCTGCCAGCGGGTCCCTCCCCACTGCTCCCTGCGCCTCAGCCGCTCGCCCGAGCGCTCTCGGAACGCCCAGAGACAGGGCAGCTCCAAGCCCGCCATCCGAGTCCCTTCGGGATCCGCGGCTAGGGGACGGAGCGGCCACTCTCCCACCGGGACGGCCCCGGCCCCGGCCCACCCCGCCCCGCCCCGCCCCGCCGGGAGGGGGCGCCACCACCCCGCCCCGCGGCCGCGCGGGTCGCGCCCGACTCGCGCCGCCTGTTGTTGTCGGGGCTGCCCACGGCCGCCGGGGGGCGGGGCCGGGGCGCGGCGACCAATCAGGCGGCGCCGCCGCCGCGTCGGCGGCATTCGCGGCCGGAGCGGGCCGGGAGGGCGCACGCAGCGCGAGCGCTGTGTCGGTCCCTGGGCGGGCGGGCGGAGCGAGCCCGCGTCGCGAGGCGGATCCCGGCTCCGGGGAGTCGCGGCCGGGACATGGCGGCGGCCGCTCGGCGGACGCGACAGCGTCCCTGGGCCCTGCTGTGCCTGGCTGTGGCCGCGCTACTCTGGCCCGCGGCGGGCGGTGAGTGCGCGGGAGCGGAGGGAGGTAGTGGGCGCGGCGGTGGCGCCCGAGGTGGGGTGTGGGGGTGCGTGAGGAGAGCGGTGGGGGGCGGCGGGTCCCCGCCGGTTCCTTTCAACAACATGGCGGAGGGGCCGGCTGGGGCGGAGCCACCTCCCCCCCACCCCCGGTGTCCGAGCGCGGCGGGGACCGGTCGGCCCTTTGTTGGCCGAGAGCGGCGGCGGCTCCGCAGGAGAGGCGGCGGGGAGGGCTCCCTCGGCCCCCGCCGCTACTTCTTCGCCCTCGCTGAGCAGCGCTTCGGGCGGTGTCTTGCCCTGGGTAACTTTCTATCCCGATGTCTGCCCGGGTGGGTGCGTGTGGCCTTGGCCCGCGAAGGCAACTTAGGTACCTGGAGCTGGTGGAGCTCCCCCGTCTATCTGTCCGCCAGCCCCTGAGACGCCCCGGCTCCCGGGCGAGGTGTAGCGGCAGGAGCGGCAAGCCCCGGGCCGCCGCAGGGCGCTCGCAGCCGTGCCCGGGAGGAGCGGCCGGCGCAAAGACGTGTTGAGTGTCCCACGTCGCGGAGGAGGTGACAAGGGGCTGCCTCCTCTGTGCTGCACGCCGCAGCACCGTGTGCCGCTGAGCCGTATGGAAATTAAATCTTTGGGTGAATATTGACAGCGAAACGGTTGTGTTCCTCCAATCTCCTGTACCTGTGTTTTTTTGCGAGATTTGATATCAGAGCTGTGCTGTTGCAGAGCTAATGCATGAAACATTAGAGTGCTTAACAGCATTCATAAATGCAAGATTTGGGTAGTTTTCTTTTTTCGTTTTGGTTTTTTAAATGTGCAGGTTATTCTGCACATTTAAAAATTATTCTGTGGTTAGCAGTTTGGAACATATGGCCTAATGGATTGTATATTACTTTGGGTTTTAAAGAGGAAGTGGAGAAGCACCACAACTTTTTCAGTTACAGCTTTGAGACACCCCTCAGTCTGGATCTATACCATGCTGTACATAATTCAATCTAAAATGGTACTCATGCTGGAAAAAAAAGTTACTTAAAGCATCACTTGCTATACTAAGATCTAGTGTTAATCACCCATATTCTTACTGAAGGCAGTGCAAGTTCTCTGATGTGGAAACAGTGAAATAAGCTTAAGTTACCCATGGGTTGCTCTTGTATTCTTGAAAAGGTGAGGCAGGCTTTAATAATTTAAAGCTTTCTTACATAACACATTCAGTTTAGATGTTGAAGGAAATTTTAGCTCAATTTGAGCTTTGAACTTCTTCCCTTTTAATGCCTCCCATCAATCAACAGTTTTCCCTTAATCTGAGGCATGAAATTAAGGTGTAAAATGAAATTAAGGTGTAAAAGCTTTGTGTGAAAACAAGGCAACAGACTTCCATACAAAACCTTATGGGTGGAAGTGATGGTGTACTACCTTTTGTTTAAAAAAAAGAGAAATCCTCTATGTTCAATGGAATTGGGAGAAATCCAGGGTTCCTGATCCATAACTCATCCAGAGGCCCTGGTATGGGTAAGGCAGTTAATTTGCCTGGACATTGCGGTCTAAGTTGATAAAGTAATTCAGGGTATGATTTGGCTACTGGTACTTCTTATTGTGGGTTGACAGAAGTTGGGCATTTTCTGATTGCCTCTGCTGGGGCTGTTCTGCAATGTGCTGATGTTACTGTGTGGAGGAGTCGACTTGCGAAACGTTTTATACAGAGGTCAGGCACATAATGAATCCCAGCAGCTAGCTGAACAGTAGAGCAGCCTTCATTTTTAAGAGAGTCTGAAAATAAGCTTTCTGGTTTTCACTGTGTAGGCCATAGTCTTTAGTCATATGAAGTTCTGGGAAGTCACCACTTGGAAACTCTTGTATTCAGACAATTGCTTCTAACTGCAAACAAAGATAGCAATCTGATTGATATGGTAGAATAAATTTAAACGTACAAGTAAAGATCTTTCTGTTTTCATAATGTTTGTGAAATTATTATCTGGGCTTTTAATTTTAGCTTTCTCCTGTTAGTTTGTCGGGTTTTTTTAAGTGTATTCTTCTACCAAAGAAGAAACAAATTGTTACTGTATCATGCTCTAAGGGGGATGAACATATCTCTGGGTAATATTTTGGAGAGAAGGCAAGAAAACTAAAAGTGCCATTTGGCACCTACATTTTTGCAGGGAATAAAATACCACTTTTTTAAAGTTGGTATTTTACACAAGGTTCTATCATTACTTGCGAGTTGTGGGTACTTAATAGTAGTTTTTCTGTTTTCTTGAGTGCATCACGTTGTTTGACAAGACCTGCCGTTTGCAGGAAGGAAGTTTTGTTTAAAACATGGATGAAATCTATGTGAAAGTTTTCCTGAAAACTTGGTACCCAGTGCTGTTACTTTACAACACTGAACCTTAATTAGTGCCTTTGTGAGAAGAATGTGTTAGTGAAGGTCATGAACTATTGTGGTTTTGAAAACTGTACCTATGTCTCAGATATTTTAAGAACCAAACCTTTTTGTATCTTGAGCTAAAAGAGTTCACAGATGAGTCAGGTGTATTGTTTGATGGGATTATCTGAATTACAGACTCAGAAGCTGACTGTCGCACTGTTATGTATTATGCTTTTTTTCCTTTGGCAAGTTTTATTGGACAGGGAAAGAACTACCAGTGAGCATAACAGCCCTCTTGCTCATATCCCCAAAAATCTGGTTTTGTCTCTTGCACATCCTAGCCTTGCTCCTTTATCCCTTGAGCCTCTGCATCTTATGGAACCAAGAAATGTGATTGCTCCTCTGATGAAGTTCTACTTTCTGGTGAAATTTTTGCTTCAAAATTTGTATTTTCCATTGAGGAACATTTATAATATCCCAAGAGAAGTGTCATTTCAGCAAAATGTTGCTTTTGGGTGTTGCAACTATTTGTCTTTTTTTAATTTCTAAAGCAAAGATATATATTATTAAAGTATTAACTATGAAATTGTTAATTTTTTGCAATAAGATGTGAGTTTGAGGGTTTTTAGAGCACCTCACAAGTTTTAACTTCTGTACTGCTCCATGTTAGCATCCTTTGGAAGATAATGTCTCAACTTACAATTTCCAACTAAAAATTCTTTGGCTGAAGGTACTGTTCTGTGCTAAACTGTCTGGTTGAAGTAGTGATGCAGGATGTAAACAAATGTTGCATAGGGATTCATAGTGTTTTATGTAACTAAAAACGTCTTTCTGCAATTTTCTGTCTTCAGAAAGGCAGCAGATACAAAAAAAAAAAGACTGTTTCAGTAGGTAACAGTCTGGTTTTGATACAGATTTGTAAAAGTTAAGTGGTTAGAGTGTACTTAATTCTATGTTCACATTTTGTATATAGTATTAATACCTGAGCTCCTGGGAGCCAGCTGATTTTAAGTCTTGTCAAGCTGCATAATTTCAGGGTTTCATTTATGCAGCCAGCTTGCTTTACCCTCGCTGGGGGCTTTCCAGATTGCAACATTCATGTAAGAGAGACTTGGTAAAGGAAAGGCAAAACTGTCAAACTCAGAGTCTGAGCAACTACACAGGTAATGGTATTCAACACAAGATAATAATCTTGTGGTATGAGATATGAGAAATATGCTGTTGATAACTTGCATGACATGATAATGTCATAATGCACACACCCTCACTTTCAGAATAGTGTTGTCTCGCTGTTTCTTTTAGGGTAGTCAGTCTCAAAAAGCAGACATTACTATGTAGAATGTTAATGGTGCAGTGACAAAATGCAATGCACAAGGAACTGTTGACCCAATTTCTGCTCTTGGCTATGTCCCTGATTGTCTGTATGACTTCCAGTGCATTTGTTTAGCTGTTTGTACTGTCATTTCCCCAACCTTGTATCATTTAAACAAACATGAACTTTCACTGGTTGGTAGTGGAGTTTCATGCTAGTAGTTCCATCCAAAACCTGTTATAATAATCAAAAAAAAAAATAATTCTCTGCTGAGGACAGGCTTGATTGAAAACTTTTTTATGCTTCTTCAGTAGTTGTGAAAGTGTTCTTTGTGGTAGTAGATTTTAAACGGTGTTCACCAAATGCATTGAAATGTATTTTACCTGAGAGATGACTGGCTCTGGAAGATCAGCTTATATCAGAGTTCTCAGTTTCTCATCCCTTTCTGTTATCATTCCATACTAGAAATGTATGTATTCATTGAAGTGAGCGTGGAGATCTGACTGGTTTCTATCTGAGTTTTTAAAGTTACAGTAACGTTTCTTTGAGAATAACAGAGACTACTTGGACAAAAAGCAAAAAAATTCTATCTCCAAGAGGACAACAATATGGGATTCTTTTTTCTTTTATATCAGTTATAAGTGAAAACACTTCTTTATAGGAATTAAGTGATTTAACTATAGTCGGTCATTGACTCCTCATGCTGATGTTTAATAACATCTATGATGTGTTCATGTAGTTGTAGTTTATATTCTTTAACTGGAGAATGAGACTTGTAGTTGTAGTTTATATCCTTTAACTGGAGAATGAGACATGGGCAAGGATATTCCAACTCCTTATTTTTGCCTCCTGGTATGGATTGTTGTGAAGATGCTGAATTAGTCTACCTTTTACTAAAACATGGAAATTCTACTGTTACTTGCTCTGCAGTTACTGTTACTTGAGTTGGAAGGCATGAAGAACTGTTAAGTGGCCAGAGTAGGAAGGGGCCTGAAGCATTTTTAATGAGTTGGTTTTTTGGGGTTTTTTAAGAGTGTGTCCACTAGAGAGCAGCAAAAACCTGTGTTCCTAGGAGCTTTGCTATTCAGCTGATTAGGCGTTGCGTTGTTTTCCCCTCTTTTGGAAGGGGGAGAGTAGCTTCATAAGGGAGTAGTGATTTATTTATGCCGAGGAAATAATTCCGATGTGTGTGACAGTGAACTGTGTCTTGTCAGGAGACGAGAAGATGGTGGCATCAAACCAGAAAAAAAGTGTAAATTTTATCAAATTGCACTAAGTGGGAATTCTATAGCAAGAGAGAGGTGGGAACAAAGTGAATGAGGAAGATAGGGCACAAAATGCTTTCTTTAGTAATGGTTGGAACAGTGTGTCTCTACAGCTTCACAAGATTAGGAAGATGAATAAGTGTAACAAGGGCAACCCAAATGTAATTTTTCACTTCAAGTAACTTAGCCTCTGCACAGTGACTCAATGTAAATACATCTGACCGAATATCTGTCTCTTGCTGTAGGCCTTCAGATGCATGTGCTGTTGTGATGAGCGACAATTACTGTTTAAGTAGAAAAAAGTCATGGATTAAGCGAGTGAGATAAAGGTGTGCTCACTTCAAAAGTTGAAAGAAATAGTGAGTGTAAACATTTTAGGAAATCTTTAATGGTTTGGGTAGATTGAAAAACATTTGTTCAGGCAAAAATTACCAAAGGGCCAGCAACATGAAAATGTTAAATTTTCTTGTGTTAAACTCTGAATATTAAGACTTTCCTTACTTCCCTGATGAGGCAGGGAAAGATGTGCAAAAAGTGGTGCTGTTAAGCTTTACCTTCCTGAATGCCAGTTTAATCTACCTTCTAATTATTTTTTTCAATAGTCTTCATAGTAAAGAAAAAATTCTAATCCCATTTTTAGGGTTTTCTTCCTCCCTTTTTCTCACTGGTCTGTGTGCTGGTGAATCTCTCTGAAACAGGGTTATCTTTCTATAGTGGGTCCTAAGAATTTGATCAAATCTCTTCAGTAATAGAAGATGATTGGCAGTGATATGGTTTGATTCAAAATCTTGGGGGAAGGGGGTGTTTTAAGAGAATATTTCTCAGGATTCAAACTTTGAGATTACATACATATGTATTTGAGATCAGACTGCCATTTATTTAAATCCATGATAACCAGTGACAGAGAGGGCTGTAAAATCTAAGGCAATCCATGTGATTATATTAAACTCTTGAATTTAGGTGAAATGCCAGATTTCAAATTTGGGGGACCTTTTGATTGACACCTGCTAATCCTCATTCTTTTGGTGTGAGTTTTTGTATGTAGCCTTGAAAGAGTCTATTTTTATGGCTCAGGGCATTTTTTGGTTTTTGATCATAAATGTTGAAGATTTTAAATTTGTCGTAAGTTCTCTATTTTAATGTTTCTGTCTGCAGGTACACAAGTTCTAGGCCACCTTTTGTTCTTCACAGTTGAACAGGTGGACTCAAGGTGTATTGATACTTTTTCTTTGTTGCTCCAGCACTATTTTCTGCATGTAAATTTGGTGCTGTAAATGCAGGAAGGAGTGGAGAAAGAGCTTAGGAGTAGTAGTCTTCCTTCTCCAAGAACTTCTGCAATGTGAAGAATGAAACCTTATCATCATAGGGTGATTAGCCTGTCATTCCTGCTTCCTTCCCCATGCCCTCTCCTTTACTAGTGCAATTGATAGCTTTAGTAAATCACCACCTTCAGTAATGTAAGAGTGTTTTCCTGTGGCTTCATAAATAACAAATCTAAACCACACTCTGCTTCTGTGAAAGGATCATGCAGGGTTTTGTTTTTAATGAGGGTTAAGCTGGTATTTGCCCTTTTGGCACAAAATGGAAACCATCAAGTAATGCATAACATACTAATCCTGGGTAACTAGCAGCATCCGATTTGTCACTTACTTGAGCTGTACCTGTGGTTACTGTTGAAAAAAATGGCATCATTTGTATTTGGTTTGAGAACGGCAGACTTTCATGCAGTGTTGTTTTAAAAGTCTAGAATTTTTGTAGGAAGAATTGTAGAGGTGCTTCTTTACCTGGAGGAACAGCTACAATTTTAGCCTTTGTCTTTTAATACATTACTATGTAAAGAGAGATGACTTCAGATCTAAATTTTACTTTCTTCCACTCATCTCCCAATTTTATTGTCCCATGAAAAGGCCTTGTAGCGTTGTTGTATTTTTAGTGTTGCTGTTCTGCGTTTATGTAACCAAAAGAGCCTCCTAGCACTCTGAATTTGTATTTCTTTAGTCATTCAAATTGCTTCTCAGCTCAAAACATGTACCAATACTAACATTAATGCTTTTTTCTCAATACAGAATTGGAGTGTTACTGCCAGCTATGTACAAAAGACAACTTTACGTGTATGACAGATGGAGTATGTTTTGCCTCAGTAACACGAACTGCAGACAAAATAATGCGCAACAGTATGTGTATAGCAGAAATTGATCTGATTCCCCGAGACAGGCCATTTGTTTGCTCTCCCTCCACCAGAGATGGAGTCCATACTGTGTCTCATTGCTGTAACACACCTCTCTGCAATAAAGTAGAACTTCCAATTCCAACACCAGGTAAGGGATTTGGGATTTTTGCTCTTTTGTTTTTTGATTATTTTTTTTTTTTTTCATTTTTTCAAACAAAATTCTGTAAGAGTGGAAGTGTAGGTAAATTTGAAGGCCTAAAGTTCACCTTAGATTCTGTAAAGACAATTTCATGATATTTGAAAAGAGTTGTTATCTTCTGGATACGGATGTTAGGGACAGTTTTGAAGACTTAAATAAAAAGTGTAAATAAGCACATTGCTTTTGTCCTTTTTAGTACTTTGATTCTGAAAAAAGTTACTGTGCAAAAGCTTTAACAAATGCATTAAAATAATTTGAGTATCGCTGTGGGATACTATAAGTTTAGTAGAAAAAACGGACATTAATGGGTTTTATCATTTTCTTTTATTTTAACGTTCAGGCCCTACTCCAGAAAAACCAGCTTCTAACCTAGGACCTGTGGAACTGGCTGCTGTCATTGCTGGACCTGTCTGTTTTGTCTGCATTTCACTGATGTTGATTCTATACCTTTGTCATAATCGTACTGTAATTCATCATCGTGTGCCAAGTGAAGAAGACCCTTCTTTGGATCGTCCCTTTATATCAGAAGGAACCACTTTAAAGGATTTAATTTATGATATGACAACTTCAGGCTCTGGGTCAGGTAATGTGACACTTCTAGTAATAATTACTTTGTGCTTAAGAGCCTTGTAAGACATCTAGTTTTTTTAATATTGTCGAATCTACTTGAACTTCTAATTAACTGGAGAAAATACTAGAAAAGCAACTTCCTGTACATTCAGTCAACATCAGTGAAGATTCAATGTATGAAAATAAGTTAAGGAAAAGAAACACTGAATTGTTGCTGCCCTTCCTTATTCTCAAAGTAGGCTGGTTTATATAAATTATATAATTCATATAATTTATATAATTATATAAATTATATCACAATATATATTGCAGTCATCTATCATAAATGTTTTGTGTTGTGTAAGGCTGTCACTTACCTTTTTTGTTCTGTACAGCCTATCTACGCAACCATTTTCTGTGGTTTTTAGATAATTTTCTGAAGGGTATTTTTTAGCTTTAAATTGAAAACAAAAAATTGTAGCTATTGCTGTATGAAGAATATTCTGAGTTAATATTTTAGCCAGTTCTTTCCTTACAAAAGATATTTTTCAATTGCAAATAGCATTTCTGTGTATAGAATGGATGCAGTATGCAGACCATGTCTAATGAATGTCTGTCCCTTTATTTTGCGTTTTTTTTGTTTTAATTCTGACTTGAAGAGGTGTTGCTCTGGGAAGATGAAGCATTAATCTGTTCACTGCATAGAGTTTCAGCTATTGTAACTCTGACCATTAATTGCTTATAGGTTTATGCTGGTCTCTGACATGAAAATGTCAGTTTAATAGGTGTTGTTAGGGGATGATATGCCAGGTAAATCATTGCATAAATTAATGGATCTTTGGTCCATGTTAGGGAGAGAGACATCAGTTTGTGTACTGCAACCTTTTACCAACCTTCTACTATATAAAATTTAAGTAACTTAATACTGAAAATATTTCCTACTACTTTCAAACCTATGTGTTGAAACAACGATGCCCTTTCAGAACACTTTCTACAAAGAAAGACTCTGATTCTCAATTGCTGCATCTTTTTTTTTTTCTCAGAACTGGAAAAAATTTAAACAACAAAACCCAAGTATCTAGGTTGTTTTTCTTTTCCAAGGACAGTAACTGTAAAACTGTTTAGAGTCCGTTGCTTTCTCAAATAAAATTATTGTAACTTCCTGAACATGTTTAAAATCTAGATCAAAAGTTCATTTAGTCATATCTTTTCTAAAGAAGGTGAGTTTGCACTAGTGTGTAGGTCACTATGTTTCAGCTGAGGAAGCTTTTGTGTGTTCAATAAGATTTGATCCTGGTGAGGGTAAGTTGTTTTCTGGTTAGAACTGGAGTTTTAGTAATTTGTGGTCATATCAATTTTCTCATTTACTTGCAGAAGTAGATAATGAAAGTGGTTAATAGAACTTTCAATATATTGGGCTAGAGCTTGATAAATGCAAATGCTGGACTTAGGTCTCCAGTTTTGTTTGTTCTAGGAAGGATAGACAGTAGTCAGAGATAGAGATAATATAGAGGAGTCAGAGATTTACATATCGTGGAATCCAGAAAGACGTGATATATATAATTGTTACACTATTAGAAGTGTCTCACTCTTACTTAATGTCTGCAGATCTAGACTTTTCCTAAGGAAGGCTGAAAACAATTTCTAATTAAAATTCAAACTTAGTTGTTAATTGGTTTCTTCATTCATTATCAGGAATAATCCTCTGTTTTTTCTTCTGGCCTTCTTACCTGTGGTGATTCTGAACCTCTCTTTTTGTTTGAGAACTCCTTCAGAATAAACTCTTGAAAAGCAGAGAATCCAAGTTAGAAGAAATTTATGATTATTCCTCTGGAGCACATGGCTAGAAACTACTGACCCTTCCCTTGCCTATGTGCAAATTACTCTTTAAGTAAAAGGAGCATGCTAGGGAATTGCTAAGCTTTCACAGCTGAATTCAGGGCACTCAGGCTGGTCTAGATTCCCAGAGCATCTGACCTACTATGGTATTTGAGCATTGGCTACTGGTGAATGCATCCAAGGAGCAAAACCAGCAAATGTAGTTGAATTTGACTTAGCCCTAAGGGAGCCTCTTCACTAATTTGCTTTTATGCTTGAAAGGCTGTAAAACAAGGCTGAATGTTTCCTTAAAAGGAATCTTTTAACTTCAGCTGCAGTGAGTTCCATGTTGTTGAGCTGTTTTTAAGACCAGTATTAGCCTTATTTAGTGTTCTCTACTTCACTTTGATTATGACAGTGAAATAGGAGATGCTTCAGGTACTTACTTTCTGTACTGTTTGTTGACATTGTGTGTATTTGCAATGACTTGTGTCACTTTGTCTCAGAATTAGTCAATCAATGACTATACAAATTCATAGTGCCCTAGTACTTGAATTGATAACTTTTGTCTGTCCTGAAGTATGCCTACAGCATTTGAATCTCATTTAAATGTGTATTTTAATCCAGACTTTGGGTATAGCACATTTAAAGTTGAGAAGACTGTACCTTTATGGAATAAACTGGGGGTAGAGAAAAGGGTCTCCAAAGGGAGAAGACTCAGAGCTGCTGGTTAAAACAGTGCTTAGCCCTGTCAGAAACTGAACTGTCTGAAAGGGATGGTGTTGGGACAAGAGGTTGCCAA
This sequence comes from Agelaius phoeniceus, assembly GCF_051311805.1. Taxonomy (NCBI): domain Eukaryota; kingdom Metazoa; phylum Chordata; class Aves; order Passeriformes; family Icteridae; genus Agelaius; species Agelaius phoeniceus. Next base: position 59,795,614 of record NC_135265.1, read on the forward strand.
AACACAGTGGAAATGTACAAAACAGGCAAAATAATCCAGACCCAAGAGGAACAGCTAAGAAAGTGTTTTGTTTGGTGACGCAAAAGCCACATTCTACTCTTAAATTCATGCTGAGAGACCAGAAGAGCTCATAGTAAAATAAAAAAGTTCTACCAATTTTGTTAATTCAGTATTCTCTGATGAGAAGTGTATAAAAGAGAGAAATAATCAGAGCTCTAAAAATGAGCTTCCTAGTTAGACCGAAAGGGAGCAGGATTCATTTGTAGCAATGATGAATAGTAAGCTGCTATTAATTATTCGGTCTTGACTTAACATTAGTGTTGCCATGCTGTTCCATGACAAACAAGACCTGAAATAAGGAGATACTCCATGAAAGGCATTAATGAAACATCTAAAATAGACCCTTCTGGCGAAGCTACAGCTTCTAAGAGAAGGATTTCAAAGCCTCTTGGAGCTGAGAATGATTTTCAGATCATGATGCAGATCTCTAAATATCAACTACATATTGTATAGACAGATGGGGACGCCCATCTGTTACTGTCTTAACTCACAAATGACGAAGTCAGTTACAAGGGAGTAGGAAGAATTGCCTACAATGAGGAGAAGCTTTGGATAGTATTGGTAGGCGACTTCCAGCAGGAACTTAAGCTATTTAGAAATCTTAAGGGTCACAGAAATCAATGCAAAGTTGAGTCAGCTGAAGTGACTATAAAGCTTCTTAAAAACTATTTTGCAATTCATACAAACTTGAAGGGAATAAGATTTTTCACAGTTCATGGAATGTTGGTTTTTTTATTACTCATCAGAGGAGGTCTTATGTGTAGAGACTTACGAACAAGAACAAAATTCTAGCTGCTGCTTTTGTTGGCTACCTGTAGTGCTCTAGAACTTACTTCCTGAATTATCCAATTTAGTTACAAACTCCTTATGCATTAGAAAGTCACTAAACTAATCAGAGTACACTTAATATATGAAAATTAACTTTCTTTTTTTGTTAGCTTTCAAGAAGGATTGAGAATACTGTATGATATAAGAAAATTTTGATGAAGGTTTCAGGAATAAGTCAGGTGACCATGGTGTCAAGGATGACCTAAATACAAGGTGTCAGACACTGAGCTGCTGTTTTATTTAATATGGGCTCAAATTTTCTTGTTCTCCTGATCGGCAAACTGGCTATCATCTTTCTTCATGCACAGTTAAAAGGAGGTGTATCTGAGAGCATGGAGTACAGTTGTGTCCAATGTGTATGTGAAAAGCTGAGGCTGTAGCTGTCTCCTGTGAGATGCTTTTCAGGCAGTATGGTTCACAGTACAGCAGTTGCTCAAGTTCCTGGTGATACAGAGTTATGTGTCTTCTATAGCAAAATGAGGAAATTGCTCAGTTCCAACAGGAAGTCTGTAATGAGTTGCTATGAATGCACGATAAATACAGATTCCAATCTTCTAGAAGAAGCAGTAGTAAGGGAAAGATTAGTTTGACGTACAGAAGCAAGTTGGATCTTGTAAATATTGTCAAAATAAATATAGGAGTAAGTGGATAGATCACAGTAAGGTTTTTATCCTACAGTGACATGTTAATTTGCTGAATGGGAGTTTGTAATGTGAATTTGAAAGGCATTCTGTCTAGAAGGTTTAGAGGTTAGTATATGTTTAGCTGATATCCCTGGGCATATATGTTAAATAAGGAGAGATGTCTATAAAAGGTGCAGCAAGTTGAGAGCAGTGCATCTGAAAGTGGGAATATACAGACAGTTTTCTGATACAACTCTATGGCCTAGCACCCATTTCAGGTACACAAAATCAGCTTGTACTTGATGTATGCTTATAGATTTTGCAGTAGTGCATATATTCTAAGGAAGAAACTTTCTCTGGCCAATCAAGTAAAATTTTACATTATCAGGGTTCAGTTTGGTCCTGTGTTGTTTTCGTCTGGCCTCTTCTGCATTTCAAAGGTCTGTCCATAAGGAATGAAGGTTAGGCTTCTCAGAAGAGCCTCTATAGTTTGGGCATGCAGCACAATTCACCTGAGGACTATTACAGCAAAAGTTTTAACTTTCTCAATAGACATTATTACAACACCGTGATTAATGATTAAATTGCTGGTATAGTGTACATTTTTTTTCCGTCCTGTCTTCATGTAGATATGTTGTCAGCATAGACTATGCAGAGAATTCCTGTAGGTCTAGAATTTTTGAGGAGCTGTTCTGAACACTGCAGTGTTTAATTTGCTCTTCTCAGACTGAGACACAAGTGTGGCAATGCTTCCAACCAGATTAGATGTTCTTCTAGTGCTGCTGTTAGCAAAGACTGTCCAAAGGTGGACAAGAATTAATTATCTGAGCTATTTGTTGGGATTTGTTTTCAATAACATAAGGAAATGCAGGTGTTCTGTCAGATATTGGAACAGCGATTATGGAATAACAGATTACTTTGTAAAGTGTTTGGTTAAAGTGAAATAATCCTGTACCAAAAGAGCTTATCGTAAGCAGATAACCTGGCTGATGTTTTCATCCTGCAGTGTGGTGTCAGTGTGGAATCCAGTGACAAGCCCTAAAGTAACAACAGGAAAGATTTAAAATAAACAAAAACCCAGCCTGGTTGAGGGATGCCAGTGCTGCTTGTTGTGTAAAATTACTGAAATGTACTGAGGAGGTACTCTGTGTTGAAAGCATGTAAATGTTCCAAAGCTATAAAACCTTGATGAATGTAAATATTTTGCTCAATTATAATTATGGTGAGATGCACAAGAATGGCCTGTAAAGCGGGAAGCTTGCATTACAAGGATGTTTTCCTATTTTACAGTGACTCGGGATTAGTAAGATGCTATTGGCACACCAAAATCCAAATGAGTGTGGATTTTCAGCAGTCGGTGTTGCCGATATGTGTGGTTTAACTAACTTAGAAATGGACTATCTAGTGATAAGCCAGGTAAATTAACCAGTAGCAAGAGTGCTCTTAAATTGCTTTGCCAGGAGAGTTATGGGCAGGTCCTTTTTCCAAAAAATTAAGAAAAAACTCACTTTCATCACTAACAAGTAACCCAAAAAAAAAAAAAAAGCCTAAACCTGGTCCTGACTGCCTCATCATTGCTTCTTTTTTGCATTTAAATAAAACTTTATGGCTCAGCAAGTGACAGCATTCCTAACTGAAAGGACGTTTGTGTTGTGGTTTTGACAACCATAGTAGTTTGTAGCATAATCTCCATGAGTACTTATTGTTAGCTGGCCTTTTAAGGGTGAAGGCAGAATCTTACCTATGTGCTTGCTAGCAGTCCTCAACAAGCAGTTAGAATGAACATACTCTCTAAGATTTTAAGAGAAATACCCTATTAGAAATAAGATCTCATATTCAGTGGGTGGGATAAGTACTAATTCTGTAGAGTCATATTTAAAGCAAACGTAAAATCTTCTTTTTAGGTTTACCTTTACTTGTGCAAAGAACAATCGCAAGAACTATAGTACTTCAAGAAAGCATTGGTAAGGGTCGCTTTGGAGAAGTCTGGCGGGGGAAGTGGAGAGGAGAAGAAGTTGCTGTGAAGATCTTCTCTTCAAGAGAGGAACGGTCATGGTTTCGAGAAGCAGAAATTTATCAGACAGTTATGCTACGCCATGAAAACATTCTTGGATTTATAGCTGCAGACAACAAAGGTTGGTGACACTATGAATTTGTTTTGCTGATTCTGCATCTGGTCAGAATAGGCAGTGCATGAAGGAAAAAAATGTGAGGATCCATTTAATAGTAGCAAAAAATAGTTTTGTTACTGCAGGAGTTCAGGGTTTGGCACATTTTTCATAGGTTTAATGAAGGAAAAAGTACATTGTCTCTTTTTTTGGAAGAATATGCTTTGTTTAAATTTGTTTAAAATGCTTTGGTATCAAAAAGGGGATGCCTTATCATGTGAGCCCACACATCTGCTGAATACTTGTACCTGTCATTACCTCACAGCCTAATAATATAGATGTTTGGGACTGAAAGAGATCATGTCTCATCCTGTTGTCCTCATATAAAGTAGGAGGTAGAAGATTTATTCTTAAGGCTGAGTTATGAGATGTTATTCTTTTAGAAGTCCAATTAGAAAATCTATTGCAAAAATGGAATTATTTGTTTCTAATAGTAAAAAACTATACCTGCTTCCTGAAGCTCTCCTGATAAGCCTTTAATCATCCAGTTAGAGGAACCATTTTTTCAACTTTGATTTGCTGTGATTTTTGGACAGATTAAAGTTTTCTTGGATTTTCCTGCAATTCCAGTAAAGAGCCAAGAATCTGACAAAACCAAGTTTTGGGTTTCTTTCATTAAGGGGAGCTAAAATATTAAGATGCTGTTTCATTCAGTTATTTTCATCTGAAATTACATATTTCACTACAAATGGCATTTGACTTCTTTGTGGAGAAAGCATTAACAGAAAATTCTGTCACATTAGGGAGGAGTCAATAATTCACACACATCCTGGATTTTTAAAAGGCTCTCAGTTTTGTGGGAAATTCCTAAATGCTTTTAGTGAGGGTCAAGTATATGTGTAAAGTTCTTTTTAATTACCATTAGATGAATTTCACGTTTCTATATAAATCTGTAGAATAGGAAGAGAATCCAATAGATTGTGCAGAGCACTTCTCCAGGAAAGGGTTGTGTAAGTTAACTTGCTCCTAACAGATGTTTGTGCAACTTCTTATCCTTCAAGAGCTTGCAGATCAACACAATACCAGGCAACTTTTTCCTGCAGCTTACCTATGCTTACCATGAGAAACTGTCTTATTTTCATGCCTAGAATTGTATTTGGTGTTACCAGCACCTGCAAGAGCTGGAGTTTGCTCTGATTGGCCTAGGGGAGTGAGTATCTGGAGCCTGGATTTAAAATTAGATCAGCTGCATTAAAGCCATAAATGAAGAGCTATCTCTGCAGAAGCTTTAGCTTCTATTTCTCATTTAAAAGCATAAAGGATATATTGCAATACCTTAGATGTAACTTTTCACAAAATCATCTGTAAGTATACCAGTGTCTCCTTTTGCCTGAAACCTCCGGGTAGTTTGTCCCAAAAATACATTTGACTGCTGTGAAGAGGAGGTATGAGAAAGGTTTCCTAAATGGGTGGGTTTTTTGGATAATTTCTTGCTTGCTGTTTTGTGTTGCAGATGCTATAGCATTTGACTTGGTCATCTTTAGTTTCCTTGTAATATAATATAATGTGATATGAATTTTTTTTCTGCTAATATGCTTTATGTACAAAGAAGAAATCCTTAACTGATAGGTCATGGCACTATTTGAGGGTTTGGGTCTTCAGAGTAAGGCTCTTGTACTTTAATGAGAACTAGTTGGTGTCTGGTTTTTAAAAGTAGATAAAAATGTGTTTTGAAAAGATCACTATTCTTGACTGTTTTCTAACAGTATTGCTGTCTGAGCAGAAATCTGTGTTGTTGTTTTTAACCCATCAGTGCAGAATTAATTCATAGTATAACCTTCTATATTCTCTCAGTGAGGAAATATATACACACAATTTGCTCCCTGGACTAAGAATTCAGTCCTGAATATTGAAGGAGGTTAAAACTTCAATTCTTGTTTAGAATACTTCAGGCCACCTGTATCCCATTAAATGAGAGAACATAGAGGGACCATTATGGGGGTAGTTCTCCAAGTTTAGCAGATGCACTCCAAAAGGAGAAGGTGTATCACAGCATGGCTTTAGAGAACAATGGCTTAAGAACACCAAGTGTTCCAGTGGCTTAAGGAACAGTCCTCCATTGTAGATGCTGGTGCTAACTGATGAATGTTCGTATGGTGCCAGGTGCAAGATTATGTATTCGTTCACAGCAGCAATCTCTGTGGAGGGTTTGCGTCCATTTCTCTGTAGGGCTGACTTTTGAATGTATTCAGGAGTTACTGCAGTCTGTCTGGAATGCACAAAGTCATTAGACTGCAAGAATCTGTGTGTCTGAGGTACTGCAAAGATGACTGCCGAGATACAGGAGTACTAGTAATTTTAAAATTAGCAAAGGACTAGTAAAAGAGCTGTAGAACCAAGGCATGCTTCAGTTCTTGCTGCTGCTGAAGGCATTAATAAGGTCATTCCTCTTACCTCAACTGCAGTTTTTCACAACTGCTGAGGAACATCTGGCTGTCTATTTAGAGTAAAATTGGTGGAATGGGTTCCTTTGGGTAGGAGGGTGTGTTTGGATTAGACTGTGTGTTTGGATTGTGACTGAACTGCAGTTTTCACTCCTTTTTCCACTACACTCTTTAGACTGTCCATATGCCTTAATGGCACATTCTTATTTCTGCTTCCCCAAACCTGTGTTATGTTCAGAGGCTACAGGAGCTGGTTCAATCTGTCTGCTTCCCATCCTGTAATCCACTGGGAAATAGGTGCTACAGTTAAGGCAGCTTGAGGGCTGAGAAGCAATGAATGATTTTAATTGCAGTTGTGGTCTGCCTGACAACTTCTGTGTTCTGGGTAGCTCTTTGTATAGCAAGTGTGTGCTGACTTCCAAATTCTGCTGGGTTAGGGAAGTTATTTTCAGGGCCATGTGTTGTCTTGTTTTGTGCCATCTAAACTTAGCACAGTTTTTGTGCATGGTTTTTTGTCTTGTTCTTTCTAACCCACTTACTGCACGGTAAAGTGTATCAGGAACTACTTCACTGTACTATTCTAGTAGCAAAAGAGTAGTGTCAAGAGCCACAGTTCACAGTACTAAAGATTCCTCTGCATTAGCTGGCTGTAATCTTAACTGTCTGTAGGCGGATTAAAATAAGGTGAAGTCTTGCACTGCACACGTCCAGATAACTTTATGCACTAAAATACCTTGACTTCTCTATTCCTTCCCCTTAACCGAAAGCACACTCCCCAGTATGAGAGCTTGGTTCAGTTAGAACGTCTTTCATGGTAAGTAGATCCCCAAAAGTGATGTTAAACAATATGCTGCAAAGAAATGAGCAGAATTCCTGACTCTGGAGAAATAATATTTCAACCATTTATTCTTTTTGAAGCTCTGACTTTAGCCTGAGGAGAGGGAATCTGCACAGCTCAAGTGCTTTTCATCGAGTCAAATGACTGTGTCAACATGATTGAGTCAAGCTGTTAGGTTAACAAGACAACAGTCATGATCTAGTCACTGACGAAAGTGCTATCTCCCTGAATATCTCCTTTCTAAGAGATTTCTAGTGGGAGATCCCATCTGAATCTGATTTTTTCACTGCTTTTTCCTGTTTTTTTTTCTAATATTACGGTGTGCCAAAAAGGGCAAAATATCTGCTTTGAAACACTTCGCTACATAACACCACAGAAAACATTTTTGTTTCGCTAATGTTGATGTGGAAAAAAAAAAAACATTTTTCACGTAAGTGATTCCAATCAATTGAATTTAATTGAAACTTGATTATATATTTGATATAGCAATTGTATAAATTCCTTTCTTCATGAGTCAGCTCTACTAAGATGGATTTTGCTCGAACATTCATAATCAGTCTCCTGACAACAAATCTGAAAGCTTCTTTTCTCAGAATTTCAATGTTTATTTGGAGTTTAAAATTAAAATCTTGTACTTCTGAGTGTCCTTGGTGGTATGAAATACTTTCAGGGGTCCTGAAATAGCTGAAATAACCATAATTAATCTCTTAAATACGTTTCCAATAACACATGTAATTTTTTTGTAAATTTTGAGTATTCTGAAATTATTTGAGATTCTTGATCATTGCGAGTTCATAAAATAAATTAGATTGCCTAATCATGGAAAGCTGGACTACTGTATGTAATTACTATTGAGTGTAATTACTTTTTCCTACCTGATAATGCAAATCCTGTGATTGAAAGCTTCATGGCAGATGCTGTTTACTGTGCAGCTAAAAATACTCAGGTATTTTACAGGTCAGGTTAATTATTACTTGGTAATAATCAACTACTGTCAACAGAATAAGAAGACTTAAGTTTATTGTAACATATTCTGCTTAGAGTGCTAAACAAATGTATGGCTTGTCAAATATAGTAAGGCAAGGCAAACATAGTAGGTTCCTTCTGATAGCTGGACACTGGACCTATTGCTGCATTTCAGCTTGCCTGTAATTATTTATATAATTGATTTTGATGTAACACTGTCCCTTGTTAAAATCTGGTTGAAGGGTCACGAATATGGCACATAATAGGAAAGAATCATGGTTCTTCTCAGACTGGATGGTATGCCCAGTTTATATTTCTTCTTTCGAAGGAAGTTAGGGCTTGAATATTAAAACTTGCAGGTAATACACAAGATAAAGCTGAATAGAAGAGTCTGTAACCAGCAGCATATTCCCCTTTTAGGAGGAAATGTAGTGTTAAGAGGGGAGGAACTTTATGCAAAGGCACCATAGTCTTGAATCAAAGCTGTGATAATTCTTCAGAAACTGACATCTTTTTAGAGCTTTTTAAAGACAATAGGTCTGGTAGACTAATTAAAATCTGTTTTATTTCCTTCCTTACAGCTAAGTGGCTAGTACAGACACCTGGTGAGGTATCCCAGTCCTAAGAAACAGGAGAAGAAATAAAATACAGGACTAAGTAATGAATGTGTATGATGATAATGCCCAGGAGAGGATTATTTCAGGCAGTGTAGGGTCATAACTGATGAAGCAGTAGAATAAAACCGAGTGAAGAAAATATTCTCACGTGATAAGGTTAGTTTACTTGGAACTTCTGCAGTTCTTTGTGTATTTAAGAGCATCTTTTCTGTGCCTGTGAACTCATACCTGTTTTCTAATAGTTCTGTAAGACTGTTTAGTGAAGCCCAATACTCTTGGATTGATTCCTCAGAGACCATAATTCTCTTAGGAAAAAAATCACATTTAATACTATGCTGAGTTCTATGAGTTTGTGCTTGGACATTGCCAAGTAGCAAGAGATGCAGCAGTTCTAAAAAAAATAACTTCAGATTATTTTTTTTTTAAATCTTTAATTTCTGTGTTCCTTTTTAAAAAACAGCACTTAGGCATCCCAAAAGACTCTTCCTGCAGCAGTAGTGCGTTCTACCAGTCTTGTACAGGTTGGAGTGTGTGACTATGTGACTGATTTTTTTTTTTTTTTCACCTGTCTAAACAACTTCTTTGAGACTATTCTGTACATGTAGCAAGCCAGAGTTCTCTTTCCATTATGGGAATTGTTTGAATGTATTTTTCCTACCCTGAAGTATTTGGAGGCTTTTTAATTTTGGTAGATTTTTTGATTTTTATCTTTTATTTTTAGATCTTTTTAATGGCATCACTGACTTCCCTAAAAACATCCAAATAAAAGGGATGTTTGCAAGTTTTCCCACCCCCACCAAAGTGTTAAGTTAAAGATAAGTACAAGTGTTTCTATAAAGGTGGTTTCTGTCAATCTTTAGAGCAGGCATTTGTACTTCTGGCTTTTCTAGACAAGAGTGTTCTTTGGAAAGTAAATTTTTTTCAGTATATTTGCAATAGGAAATAAGTTCTGAACTTCTTTCCCTTTTTCATTTTCTTCATATTCTTGAGCAATCTTTAGGGACTATCACATAATGAGGCATCTTTTTGATTTGTGCTGAGTGCTCTCACTTGTTCTGAGAGAATAGGGGCTATATAATTCAGGCTAGGAGTCCAACAGATGTCTTTTATGGGATAACTGCTCTTCTAAAGAGATGAAAGATTCTTCTGTAAAACTACCTGGCTATAAAAACATCTTTCAAGCCTGCCACAGGAGAGGTGCTTTTATAACACAACAAAATTGGGAAACCTATTCAGTGGCAGGATTGTTCTTTCCTAGGTATATTTCTACTTCTTAGGTAAAAAATACTTTTGCTCCCATCCTGATTTGAATTCCTTTGACAGTCTTCTTTCTGTGGCTTAAACTTAAATGTATTTTGTGTCACTGCTTTAATTATGTGAACAATTAAGTTTTTATAGGTCATTTGTATGCCTTGGGATAGCTACAAATGTATTGTGGCTCATCTTGTTTGTCATAGTTCAATCAAAAGTCAAAGCAAGCTGATTTCCTTGGTGTTTTTTGCTTTCTTTACTTTTGTGCCTCCTGGAAACCTCAATTTTGGCCAGCAATTTAGAGGTCATCGGAGGTGGGATTTAACTTTGTGTCTGGTTGCTGCTTGTAAGCTTCTACTCTAGGAGGAAAAATCCACTGTGGGAATTGTCTCCCAGGCTGATAGGTTATGGGAAGACTGAAGGAATCAGGGAGCAAAGTTTGAAACACTTTTTTTTTATTAGCCTGGACAATATTGTGCTAGACTGATAGTGATAGGATTAGTTTTGGATCACGCATTCAGCACTGTTCCCTGTGCCCCACTCTAGTAGAAAACCTAGGGAAAGGCAAGGCCTGGCTAATACCCTGAACAGTTCACCCTGAATATACACCTCAGAATTATAGTGACATCAGTTTTCTATGGTTTGTGTTTTAATTTAAATACAAGAATATTTAAGCTTTTCAGAAACTCTCCCATGGTGTTACCAACCTTTGCGGAGGCATTAAAATGTTACAGGAATAGAAGAGCCTGAGACTAATAGTAAGAGTCTAATTTACAGAGGTTACTTGCAAACCATAATTTGTTCTTCGTAAGTGTTGTATAGAAGTGGAACATGTTGTTTATTTGTCATATATCTGTGTGTATGTGTGGTATTCATGCCAGTTTTATTTTGCAGACAATGGTACATGGACTCAGCTGTGGTTAGTGTCAGACTATCACGAGCATGGATCACTCTTTGATTACCTGAACAGGTATACAGTAACAGTGGAAGGAATGATAAAATTAGCTTTGTCCACTGCCAGTGGTCTTGCTCATCTGCACATGGAAATTGTTGGCACACAAGGTAATCTTACAATTATTCTGCTTATCATGTGGATAATACTGGTTGGTTTTTTGTTTTTTTGTTTTTTTTAATGACACATAAGTAACTCATTCTACTCTGTGATGATTTCCAAATTCACAGAACTTCTTAATTTGAAAGGCTTTTTCCTTCTTTTCTCTGGTGTTGTGATGTAACAATCATTTGTACAAAATACCTGTTAAAAGGCACCAAGAAATGGTGCATGTAGCATCTTAACTTTGAGTTGAGACAATGTTTGAGTAGGATGTGCGTGCAATAAATACTAGCAGGAAAAGGGAAAGGAGCAAGTGGGGTGTAATGCAGTAAACATGAAAGGCACTTTCCTGAACAGCCAATCTACAGTGAATGATTTCAGGAGGTACTCTGGTGCACATAAAATGTCAGAACTGGAAGGAATTCTGTTCCTTCAAACAGAAGCTTGCACCAGGCTTAGAATAAAAGGAGGTTGGTTTGGAGTTTTTTTTACAAATTCTCTTTTTTTTCCTTTACAGGCAAACCAGCAATTGCCCACAGAGATTTAAAATCAAAAAACATACTGGTGAAAAAGAATGGAACATGCTGCATTGCAGACCTAGGTTTAGCGGTTAGGCACGATTCAGCTACAGACACAATTGACATTGCCCCAAATCACAGAGTGGGAACAAAAAGGTAAAATCTTTATGTGATGTATCAGGCGACTTCTATGATAAAATGCTTTGGTTTTTCTTGTCCCATATAAATTTGTATTGATAGAAATATAAACAGCAGGAAAAGGTAATGGCAGATAGAGTTCTTAGGCACTTCCTTGTCAGCCAGTATTTTAGTTAGATGGTAGGCGCTTAAAAGGCACGTTCAATGTTGGCTTGTGTAAAATGCTGAAAACTTGCTAAGTATTGTAGGGCACAAATATTAATTCAAACAATTAAGAGATTTCATGACTGATGATTTTAGAGACTTCAGTGCTCTCTTTCTCCTTCTTGCCATGTATTGCATGGAAATCAGGAGTGTAAAACAGGATATTGATAGTGACAGTAAAAAGCTGTAGTTGTCAGTGTGAAGCCTGTGTGGAAGAACATACAAGGTGCAGAGTCTTGGACACGGGGCTATCTTGGAATCACATTTTTTAAAGAAATGCAAGAAGTTAAAACAGTCATCTTTGTCATTTAATGCATAAATAGAATCTTAAGTGGATGAATCAATATAGTCTCTCTTAAAAACTTTTTCTGAATTTGAAAATACAGGTTTTTCTTGCCCTAGAAGAATTCAGAGCTGTTTAACTGAGTCAGCACAAGTGCAATAAAACTTGCTGTCAGTAATTTATCATTGGTGAACCTTCAGGCAATAATAACTGGAAGCTATAAATAAATTTCCCTTAGTAATCCATGCATCTATGCAGGATACAGAGGTAGCAGCACTAACAGTGAACCACAGCAAGCATTTTGGATGTGGACAGCTTTTCATTCTTCTAATGCCTAAAGGTTCAGTGCTGTGTCAAACTGGAGTTTGACACAGCACTGAATGTGTGACAGCTAAGCAAGCCCATATGGCCTAGCAGTGTTTGAAAAAATTGCGTTGATGTTGTCCAATCTCCAGTTTATATCACAACCACTTTTTTTTCTATATCCCTTTAGTAAGCAATACTGGGGGGGGGGGGTTGATTGAGTTTTTACAGTGAACTTAGATGCCCCTTGAGCTATGTCTTTGTGTAAGGGAAAAAACCCTTAAACATTATTTCAAGGCTCAGTTAACTAAAGCTTTTAGAATATGTACTGAAAATTTATTTTACTGATGTGTACACTGCTGAAGTTACTTTGTTCTAAAGCTCTGCTGTACTAGTCCTTTGCCAATTTTAAAAATACCACACAAATGGTCAGGCAAGATTTATTTTCTGAACTACTTCTAAATTATAAGGAACTGAGTATTATTCCTTCTCAAAGTGTCCAGTAGCAGGCTTATTTCAGAATTCATCATTACAAATTTAGCTGCATGCAGGGTGCATGCCACGTGTGATTTTTGAATATTCTACTACACCTACATGCAAAGGAAAATGACATACAAATCATTTACTTTCTTTAGTCTTGGCACTGGAGAAAGCATCCTTTCAGCTGTGTTTGCAGATCCCACTTACCAGATCTTTTCTTGCATATGCATTATTAAATTGCTTGTTCATCTGTCTTATGCTTCTTCACAAGGGTAAAGCTGTAGGAACTTTTGCTTGCTGGAGTGGGCAGCAGGAGGGCTAAATCTGTTTCCCCTTTTAAAGACATTAGTCATTTCTACCTCTCTGAAAATTTCTCATTCTTGTAAAAGGCTTAGACCCTTCTTCTTCCTCTTGTGTGTTCTTAGGTAAGTAACTGCACCTCTGATTTAATTTTTCATAGTACAGTTCAAGTCTTACCTGTTCAGTGACAGTTTTAACTCCCACTGATTGCCACTGCTGGTACCTCTTCTGCACATGGAAGCTTTGTGTACAAGTTCAGGGAGATTTGGTGAGGTCTGTTTTTCTAATGATTGTTGTAAAAATGTATGTCTAGGGAGCAAGCAGACTTACTCTTGTGTGAGTGATCAGGGTGTTGAGTCAAACTGATGATCCCTCTTTCTGACTGAATTCTCTGACTTTATTTCTTTTCTGTTCAGAGGCTTAGCTTTACCAGAGGGGTGAACTGTGTGCTTTCACAGCTCAGCCTGCAACATAAAGCAGGGAATGTGAGCTTTAAACTGAGAAGGAAATAGAATCTCTCTCTCACTCCCTGAGGCAAGTAGAAAACCCTTATTCTCCTCCTATTTTTTTAGAAGTGTGGCCCAGCTGTTACTTTTGATAGTTCAGATACGTTGTGTTTTAAAAGAATTTTGGCAGCAGATTCTTACCATGGGTGCTTCTTAGAAGTTTACCTAAACAAAATATGGGCAGAATTCTACCTTGTAGAGTGTAGGCTTGATGAAAGGAGATGCCACACATTTTGTGTATGGGTCTAGTTGATGACACAAAGCTCCCTATATGTTGTACAAGAAATTTAGACAACTAGTACTGGGCTTTTGGACTAAAAGAGATGGGAGAAAGATGTCAGCAGGCACCCAAAGTTTGGCAAGACCATGCTCAACACACTTCATACCCTTCTTTGTAGACTTATCCTTTTGTTCTTGGGTGATACTGAGCTGCAGACCTTGCTCAGAAGGTCAGAGTTACTCTATGAAACAGAGTTGCTCTCTCCAGAACCTAAGATACTGCTTCTGCCAGGCAATGCATTTCCAACACATAATCTGACAAGGAAATGCCTACTTCTCTCCCCTTTGTGTAACAGCCATGAAATGGCTGAGCTGCTGACCTCACTACACGACCTCCTTGCCTTTCGCCTCTCTTGTTCCAGCAGTAATCTCTCAACAGTCATTCACCATTCTGTGTCATGGAAGCCAAAGCCAATCTAAATGCATTGATGGAGGACCATGGTAATAGGTCAATTTGCCAATGGAACTCACGTGGGGAGGGGGATTTTTTTGCCACATTCAGGCCTCTTGTGGTCTTTCCTGTTAAAAGCCTAGTTCTTTGGATGGTTCATGGAAGTCGAGAGAATCTCCTTTACTGCTTGTTTAGTGTTTCCGGCTGACATCTTGCACAATGGTTGGGGTTTCTAGTTACTGTTTTTTCAGGTCCATCACTCTTTTCATCCTCATGGCATCTTAAGATAGATCAAATATTCTTTCTGCTAGGCTCCAAGATAATCACTTAGTGTCAAGCACATGAAGTACCATAAGAGTATCCTGTAATGCAGAATCCTTGGTGAGCATTAAGGTGTTCACCACAATCTTCTATTCTTGATTAAAACATCTTTGATACGGGTGGACCAGAACAATTTGAGCCTTGTCCATATCAAAGATTGCAGCAATACTTAATACTCCACTTCCGCTCAATAAATACTGTCAAAGTAAACCTTACACTCAACTCAGACAGTTGTCCTCTGCTTGTGCTGTGTTTATTACTTGTGAGGAATTTGTGTGCCTTAGGAGAACTCTCATCTCAGCAAACTTTGTTGAAGTTCTGGGTAATTCAGAACAAATGCAACTATTTGTTGCATTTTTTTACATATCTTGATAGCCCTTGCTTCCTTATATCTATGTAATTTCTGTAGTACTGAGGGAGTCCTGAAATTTCTTTTAAGCAGTGTGTCTTGCATTCTGCCTACCATCCCTGATACTGGAAAAGAAAATCCTACAATGCTGTTGATTAAATGAAACAATGTCTAGGCTTCTGTGGCTGTTCCAGAGGTAGAGCTATTGCCTGGCAATGTATTCCACACTCCAGTATTCTGCACTTGTTGCTTTTTTACCACTCAACACTGCTCTTCAAAGCCCAGGTGCCACTGTTGGCCTGCTTCATTGGTATGTCGGCTTGAGACTGCTGGGGCGGTGATGTGGAGAAACACACTGAACTCTGCTAAACATCACATACTGGATTTAGCTGCCAGAACCCAATCAGAATGAGAGAGCAGTGCTACCACTGATGTTGACTTGATGCAGCAAATAACATTCACTCTTGCCAGCAGCCAGCAGGGATGCTGCTGTCAGTAGCTCTTGCAGTAAGGTCTGCGCTGATGTTTTGCTTGGTGTTCCCATGTCAGACTTACTCACTAAACAAGGTAACAATCACTTGGATGCCATGATGGGTTTTGAGGCCTTGTTTCTTAAGAGAAACTTTGTTACTGATGTTTCACCTTGCAGGAAAGGTGGGTAAACCAAATTGATGAGCACAGTTGTTAATTTGTAGCCCATGTAACTTGCTAATTTTTTAAAAAGCAAGGTTTAGGGTGGGATTTGCAAACTATATGATGAAAAATTGGGCACTGCAATGATAGTGGGCCTTTGTCAAGAAATTTTTAATGGTGCTGGTTTCTTAACTTCTTGTTAAGAAACTTCTTGTCTACTCCTGCTTTAGGCTTGTTAGGGGATATTTTAGGTGGCTGCTATAGTTTTTCAGATTACAGGAAGTGGGGCTTCCTCTAGCCTGACCCTTGGAGGGTAGGCTAGAGGAAGCTGGTGTGTTCCAAAGGGCTAGGGCTCTGTTCATCTGAGGCCCGTGAATGTGGCTGCTGCTTTCTTCCTTGGGATCCAACCAGTCATACACAGACACATATTGTACTGATAGGGCTGATTATACAGATTGCTGCGCACCATGTGCTGTCTTCAACACCCACATGAAACACTGTCAGAACTTGTATAAAACATAACTATAGACAGCCAAGTCTCCTGCCTTCTCTTCAGCTGATCAGGATCGAACTTCATTAGAGAAAGTACATACTCCCTTCTGCAGCCTCACAACTCCATGCATGTTTATGAGCCCCTCAACCATCCATCCAAGGCTTGCTGTGTCTAATACTCTGAGCTCCATGGATCTCATACTCACCTGCTGGGTTAATCCACAGCAGCAAACAGCTGATGTATTTGTATGCATGCCTACCTGCATGGATTCCCTCAAATATCAGCATGGGCTCTTGTCCTGGCAAATATCCCTGCCTGGATGCTGACTAGACCAGCTTGAAGGTTGCTAGTTAATTACAGTCCTGCACAGCAGCTGTGCAGGGTTGGAGAAATGCAAATCTTCTTGCTCAGCCCAGCAGCTGGTACCCAGTCTGTGACTCCCGCTCCAGTTGCTGGTGCTGAGAGACCCTTATGTTGTTGTTCTATTATTTCTCTAGAGTTTCATAATGATATTATCTGATTTCTAAAGTCTATACCTCCTCAGTGTGTTCGTATGGCTGCAGATCCTCACTGACTCCTTCTGCTGCATGCTGTTCTCTCTCAGGTCAGGGCTCCTCCAAGACTCTCCCCGACTGGCTAACCTGCCCCCTTTTATCCCAGTCATCTTCATTGGTTACAGCTGCAGCCCAATTAAGGACATCGCAGCTGCAGCCCATCAAGGGCAACCAGGACCTCTGGGGCAAAGCCTCTATACAGATATTCTAATACAATACATTTCCTCTACTATACCCTTACTCTGTTTTTCTTGTCCCCTTTCTCTGCTGTAGCTGGTGCCTGTAAGCTGTGACCATGAAGCCTGTGGTCCATGGTTTTATTTCAGTAGCTGAAGCAGACCCACTCGTTTGTTCCAGTTACTGGTACCAGGGTTTCCTTCACCTTCTATCAGACTACAGTTGCTGGCCCAGAATTCATTCACAGAATGACCACTAGCTCCAGATAGGTGCTCTTACCACCTGCAGACATGCACCTAGGACCTGTAGTTCCCGTTCCAGCTACTGATGTTGGGCCCTTCCTTCTCTGTAGTTTCAGCTTCATCCCTTATGCTGCTGCAGTTGCTCAACCTGAACAGACCCATGCCTGCCTCCAGCTGCTGACACACAGTTCTTAGAGAGCATGTGCACATGGGCTTGAGAGTGAGATTGCAGAGAATAGTTAGGATTTAATTAAATAGGATATACTGATGAGCATGTGCAGACTGGAGACTTCTGTTCTTTGTCACTGTCTCAGTTGTGCCTTCTCTATCAGGTTTATAGCTCTAGTTTGTTTCACATTTTACTTATTCACCCTATTTCTCTGCTTGTTTCTCTCAGTTTACTTATCCCTTTACATTGAATTATCTCTGATTGGATAATCTTAATGAAAGAGAATTTTCTTTTATCTCCTTTTCCACAAAAATACATTATTTTGTATTTGAGCTGATCAGTAGTGCTGAATTTTTTATATTCTTAAGTGTTTATGAAATATTTTTTTTTTTCCACACAGGTACATGGCTCCTGAAGTCCTAGATGATTCCATAAATATGAAACATTTTGAGTCATTCAAACGAGCAGACATCTATGCAATGGGATTAGTGTTTTGGGAAATAGCTCGGCGGTGTTCAATTGGTGGTACGTGGCAATCTTTATAAAATGGGACGTATTAGGGAATTATGAGGAACTTAAACTTATTCAGGTTCTGAAAACAGTTTGCTCAAAAAACAGTGCAAAGTAATAGCCAGTTGATCTCAGACTTTCTAGTTGTTAATCCTGTAAATGATAAATGGTCTATTCAACCTCTTTCTAAATTGACAGACCGTACTTGTTGAAGAAAATAGGAAATATTATTCTTTTTTTCCAAATATTTACATAGAAGGGAGAAAAGAGTAAAATATAGTACTCTTGTGAGCAAGAGGCAAGCACCACAAGACCTAGCTATAATGTGTTCAGATAAATCTATATCTTATTTAAAATGAAGCATGCTGTTATCAATTATGTGCTCTGAAGAAGCATGTTTTTAGTATAGCATGTGAAAGATTTGATGTAGCTTCTATCTCTTCCAATTTTATAAATTTTAGATCCTTGAAGGGTAATGTAAATACTTCTAAGGTGTGGTTAAGGATTTTTATTTATTAGTCAGTTGTTGGGATGTAACTTTTAAAAATGAAAACCAAGAACTGGTAGGGTACTGATAAGGAACACAGTAAAAAGTGAAGAATACATAATCCAGTGTTAGCTAAAATAAAGCTATTTTCAACCTGTTACAGGAATCCATGAAGATTACCAGTTGCCATACTATGACCTTGTTCCTTCAGATCCTTCTGTTGAAGAAATGAGGAAAGTTGTGTGTGAACAGAAGTTAAGGCCCAATATTCCAAACAGATGGCAGAGCTGTGAGGTATTAACTAACCTTGCTAAAGCTGCTTTAATGGACACTAGAGCTTTTAGTGATTTCAGTGGCTTAAAAATCTTGCTTATTGTTGAAGGCAGAAGAGCTGCTTTTAGAGAACTTAATTAATTTCATTCTAATCATTATGGTCTTACTAAAAGCATTGTTCCTTGGTTATACAGAAGTATTTAAATGTAATTTCATAAAAATTAATAGCTAACTCTGCATGGAGGATTCTAGGATCCCTTCCTGTGAAGCATAGATGATGCTAATATAAATTACAGCTAGTCTCAATTACATTATGCAGGAAGCATCATTGTAAATAAATTGTACTGTGTCTGGCTGGGATTGAGTCAGCGTCCTTCATAGCAGGCTGCATAATGCTGTGTTTTGGATTTGTGGCCAAAACAGTCTGATAGCACACTAATGGTTTAGCTGTTGCTGAGCAGTGCTTACATAGCTTCAAGGCATTTTCCGTTTCTCAGGTAGGTTGGGGGTGGACAAGAGCATGAGAGGGAGCAGAGCCAGGACAGCTGACCCAAACTGGTCAGAGGGAATATTCCATAGCATTGCTCTGTCACAACCAGTGACTCACAGCTTGGGACAACAGTGCGCTGCAGGAGCAGCAAGGTACTGATAAGGATGAGGTGCTTTGGATAGAGGAGCGAACCTGGGTTGTGGCATGTGTGGAATTAATGCATGGCTAAGAGTTGGGCAAGAGCACAAAGGAAGGAGAAAAGGTGGTGAATGCACCAGCAAACTGTGAGACAGGTAGTTATCAGGATTAAAATGACTAAGGT
The DNA here is from genome assembly GCF_051311805.1 of Agelaius phoeniceus. Taxonomy (NCBI): domain Eukaryota; kingdom Metazoa; phylum Chordata; class Aves; order Passeriformes; family Icteridae; genus Agelaius; species Agelaius phoeniceus. Next base: position 59,814,825 of record NC_135265.1, read on the forward strand.
AATACTGCATTCATGGTACTTTGGAGCTGTTACTTTATTTAATCTGCCGTTTTTGTTATTTGCCTTAGTACAAAGAACATGTAGAAGGACTCAGATTTGAAAGACTGGCTCTCTGAAGGATAAAAATACTTCAAAAATTTTTAGAATCCTTGCAGAGCTTCAATCTGAGGAAGACAGCTCATGAACTTAATTGCTATGCATTGAAGTAACTCCTTAACTGCATGTACAATTTAAAATAGTGTATTTTTGTCTGATGTGAAAATTCAGAAAACAGTTACAGACAAGCTAATAATTGTTCATTAAAATATTATTATGGGCCAAAATCTACTGAAAAATATCAAGTTTGCTCTACAGTGTTTAGAGAGTTTTACTTTTCTGCAAATAAAGTAAGTTTTTTGTTTTTTTGGTTTTTTTTTTTAAACAGTACACTCTCCTATGCACCTGTAGTACTAGTAATGGATTTCAGAAATGCCTGAAGAGTCTAAGACAGAGCAGCAGTTACATGGGCTACACTGGAATAGCAGTGCATCTGATGACTTGTGTTTCCTTTGCAGGCATTACGAGTGATGGCAAAAATTATGCGGGAATGCTGGTATGCCAACGGAGCTGCTCGGCTGACAGCTTTGCGCATTAAGAAAACATTATCACAACTTAGTCAACAGGAGGGGATCAAGATGTAATCCTGGATTTGCTACCGAAGAACACTGTAAAAATCCCTATCTGCACCAGAGTGGCGTGCTAAGAAGGTTAATTGTTCTACCTCACTGGGGGAACAGAAGGATATTGCTGCCTTTTAATACTTCATAGGAACGTCACTTCTTAGGATTTTTGTGGATGTGCTAAACAATTGTGTTGGGTCTTTCTGTGCACTATAAACCTCTTTCCCAGTTTATTTACAAAACATCATGTAGTCTAGTTTCATTTATCTATAATTTTTTCATTTGGGAAGTTAATAGCTGGTCATTGCTAGTTAAATGTGCTAAAAGTAGGAGGTCACTTCTAAAATGAAACTGGTTCGCTATATTGTTCTGCAGTGCATTGATGGCTCTTAAAGCAACTTTATTCCTGCCTGGTACATTGACTACTCTGAACCACTGTCTTGATTCCTTGATTCAGATTGTGAATGTACTATTGGAGTATACCTTGCTAGCTATTACATCTTTTGGACTCTTATCTTGACTTACAAATTGACCTCATTCAGTTGTGGGAACATAACTTATGCAACTATACTTTATACGTGATTACTGGGTTTTTTCCACTTTTTCAGAACATTACATTGCCTTCAAAATAGATTGTATTAACACCAGTAAGTGCCACTTTTGAGTCTTTTAATGCAAAATAGTAGGGATGTACAAAGCCTATGGTACTTTTGGTTTCAAAAATACAAGTTAAAAGTTGTTCCTTTGCCTAGCTAAGTGCTAAATCTCACTCATTGCAACAGTGAGTACATAATTGATAAAATATCTTCAATTTTACCAAAATCTGACTCTTGAAACCACTGTAGGAGTTTAAATAGTGTAAGCTAGTAAATTCACTGTCATATTTTGTAATTTTCAAGTTATGAGTCATAATTATGTAGGAGATTTTTTTTTAATCAAGTGGTACTTCTAAAATGCTTGAAGTACCTATCTACTTCAGAAAAGTAGCAAGAAAAGTAAAATGTTAAGGGAGATTTTGCTTCATTAAATAAATATGAAAAGCGTATTTTCTGTGCAGTTCTGCTGAGTCTTAAGACTCAAAGAACAATATTTGCAATTACACAATGATTAAATGCACCTGTCATTAGAGAAAAGTTATTTGGGCTTTTGTACTAGACAGTTCAAAGCTGCTTGTAAGTTTTATGTGCATGTATGTTGTGTGTGCCTCATACACAATGTGGTGAGCTAGAGAAGGTGGTGAGCTGCAGGTCTTTGGATACAAATATCAGGGGATTCCAGCAATCCTCTTCATTGTTAGAAGAACAAAGCTTATGGTGACTTGTGTTGTCGTAAGAACACAGAAGAATATGCATGGCTTTAGTCTAGATTTCCCTGAGTTTTTAAGAGTATCATAGTATTTTCACAAACTTGTTTAGAAATTAAATTGCTTCCTGCCCAAATGTACAACAAAAACCTGCTGTTACCAGGATATTTTTTTAATTGCAATTTTAGCAAGAGTCTGGTTGGCCTTTGGTTTCATTAATGTCCAAAACAGTAGTATTTCAGTATGTAAATGAGCCTGGTAATTAATATGCTGCCTAACCTGCCACTCTTCAGAACACATCAGTGCCCATCTCATTACGCAGCACACATTGTAACCTTTAACTCAGCTTCCTGTTCATCCCTTGGCATAGAGCCCTCTGAGAGTTTCTTACCAAGAGGGTGGCAGTGGCAGGGTGGTTGCTGGCTGCAGCACAGTCGAGTTCTGTGCCATGGTGATGTGTGGCAGCTCAAGCAGGAAGAGGAATGAGGCCCAGGAAGAAGATGCTACATAGGTGACACGAGCCTTACCCAAGAAAAGCCTTAACTGTTAATTTTTGTTTATTTCTATATTCTTACTGCTTGCTTGGAGATGAGTTTAAACTATGTCAGAATTACAGACCTTCAGAGGTCAAACTGCAAATAATGAAATGCTTTTGTCAACAAAAAAATGAGTGAGTTTATTCTTACTGGAAGACGGTATCCAGGAGAAAAGGGAAAAATAAGAGAGGTTCTTAGAAACCAATTAGGCTTAAACATACATGCAGCTGTCACACTTATGTTTGGCATTATCTGACAAGTGAGGCTTATGTGCTTCAGGCCTCTGTCAATCAAAGCCGGATTAAAAATTACTTCATATAGGTATTTTAAATAAAATATGCCTTTGTGTGCATGGATAGTTGTGCACCACAGAGTTTTTCAATTAAATGTAAAAAAAAAAAATTGAATATAACATAACTCCCAAGCCTCTCTTCTTGGCAGCCTCTCTGGAAAATTCTATGTATTTGTACTGAAACTTTAAAAAACAGGTCATCATGAAAATAGATCAGGGTCTCCATCTAATTTCAAAGGCTGCCTAGGTAGCAACTTTTTTTGTTTTGTAACTTTGTTACGTTTCAAGTTTTCATAGGTGTCCTGGGGTCCTTACTGCAGTTACAAATGGTACAGCTCCTACTTCAGAAATATCAGGCCCTGGTGTGCCTCAGATCTCTATAGTAATTTTGGTAGTAACAGGAGTGTTTACAGTATAATTAATCAAATAATTTTTAGTGACTCTTTTTAGCACCCACAAAACCTTATCAGCAAAACATTTAATTTCCTAAAAGATACAGAACCGTTCTGTTGCATTTTAAAGAGGATGTACAGCAACTGGACAGCCTTATGGTATGCAGATGATTCTGTCAACAATATAACTGTGTGTTATATTGTATCAACCACCTGCAAATCTTTACTCTCCTGAATTGCTCTTACTTTGTTTAAGATTTAGCTCTGTAATAGAAGCTTGCAAAAACAAAGCACAGAAGGATGCTTGATACTGTGTTATGACCTAAGGAACAGTGTTTTAGAACAACTTTATAATTCCTATTGGGCTGCAGAACGGGAAAATTCTGAATAGAGCTATATGTATCCTCAGTTCTGACACCACAACTTCAAGCTTTGTTCTTCTTTTCCATTGTATGAACTGAACACCTTTTACAAAGGCTGTGTCTGTATATATTATGTAACTTTAAATGTTACCTGTGTAAGATCATATCTTATATATATGGACACAGGTACACATAAGTATTTTTTAAACTAAGATTGTAATATCACCAGATCTGCTCTTGGAAATCCAGGGGGACCAAAATATTTTAGCATTCAAAATATTAATTTTGTATCATTTCAAGTATATACCAAAACAGTTTCTGATTAATATTGATGCAAATGTTTATTGTAAATATTACATACATTACACATTCACTTAAGTTTTGTGGATTTAATCAACTTTACATTTTAGTAGCATTGAAGCCTCAGTTTGGTTTACAGACTTGTGACCAGATGGATATGGACATGGAGAACAAGGAGCATTGGAAATAGTCTGATGCTGAAAAGCCTGAGATGTCATTTTTGAAATGCTGGAATTCTTCAGGGACCCTCCAACCTTAAAAGCTGGAATTCTGGGATGTTTCTCAAGCAGACTCTCCAAGTATGACACACTGTCACCCTCCTATGGTTCTGCTTGTAATCCTAAGAAAGACTTTGTATATAAGTAAAGACGTTGGTATCGACTGTATGGGGACATGAAGGTGTCAAATGAAGTAAGAGGCTATTTTATTTTTTCAGTAATGGCTCTGAGTATGATTGCCATGAAATTCACCTTTTAGTTAGTTCCTTGTTTATATTGTGCCATTGAAATGATTGCAAGATGTTAATCATTTTGTGTTTAAAAAACAAGCAAACAAAAAAATCCCTTCACCATATCCATTGCTTTAAACTCAAATTACCTCTTAAAAGACCAAGGTACATTTACCTCATGTGTATATAATGTTTAATATTTTTCAGAATGTTCTCCAGGTTTGCAGTTACATGTTTCTAGAAATATGTTTATTGCTAAATTTACAACTTCAGTGGTACTAAGTGTATTATCTGGTGCCCCAAAACACTTTATTTTCTTTATTTTATTGTATTAGCAAGTTTGCTGCTTTGTCACTGTAGCACCTGCCCTTACATAGCTGTGTTGATACTGCCTTGTAAATTTTACTTTTTGGATGATTTGAGGATCCTGTACAGATGAGTGTCACTTTTTTAAACCTTACCAAATTGTGCATTTCCCTTACATTTCTGAAAAAATGTATTGTATTTGTAGAGTATACATTTCAATGGATTGTAAATAGGACAGTAGAAGAGTGGATGCTTATGTTAAGTGCTAACACTACAGTAGAGAGATTATAGCAGTGAAAATAAATAACTTTTTTCAAAATCCATGAGTTGTCTTTCAGAACAAGAAGTTGCAGGTAGATACAGGTTTGTGTGTGATGTTCTTACCTGCTAATGTGTGTGTTTATCGTGAGTTCCTTTCCTCAGAAGGAATTTCTTCTAGTACAAAAATGCTAAAAGGATTTGCTACTGCTGAGGCAGTCCACCTCATCTGTGCAATATGTACGTAATGCTAAAGTGCCTGCTCTTCCTTGCCTCCTACAGTAATGGTGGTGCAGGAACATTGCTTGTGTCTCTCATCTCCTGGACAAAATTAGTAATGACAAATTGTTCCCTCTCTATATTTGCATAAAAATAACTTTTAGTCTATTTTAGTCTGTTTAGGCAGCTCAGCACCTCAGTGCATCCCATAACTGAAAGTAAAATCTGCTTGTGTTGGAGTGGAGTGTTTCTGTGCAAAACTCAGTTTCAGGCTGGTGCTACATTTCTGAAGGAAACTGGCTATTTAGACACAACAAAAATAGAACATCTTGCCCTCATCTGAGTTTATGTTCATCCTTCAGTTTTGGCTCAGACAGAATTACCAAAAATTACTACATTCAGCAAACTTTCTCCACATTGGGAAGCCATAAGGTGTCCAGATAAAGCCTATGGGTACACCAAAATACTGCATTCCTTTCAAATGCTATTACAAGAGCTATGATTATTTTGGTGAGAACACATCCCTCTCCCATGAGTGGCTAATGGAAAGCCTTTGCTACCCCTGCAAGCAACCAAAACAGTAAAATCTTGAATCCCTCTACTGCATTTGGTAGTAGAGGAAATGGGTGGCCTGGAATTAACATAGCAATGTTGCTGTCTACCAAACTTAGTTTTCATGATGTAGTTTTCTCTATTTCAAGCTTTGAGGGCCTGAGCCTAACAACTGAAAATTCATAAACCACAAACAATTACCACAAGTAACTTAAATGTGAGGATGTTTTAGGATCATTTTAGAGGAGACACTGAATTCAGATCTGCATGCTGGTTTGGATTGCAAGTCAGCATCGAGAGTGGCAGACTTTCAGCTGGCTGTTTTGCACAGTATAATTAATTTTTAAAGTGTGGGACTTTTGAAAGAAATTGTTTTTAATACCCACTGCATCCAAAACCTACTTTCTATAGATGCAGCATAAGTAAGAGTATATAAACAAACCACTTCTATGCAGTACCAAGTATGTTCTAGAAATTTCCTTCTGTCAGTTTTTGTGACATTGGTAACTGATGCACAGTCATGTACCCAGTAATTGTAGTATAGCATAAGGGTGGTCCTGGCAGAAAATATATTCCTTTTAAATAGGAAATCAGAAATGCCAAATCTCTCACTCGGTGCTCTTACTAGCTTTTTTTTATCTATCCAGTTAAGCCATAATATTTTAACTTGAACAAACAGTGTTCATTTTTTTGCTGAAGAAGGGTAACTGGAATCTCACACTGCAAACCCCCTTACCAACATGATGGGCTGCTGGGGTTTTCAGTCTTGTAGTTCTGTCTTGGAGTGGCTGGAGTTGTTCCATGTCTTCTAGGTTTGAAAAAAAAAGAAATGTTGGCATAGCATTTCCTTTGTCAACTTGCCTGGACTGCAAATAAAATCCAGTAGTGCTCAAGAAACCCACCCCCTTAAGTCTTCCTCAGACTTTCTTGAAAATAAGATTTAAATCCCCAGTCTCTGAGCTGAATTGGTACCTGAAATCATTAACTCTCTTGAGAGGAAGAAAAAAAAAAGCCAGAGCAAACCATACTGATAGGTTCCTAGGCATGATTGCAGTGTTTTATTTGTATTAGAAGATTTTTCACTAGAGATGAAGAGTCAGCATCCTCACAATGTGTTTCTAATTAGCTCAATTAGGAAAATGAGAAGAGCTCTCCCACCTGCCAGTAGCAGAAAATCTGTGTAAACAGTTGAAGAATCAGGCACATGATACTCAATTTTATAGAATATCAAATATATTTATGTAGATTTTTAAATGAGGGGTGAAGAAGATAGGAATATGCCTTTAAATCCAAGCAGGATGCAGGACTTGTGGGATGCACAGTGAAGGAAAAAAGGACAGGGAAAGGGAGAGGTTTAGGTGACCTGGAGAGGAGTGAGCATGGGAAAATAGAGGAATAAAGAGATAAAAAGCATGGGTCATATATAAATAGCAGACCAATCAGTGTGCCAGTCTGTCTGTGCCCAGCACAGCCTCTTCCTTTATTTTTAAATCCCTTCCTGCCTAAGGAACTCAGTTCTGGGGCTGCAGGGCTGTCTGAGCACAGCAGCTGGAGCCAGAGCACAGCAGGGAGGTCCTGTGGGTCTGTGGAGAAGCAATGGGAAAGACCAGAGTGAGCAAACACGAGTGTCAGCAGCAGGAGTGTGACCATAGGTCACGGATGCCCACGTGTCCATAGTGCCAGCCATGTGTGTCCAGGCACCAGTGGCTGGAGTGGGACTGAGCCCCAGGACCAGAGCCAGTGAGACTGGGATTGGGGCAGCTGCTTGCAGGGTGTACGTCTGTGCCTCTGAAGACGTGGGGGTCCTTAATGTTGGCTGTTCTGATCTATCCTTATGTTCTGGTGGCTCTGCATTACCTGCTAATGTGACAAGCAGTTACTTGTTTTCCATGAGGATTTGTGCCCCAATGCACTGGGCCAGTCCTGAGATTGCTTGCCTGGCTCTTATAGCAACTTCGGCAACAGAAGTTTGTACATCCAGAACTGGGCATAACTGTTTTGATTCTTGGCATTGGTCATCAACCCACAGGGACTAAAAAACATCTACTTTATTGCAGTATTAAATTAAGTATCTAAAAACCCAGAAAGCAAAGGCAATAAGCAACTGTCTTAAGAAAAGGTGTAGAGCAAGAGTTAGTGATAAATTCCAAGTTGACTCTGTGTTGTAATAACTTATCTATTGCTCTGGACTATTGCTAATTTGCATTAATGAAATTTTCCTATTTCCTTCTATACTTTGGGTGTGGGAAACGTGTGTGTAGTCCCACTGTTCAGATTCTTAATTAGTACAGGAATGAGGTAAAGAATGGCAAGAATTCTGTGATACTACAGTTGCTGTCTAATTCTTATGTGTTTCCAAAGAGTGGAATCGAGCTGTGTTTCTTTCGTTTTTGCCGTCCTGTGGCTTGGACTCTCTGACCTACATCTTCCATGAAGAGAGTTTTGTTGCTATTACCAGAAGGGCCAGTGAGACTCAGTTCTGAACATCTCTGGACAATTCTTCATGGCAGTGAGCTACCTTTTTCTTACCTTTGTTCAGGAAACTGTTTTGCCTATGCTTTTTTTTTGCAAAGATAACTCTTTCCCACACTAGAAGATAGAAGACTTTAAATTTTTGTACTGTGAGACCTGAGCCCTTGCAGAGATCCTCATTTCCATCTATCCAAGTCCAAAAGGTCCATAGACTGTTGGTCTCTTCACTGCAGTAATACTGTCATATTGCTAATCGCCATCTTCTTGCAAAGGCTCCTTGTGCAGAGGCTCTCATGATTGCAGGCATGCAGCCTCCTAAGCCTCATATCTTTGCTGGTAGAGCATGCTGATAAGCATGGCCCTTTCTCAAAACCCTTGGAAGATAATTGAACTTCTCCCTCGCTGGAAACACTCAAAACCCACCTGGACACATTCCTGTGTAACCTGCTCTAAGTGACCCTGCCTTGGTGGGGGGCTTGGGCTAGGAGATCTTCAGAGGTCCCTTTAAACCCTAACAATTCTGTGATTCTGTGAATTTCAAGAAGAAGAAGGGAATATTGCAAAGAAAAACATATTACAATTTTTTTAACTTCTTGGACTGGTTATCAGTATGTGCAGTATGCTCACAGCCTCTCTCGTAAAGTCCATCACTTCTGAGTCTTCAAATAAGAGTGTTCTTGAGAAGGAGAGGTGGATGCTTTGCTGCCTTTACTGTCGCTGCAGTCGCAGGAGGCTTGAAGTACAATACTGAGGAAACTCATATGGTAAAATTTACCTGAGAGCTTGCACACAGATAATCTCAGTGTAAATGTACAAACAGGTAAGCCATTTTAAAGAACATTTCCAGGAAAGTAACTTGTCTATGTTGATCATTCTGCTAGTCTTTGAGTTCTAGCTCAAAAGCAACGGTTAGGTTCTTAAAGATGTCTTCCTTCAAAATGATGTGTTGCTGCAGCCATTTTTGCAGTTTCATGTAGCCAGATGTGTTTTGTTGTTTCCTCTTCCAATGATGTTGCATTCAGCAGCTGAAAATACTTTAAAATTGTTTTTAAGAGAAATTATTTATGCTAAGGCAATATATTTGATACCCTTCAAATTAAGAACAGATGTTTTCTTTAGACCATTTGAAACCTGGATGAAGTTAAAGAAACTTATTTGTGGTTCAACTGATAAATGTTTAGATATCAGTGTTTTTCACATCATGCCACTCATTTGTAGAAGTTGAATGACAGCTTGGGGATTTTTTTCATCCAGTGGATCTTCTCTGTTGGGAATAATTATCTTGGTATTTCTGTGTTGTACTTTCTATGTATTTAGTGTTGTAGTATGGAGAAAGACAATTCCAGCACTCATCTTGCTGACTTGCTTACTTCACCCCTCTGTTTTAGCTAATGCAAAAGTCTTCCTGCTGTCATACAACTGGCACTCAGTTCTCCCTCTGTTCCCACAATTCCATTTCCTACTCCATGTCAGAAAGCTACTTGGAAAGCTTGGAGGCAGTTGCTTTGGTTTAGTTGATTTGAAAAGGGTCTTTTTCTCTGAAATTTCTCAAAGTTTTCTTGCTCTTTGTACAGCCTGGCTCTTTACTGGAGACTTTACTGAGAATTTTTACCCAGCAATGGATCTCCCCTTCCTTGAAATCCTACCATGATTGTGGATGAAGGGAGAAGAATTCTCACTGACCTCTCTTGACATTAGCTCCCTAACTTGTGCACCCCTGCACACAGAATACTTCACACGAGGTTGTTTTGCTTTTGCTTTGTCCCCTTACTCCTCCAGGTTTACAGAGTAAAACAGGTAAAAATCTCTGTTGTGTGCTTGAAGTTTGCAGAATAAAACATCTCTATTGGTACGGACTGTGACTCCAGTATCCTTAATGTTTAAAGCCTCTGCAAGAATTTTAACCATTAAGCAGTTCTAAAGTGTACAGTAAAATACAGCAAACTGTAATGCTCTATTTCTTCTGTATAATTTTTTTGTTTAAAATAAGTTGTGATTGAAAGATTCATGGGGTGACTTACAGAAGTAGACCTCTGTATTGTTTATAATACCATCCTGGAAAATATCTGAACTCAAGCTAGATAAAATTCCTAGATAAAATTTCATTTCCAATGAAATTGCTTCGGTGGAAAAGGAAGGAGAGAGAAGACTAGAGACCATTCGGTGTTATCTGGGATGAAAGGATCATTACCATGTTATCCCTATTTTAACTGTAAAAAGATAGCTGTTCTGGTTGGAATTCTTAAAATCTGTGCTTTAAAGAATTCTTTGTTTACAACAGCCCTCAGGGAAACCAAAAAAACAGAGATAAAAATAGAATCAAATCAAAAGACCAGTGATGTCACTTTGAAGCTCGTCAACTTCAATATATACCAACATGTTTCCTTCAGTGTCCATCTGTTAGACATGATTACTAAGGCAGCTACATCCTGGGATAAATATAAAACTTATGAGAAACTCAAATATTTATAGATCTGGGTTGGTTTGAATTTCTCATTTAGAGGTTCATACAGCCTGGGTTATGACAATTCTTACACATTGTGACTGAGCTCCTGAAGATTCATATTTGATCAGGAAGCAAAGAGAATTAGAATAAATTTGAAAATATTTTTTCTGCACTCCTGAAGGTATTAGTTGCAGCCACATGCCTTATCTAAGTGATACTGGAAAAATTAGCTGGTCTGCTCAAGGCAAAGACATACTTCTGAAAAAGCAGTGGTGTTTAAGGAGCTTCCAAGACTAGCTCTGTGTGACTGATTCCTGAGGCAAAACTGCTCTGGCAGGGGTCTGGTCACTGGGGGGGGCCGTGTGTTTTCATGTGGTTGTTTTTCCTTTAAGTCTTGAGCACAACTGGAGGTGATGTATATAGGCCAAAGTTCAGGAAGGTGTCATCTCTCCAGTGAGTTGTTTACTGTCTAAGCTGGAGTGCAGGAACTTTATAAATTATTACAGATGTTTTACTTATGAGTGACTGATGAGGTTGTGAATCAATCCCTCAAATCCCTCAAAAGCACCTGTGTGCTTTTTCTGGCTCCCTGTCAGCCTCTTTCAAACTATCTCCCTAGATGAATCCTGACATTTGGAAAGTAGGAACTACAACTCCTTGCAAAGTATGTGACTGTGGGCCTGAAAAAGGTGGTCAGGCTGAAGGGACATTGCTTATCTCAGTTTTCTCAAAGTTTTCTCAGACATTGCAGGATTGAGAGAAGAAAACAAAGCTGATTCTTAAGCAAAGATTTTCGTGTCAGGCCGTTCTCAAAGAAATGCATTGGAAAATTTCCTAAAAAGCAAGGAAGGTTTGTCTGAAGTCAGAGGTGATCACAGAGAAGATAAGAGATGAGATAGTTTTCCATCACTTGGTGTTGCTTAGGCACAATTTAGTGTGGATTGATGGCTTTTTACCTGGTCTAGTACCTCCACTCAAGTAGACAAATATCCATGTATTCACAGGTGAGACAGTGAAACACACATTCTGAGAAAAAGACTCATCTCTCTTCCTTAAGGAAGGCTTGGGAGTCACCTGACAAGCTAAAAATAATTATAGAGAGAAAATCATAATAGCAAGGAATGTAAGACAGGTATTTTTAAAGGTCTAATAAAGAAACGGCCATGCAAACACACAGACATGGTCTGATGAAATAAAAATTCAAAAGACATGGATATGACAAATCAAGGATGAAAATTCAAGGCTAAGAAAGTGAGAAAAAAAGAAACAAAGCTGTATCACTACAGTTCTCATGCCATCTGTGCATACAAGGAGGTGCTAGACAGAATTTTGATGACACATCCTATTTTGAAAGCAATGTTGAAGATAACACAAGTAGTACATTGTCTGTACTGTAATTTTTGATCTTTCATACAGAAAATCAACCCAGAATCAGTTTGGTTTTGTATGGGCTTTGAACTACAGCAACAAAACCATGTGAAAGCATGTCTTGTTGTAATCTGGACAGTTGGAACACGGAGATACAGAGCAAGTACAGCTCTCCAATACAGAAGAGTGACACAATAGCCACCGAAGGAGAACATACTCCATATCTAGGAGGAATGCCATGGCTTTTTCTATATATCAGACATCTATAGTGAAAGGACATAGAGGAAGCTAGAAGAGACTGGTGTAGTAGATTATGTTTCTGGTGTGAATGTGGGGGAAAAGTTACTCCAGATTATTCCATTCTGTGAAAGGCATCTTGCTGATGGCTTATGGGAGCCAGAAAAAGCAGTGAGCTTCAGCATCCTGGTCTGTGACGGGGGTTCTTCCCTTGCTTTCACAGCACACCACAGATAACTTTATCTTGTAGCAAGTAATGCTGGGCAGCTTTAACCTTTCTGTCTGCAGACACAGTCCATGTTTTAGCCTCCCACTGCATGCTCTGATTAGCCCTGCAGTTACTCAGGAAAGGACCACATTAATTCATGTGGGACAAATGCACAGGGAAAGCGTAGCAAAGTAGTGTATCAGGGAATGTAAGGACCCTCGCTGCAGGTTGGACAAAGATTTGCTGCAGTCAGGAAAATTCCAGCATTGCTAATGATTCCAGACTCCCCACTGCAACATTTATGTGCTCTTGGCTGGAAAAAATGGTTTCCATTCAGGTACATTTTTGTGCATGCACGGTCTTATCATGGCTGCAATGCAGTAAAGCTATACTTGGATCTCTTGGGAAGGGGAAGCTTGTTCTACCAGGAGGTCTCTCACTACTGTTTTCCCTGAGTTTATGGCGCAGTCCTCTCCTGTCCTGTTCCAGGAGTCCAGTGGACAAATGACGTCCAGGACTGCATTCTCCATAAGTCAGGTTGTTGCATTTTGTTATGGCCACCACCATAATGGGAAGAACAGTGAAAAGCTCCTATTTTCAGGTACAGGTGTTTTAATTTCTATTATTCTTGTTAATGTAATTAATATACAAACTAATCAATATGAAACTACTTTCCATATGTTTGTTGTGTAATTACAAACCTGTCTGGATGCAGCAAGTGTTTTGGCATGGCTGCCATATGATTCGTTGTCTTCATGCTCTCAAGGTTTTTCGGTATTTCAATTCTGGTTTTATTACAACTGACTCTGCTATTTATATCTAAATGGGATATTTCCTTGCCAAAAAATCCCCTTATCTACAAAGACACAGTACCATTCTGTGCAGGTGATAACAAGCATTCATTCCTTGTAAAATATTTTTATTAGTCTCAGTCTAGTTCTTTATCGCACTTTACAAGTTCGAAGTTCAGCATCTCCCACACTTGGTTTTGTATGTGTCTTATTTACTGATAAATTAAAAAGCTTATAGAGAAGAAGAACAGATCAAGAAATCAGGTCATGGCTGAACTTTTTTCTTTTTTTTTTTTCTTTTTTTTTTTTTATTTTGTAATGCCTTTATTCTCCTGGCTGCAATACCTGAAATTTTCTGTCAATGTACATAGTAAAAGATTAGCACAATTTTAATTTTCTTCTTTGACAACCATGTTCAGGCAACATTTATTTGTTGACTCTGTCCTCATATTTTTCTATTTTCTTAGTTTCAAAGTCATGAGCTTGACAGTAACATAGGTAGATTCTTCCAGGTACCTGGAAGAAACAAGACAGGCTGCTATGTAATGATGTTCTCCATTTTATGTGACTGCTTCATGGTAAGCTGCAACCAGAGGCAATTAATTTCTTTGCAATAAATCCTCAAGCTTCTAAAACTTCAATACCTCTATGGAACTGGAGAAAATTTAAGTTAGGTGAAGTAAAAGCAGGTATGTAAGTGGACCATTTGCTTTCTTTTATTTCTGTATGTGATACAATACAATCCACTACTGATGCTTTTCTTATTTGTCATAAGCCCTATTGTAGCACTGCTAATTCTGTCATTTTTGGCTGTTAAAGCCTGTCATAAAATGGATCAAACTCAAATGCATCAATTATATGTACACATTAATGCTGAACATCTAAAATAAGGTATTTCTTTTCTAAATATTGCATTTAATACTCACTGCAAAATCTTGTTGATTTTTGCAAAATAAGATTTTCTTAATACTGAGAGGGGAGGAGAGGGCAATTTTAAGAGCTACCAGTCAAGAATTTTTAAAGGCTGCTCTTTATTTCAATGATTTCTTTGTTTTAACTGGAGGAAAAAAAATCTCCCCTCACATTTAAAAACTGTAGGATTGTTCTTGCACCTCAGGAAGCGGCTCAGCACTGCTATTTTTACTGCAAAATGCTAGTAGATGTAGGTAGGTTGAGAGTTAATCATGTCTTACAGCAAAAAGTAAAAGCATCAAATCAAAACACTTTGTCAAAACTTACATTATACTTCTGAAGCATTCACACCTGAATTTATAAATTTTACAAATCTTGTTACATGAGATCATTCTGCCTTTAAATGCTTTGGTTCTTTTACTCTGCTGAAAGGAAGTTTGGATTTGGTAGTTCCTCAGCTGGTTTTAGTGATCTGCCTATATATGGTACCAAACAGCCATGCCAGTACACACTTATATGTATTACTAGTTAGAGTCAGCATGGCTTGGGTTGGAAGGAACCCCAAGGATCACCTTGTTCCAACCCCTGCCGTGGGCACGGACACTTTGCACTGGACCAGAGCCCCACCCAGCCTGGCCTTGAACACTTCCAGGGATGGAGCATCCTGGACAAGCTTCTCTGGACAACCTGTGCCAGTGCCTCACCACCCTCACAGGTTGTATTTTCTTCCCAATACCTGAACTAAACCTGTTCTCTTTCACCTTAAAGCCATTTCCCCCTTGTCCTGTCACTACATGCCCTTCTAAAAAGTCCCTCTCTAGGGAGGAACTCTCCTGCAGGCTCTCTTCAGGTAATGGAAGGTGCTGTAAGGTCTCCTGGCTTTCATATTGCCTGCATCTACACCACAGATGATGTAAAATTGCAATTCAGTATTAGAAGCCATCTCAGTTTCTCAAGTAATTTTCAATTTTCAAGTATTTAGCAATGTATTGTTGTCAACAGACAGAGGGGATTACTGAACATAATTGTGTGATTGATTTATTGTAATTAATTCATGGAAGTAGAAGGTGGCCCTAGTCTGAGTGATACTGTGCTTTCCACAGAATGAAAGAGTTTTTCTGTTGGACTTTCAGGTTCTTTGCATGCTTTTCTCAATAACAAACACCACATTTCATTTTTTCATTCTTATGAGTCAGTTTTGGGAACCACTCAACTCTCTGAGCTTCCTGTTCAGACCTATGAAAATAGTATTTCCTGCAACTTTAATTAATCATTCTGTTGCAATTGAATTAAATCTTTTGGATAAGATCAGCACTGTTGGAAGAGAGAGAATGAGAAAAAACAGTTGCCAGCTCTACTTTCCATACTGAAGATCAAAGACACCAGATAGCAATAAATCTTTCAACTGAGAGTGGAACTATACCTCTTATGAGTCTTATTCTTCCCAGTAACTAAACATTTTTGCTTTAGGCATCAGAGAGATGTTGTTTCTTAAGAACTGAACAGCATTGAATTTGTTTACAAAAGCCATTGCAATTCTACAGCCAGATGATCTACTGTCCAGAATGCTCACTTTAAATTCCTGACAATATCTCCTGCCTTTAATCTTGTTAAAAATGCAAAAAAAAATGTAGACAATAATAACCAAAGCTGTTAATACATATCTACTTAAAATGTGCCCAGGCCTGAAAAGAAATCTATGTCATCATTAAACATTTTTTTTTCCTTTTATTTTTCTTTTTTAAGAAGAGGCCACAATGCAGAAGCTGAAAAGCTCAGTGGCAAGTGAAGAATGTTGCTGTGACATTCTTTTCTACAAGAGATCCAAAAACTCATAATTTAAATAAGTTGATATTTTTAGTGCCAGACTACTTCAACATGAGTGTATCCTGGTATCATTAATTCTTAGTTAAAAGGGCTGATTTTTCAGATATTTATCTGAATGAGATATTTATCTAAATGAGAAAATCTTAGTCATGTCCTTTTAAGGTTCTCTCTAGGGGGGAAAGGGAGTTCAGTTGTACTTCATTTTTGTCCAGGTTTATAATTCACTTGATATTTTTGATAGAGAAAATAACTTTTGAAGTATCTGAATTATATGGCTTTGAAACATTTTTTTCTTACATGCCTGTAACTTTTCAGATAGTTATCTCTGGATTTGCTTGCTGTTGCTTAAGGAGAGGCTAGAAAAGAACATGTGATATGATACAGAGGCTTTTAATTTTCTTTTTTCAAATTAAAACAACAAACATTCAGGTTACCTTGTACGTTATGGAACTGGAGAAGAGTACCCATTACAAATCCGTCTAATATTATTTACATTGTTTATTCACTTACTTAAATCCTAATTAAACCAAATTTTACTTAATAAGTTGTGCTGGTTTGGCTGGGGTACAGTTAATTTTCTGGTGTGTGGCTGTTTTGGATTTGTGCTGGGCACAGGGTTGATAATTTAGAGATGTTTTTGTTATTGCTGAGCAGGACTGGCACAGAGCCAAGGCCTTTTCTGCTTTCCATACTGCCATGCTGGCAATGAATGGGGGGGTGCTTGGGAGGAGACACAGCCAGGACAGATGAAGTGACCCCAACTGACCAGAGGGATATTCCAGACCCCACAACATCATGGTCAGTAAATAAAGTGGAGGGAGGAATGAGGGAGGGGGGGCATTGGGAGTGATGGTGTTTGTATTCCCAACTTGTGACATGTGATGGGGCCCTGCTCTCTTGGGGATGGCTGAACACCTGCCTGCCCATGGGAAGCAGTGAATCAATTCCTTGTTTGGCTTTGTTTGAGCACATGGCTTTTGGTTTTCCTATTAAACTGTCATCCTTTCAACCCATGAGTTTTCCAGCTTTTACTCTTCCAAGTCTGTCCACAGTTCTGGAGGGCAGTGAGAAAGTGGCTGTGTAAGGCGTGGCTGCTGGATGGGGCTAGACCAAGACAGTTGCTGAAACAGAAAAGTGCTCTTTACAATAACACCAAGAAGGAACTGATTTCATAGAATACAACTCTTACTGATCAATGAGTTCATAGTCATTGGCACAAAAAAGACCATTTGACAAGGAACAAGGAATGTGTTTGATTTTTTTTTTCTTAAAACAATACAAGAGTTAGTTAGTAGCTCTACTGATAGGTTTACCAATCCACCCCGCTACATCAAATTATTTTCAAATGCAAGCCTAGTAACACAAGTTAATGAGAAGAATTTCCTTTTTTTTAGGTTTCCTCGCAGACATGACATCAAGAAATTTCAGTAGGAATTCAGCCTTACTACTACGAAACTGAGTCACTGTTTAACTACATGCAGTTGGGAATTTATAACTGTTTAGGTTTTTTACTTTTTGTTGCAAGTGGTCCTGTCTATCCACATATTAAATTAATTGGACCAGAGGGTAAACTGGCAACAGCACATAGGCACAAAAAATAAAAATATCTTCCTTAATTGTGCCACTGCATTGCTGACCTCAGTAAGGAATGTTCATTGTTTGAAAAATAATCCTTTTAATCACAAATTCTGAATTAAAAACAACCTGTTCCTCTCAAAGTTAATAAATCTGCTGTGAGGAATATGTAGCATTTCTTGGACATCTCACGTTGTGTACAAAACAATGGTATTTCATTTCAGGAATAACAGAGCAATCTCAGCAGGAGTCCTACTACCTTAACTCTAATACCTCACAATTGATAAGACGTGGCTAATGATTCATTCCCTTGTACATGGAAAAGGCTAAACGGGATAAAAAGACTGTGATGAAATCCTCAATGTCTGTTCTGTTGCATTGTACTTCCCAAAAGAATGTAAGTTTTTTAATTACAAGTGCTGGTGACTGAGGTGATTATAAAAACCATGATGCAGAAACAAGGCAGAAACCCAGCAAGGATAACTTCTCAGTAAATAATAAATATTACTAGAAAAGACTCTTAATCTAAACTGCCTTTAGTCATGATGCTTTTTCAAAACCTTCCTGATTTTCACCTCTTGACATTTAAGATTACATAATAAAATCATTGAACAATCATTTTAAGAATCATTTAAATTGTTACAAAAGTATTTAAATTTATTTTATTTAATTTAAACAATTTAATAGTTGTTTAAAATAATTAATGTAAGTTGTAAATGGAATATTATTTAATTTTGCATTGTCCTACATTAAAACACATAAACCACTCCATAAGTGTGGTAAGCTAATTAGATTATGTTTTTTGAGACTGAGATAATTTTATTCAACTATGTATTTTCTGCACTGTGTTTTCTCAGACCTGTGTTATATGTTCTTCTGAAGAAAACAGTTCTATAACTATACTCAAAGACAGATTTTTGCCAAGATTTACTGCTGTCAGTCATACACTCAAGCAGCTGCAGTAGCAACAGAGAAAGGAAGGGATATATAACTAATTTTCTTTAAATTAATTATACACTCTTATTTGTCACTTCTTTCATAGTATCTCTAATTCCTCTGCATCTGATTGCTAGAACAGACTGTTTTCATTAGCTCTTCTTGAAAAAACCCTTGTGGAGCAGAGTGGTGATGTCAGGAGGTTGCTGCAGTGGTTGTGGATACAGCACTGCAGCATATGGGGAGCCTGCCCAAGGCAAGAGCAAACAGAATTTCTCCTGCAAATAAATGGTAGAAACCATCCTCAATTTCTGTGTCCTTGGAAGCATTTGAGGCCATAGCACCTATGATATGTAATTCCAGTTTGTTTCTACTACATCTTAAATACAAGAAGTTGTCACACAGAAAATTGGATAGGCAATAAGGAGTTTGAACTTTGTGCTAGTAAGGGATGAAAACTAGGAGGTTTTGAATGGGGGAGATGGGTCCTGACATTTGGAAAATGCCTTCAATGAAGACCATTTCCTAGAGGTGAAACAGTTTTGTTTGTGCTGTCTTTTGAGGTGATCAGGTCTTATTCAGAGATTGAAAATGAAATTTCTGGGTTTTAATGCCCAGAAAGGCTGAAAAATCTCAGCAGCTCAATTTGTTAGGTTTCTCTTCCAGCAGACACAAGTGGTCACTGGCAAAGGACCAGCCAGAAGAAAGGTGCTTCCAGCTGCTCCAGATTTGTCCATGAGCACTTCAGACTCCAAAAAAAGCCCCTTACAGCAGTCTCTGCCCTGTTTGTGAAGGCCCAATACAAAGCCTGTAGGACTGTGTGGAGATTCAGGGGTGAAAAAAGGCCTGAAAAAGGTTCTGGAAATCATCAAAGCTTTCATACTCCTCCCAAGGGAGAGAATCCATACCCATGTGCTTGGTAAACATTTACAAAGACTATTTCTGAAAGATTTGCCAGATTGTTTCTGGTGGATATTCTTCAACTTCCCTAGGCAATATATTCCAAAACTTCACTAGCCTTATCTTTAGAAAAGTCTTTTTTGTCCAACTCAAATTTTCTTTGCCTCTGTTCTGGTGAAGGAAAATAACATATGTATGCTACAACCCATCTGCAACAAAATACTTGTTGACTCTTGCTTGTTGTCATGGTGCTACTCAAAAATAATGTCAGATGACTGATTCAGGGTGGGGTTTTTTTTTCCCCAAACAATCAAAATAAAATGATTGGTATAAAAATTCTTATTTCTTTCCTTTGCTCCTCTTCAAAAGAATCACTGCCCACCATCCCAATCTTTCAGTACATTCCCAATCCTTCACAAGCTACCAAAATAACACCAAGTCCCAACTTTGCTTCAGCTGGGCTTTTTAATTCCTGTGATGAGCAAGCCACCCTGAACTAATCTGACGACAGCACTCTACTTGTGTCACTTTTTCTCACTGAGTGATACAGTCAGATAGCTATCAACTTCTAGAAGTTTGGAATTAATTACTTTCAACAGTTAGGAATTAATTACTTCCAGGAATTTGGGAGTTGGAGCTACATAATTCTTATGGTCCTTTTCAGCCAAAGCCAATCTGTGATAATGTCAAGGTTTAATTAACACAGATGAAATAATCTGCTACTTCCTGTGAGAGCATTTCTGCTTTGCTGTAGCACTTCAGCCTTTCTATGTCTCTGATTTGGTATTAAACAGATAATACTGATCAACTGAATGTGATAATGCTAACTTCAAATATATATGAATTAAACTTTCATTTTGAAGTACATTTACCTTAATTTTAGGCCTTGCATTTACACATTCCTGGACAAAGAACTGATCAGATGTTGGAAACAATCCTAGACTTGGCAGAAAATGGTACATGGCAAAACTTCTGGACAACTCAATTTTGGCTGATGACTTTAATGCACATGAGCGCATTGGCATGTGAACATTTGCTCTTATTCTATGAGCAGTAACAAGAACATTTAGTAATGGTGAGTCAAAAAGAAAAAGGAAAATTAGAGTTTTTCTAAATCTGTAAGTAGAACTAGGGATGCCTTGCCACTTGTCAGTGCTCTAGTGACTAGGTAGCAATACCAGAATTGCAGTACTAATACAAAAATCGTGTGTCACTGGAGCAGTGGCTGGTGGAAAGTAAAACGCCCAGGCTAGATAAGTGTCCAGCCAACCTCCAGCCAGTCAGGCACTTCCCCAACCCGGAGTCAGGGCCTTGTGCCTAAGGCGATGTCAAGCCTTGCGGACGTGTGGCCGCAGTAGAGAGCTCCGAAGTCGCAGGATGAAATGAAGAGGCGACCCTCAGTTTCTTCAGGGAGGGTGGTTTTATTGGTAGGAAAACGTGGAGGTTCAGGTAGAAGGAGCTGAGGGCCCCGAGGCAGGGAAAGCCTCGGGTTTTACAGAGGGTGGGAGGGGTGAAAGATAGCAAATCAGAGAGGGATACATTAAGGATTGGCATAATCGGAGAACCCATCAAACACAGTTGCGGGAGGGACCTTGGCCCCTAACCCAATCACTCGACACCCTGGCCCGAACTCTCTAGAAAAAGAGGCAGGGGTGTCGAGTGACAGGCAGGCTGCCAGGGGTGGGGAACAAGAAAGATACATTTGGTAACCAAGACAACTGGGGAGGGGTTTGGGGATTGACACAAACTGGTAACAGGGCAGGACCTTCTGAGAGAACAATGGGGGGAAAACTGAACAAGCATAAAACACACCACAACATGTCACAATAATAAACAGGATAAAAATAACAAACATTAACTTAACCTGCCAGAAAACCCATATGTCTGAGTCCTCTGTTCCCTTACCTGCACTGCATCTGGAAGCATGCCCCTGGTGCCTTCTGGAAAGAATAAGTTTGCTTTGTTTGCTGCTTTTGCATCTTTTTAGGACCAAGATGGAGTCTTTAGGCCTTTTGTAGAAATAGGACCTTCAAAATCTCACACTGTTCTTTAACACACAGTGTTCTGCTCATAGGTAAGATATTCAGAAACTGCACATGCTTCACAGGGATACATGACTGATAATATGCTCCTTAGAGAAAAATTCAGGGAATGCAGGAAGAAGGTTAAGGAGTGCAAAATCCCTGCAAGTGTACTAGCTCTAGACATGTGGTCTGCTTTCAGCTTTTGGGTTTCTTCTGTTCACTGGGGGTCTTAACTTGTTTTACTTCCATTGTTGCATATGTCCTTCAAGTTATACTCTGAGCAGCTTTTAATAGGTATGATAATTTTTTCCCCCATTTTGGTTTCCCAGCATAACTATAAAGTCCCCCATGTCCTTTACAAAGAAGAAGATGTCAGCCTCGTTACCAAAAGGCTGGTGAAGCAGAGACAACTACTTGATTGTGTGTCCTGGTTTTCTTGGGCCTACAGGTAACACACTGAGAGATCAGAGCGGATTGTATTATTTGGTCCAATGTTGGCTGCTGTGAGGAACAGTTAATCCCCACAAATACAAGAAGCACAGAGGCAGGATGGGGAATCCCTGTAGCCCAGTAACAGGAATGAAGCCCTTGTCCCAAAGCTTCCCTGGGAAAGCCATCAGCCTTGCTGTCCAGCTGTGAGGTCCTGTGGATGACTCTGCTGCTGGAAAGGTTCTCTGCATCTGGCCTCTGGCTGGACTTGCCACAGCACATTTAAGGGAGGATCCAAAGGTGGGGAAAGGGAAGAAGGGAAGGAACAAACATAGGAAAAGAGAGGGGAAAGGGGATAAAAGGGGCTGCTTGTGTGAGAACAGGTGGCTGCCATTACACTTAAGATCATTATACTTTGGTCATTACATTAAGGCTGCACCCTCTGCTGCACTCCCACATTCTGTTCTGTCCATCATGAAACTCCATTTCTAGCTACTGTAAATACACTTTCATTTAACAACAGCTCTTTTTTTTTAGGAATTGCAGAAGAATTTTAAGTACCACTTAGGATTGTGTTTCACTATTTTTCCCGTATCTTCAAATCTAGGAGGTACAGAACAGCAAAAAACACACCAGAGAGCTTTCAGACCCTGTAAGTGGTTTTAAAGATAAAATTTTGGTTCTGTTTTTGAAAATGCTCTGGCACTTCTAAATATACAAGATGTAAGTACCGCTTGATAAAGAACACTTCCCTCCTCCCCAGGTTTCATTTCATTAATGTATCTTCCATATGTGCTGCCTACTGAATTAAAACATAACAAATAGTGCATGTAAGGTATACAGGTACGCATAAAGGGCATTACTTATTTAATTGGTGATATCAATAAATTATTACTTGATTTTCCTTTTTGGCACTAGTAAGAACACTTTTAAACTAAGCTACTCTTTAATTTTATTCTTTTAAGATGCTATGTGATGGACTTCATTATTTTTTTGAGAGGCTGCTTATTCTCAGGCTTTCCATGAGAAGAATGTGGCCACACAGAAGGATGAGAGCTCACAGCTTTTGGGATGTTGATAGCCACATCTGCCTCAGCTCCACTGGAGGAGCTGAGCTTTGGAGGATGGCAATCCGCACTGCTAAGAATGTAGGAAGAAGTGTCTGGTGAAGGAACTCAGTCAACTGAAGCATGAAGTGTATGCAGTGTTTCCAAGCAGTCAGTTTCAATTTTATGTTTCCTTATACAGCTCTTGCTCTCACTGCCTTGTCCCTAAGCTCGACTCCCTCTCTCCATTCTTCTCAGAGACACATTGCTTCTCCTTTCCTAGCAAAGACATCAGAGTTCTCTAAATAACTTCCTTCACTCTTAATATGTAAATTACCCATCTCTATATATATTTTTGTTACAAACAGCTACATAAGATGGGATAAATAAGGCACCTTTCAACATTTTTATTAAAGCATTTTGAGAAGTATTCAGGATTAATGCATACTACCAAAGTTCTACCCTAATTCACTCATGTCACTCAAGTGTAGGTACAAATGGAAATAGGCACTGATCTGTAATTCATGCAATTATAATGTCATCTTGACAGAACTTGATAGCTAATTTATGGAATAGCAAGAATAAAACAATTTCATTGTAGCTAAACTGATTAGTTTTAGCAAGTTTAACTAAGACTGATTTAAATAGTATGACACAAACTGGTTGCAAAAAATGGAATTTTCTGCCTTCCCCTTCCTTTTTTATTTAACCTGCCAGTCTACATTGATTTTTTTTTTTCCTGTTTGAAAGTAGAAGCAACTGCACAATTGTCAAATAGCAGCATAAATTATTTCATACTGCCCACACCCCTTTCTGCAAAGCTTACGGACTGTTCACAGGGAAATCAATGTATAGCAGCGAATGAATTATATACAGTCCTTCAAAGGTTACTAATTGAGAGAGAATTATATCTGTTAAAACATGGAATAAAATGAATAAGGCTCTTTGGATTCTTTAAAATATCTCACTGTAGGTGCAGGTTATGATGTAATTTTGAACTCAATTCCATAGTACAGAAAAACATAAAAATAACCTTTGGAAAACATTCCAGAAGAAATTTGGTCCTTAAACACCATATGGAGAAGTAACTAATCCTATACACAACTAGATGATTCAATGGGATAATCCACAGAAGAATTTCCATATGGCATTCTCAGTGTTCTTCAACACATCCTTTTCTACCTCCAGCCCATGCTTATGAAATGCTGGCAGATGCATTGCTGCTACAGAAGCCTGAGTTGAAAAGCAAAATGAATACCCATTTTATCCGTATCCAAAGACACAGATGACACATGGATGTGTCATCACCAGCTAAATGCTGTTATTCGTCCCCTTCGATGGTGAGCCAAGGCCAGCAAGAAGACAGAATTACAATTGGCATAAGAACAGCCTATCTCTGCTATGGTACAGGTGTGCCAGGCTTGAGTTTAGATTCAAATTTAGATAATTAGGATGGTTGAAGGATTTGACTGGACTGAACATGATTCCATTTGAAACACTCTTTTCCCACAACTCCAAACTCTGGGATCTGCCAGATCTGCCATAATCTCCCTCATTTCCAATTTCTCAAACTGAAAATCAGTTTGTTTGTTTTTTGTTTTTTCCTCATCGTTATTCTAGAAATAATTTTGAAATTATCTGTCCAATTAGAGGGTCTTTTACATGAAGGTACTCCAGACACTTTCTAGCAACCCTGGCCCTCATGCAGCAGTCTGGAAGGCAGCAAATTAATATAGCAAATTAATATCCATTAATACCTATTTCCATTACAAAGGGTACACAGCACAGAGACTGCAGAGCATACAAAGCAGCATAGAGAGATAAAAGCATCTGACCAAATAGTATCTTAGTGATTTCTTTGGGCATTATTATTAGCATCACCTTCTTTAGCATGGAAGGACATAGTAATTACACTTCACTGATGAAGTTCTTGTCTGTCAAAGAGAATGAATGGTCTTGATGCTCCCACCAGTGCACAACCTGGTTTTAAATTATCCATTTCATAAGTTCTGTTACCAAGAAGTGTATTTTACTTCACTCAGCATTCTCATTTGAAGAGAAGCAGATACGGCTCTAACGCTGTAACTGATTTCAGGTTAAATTTTAGACTGATAGGTAACTTTAGTTTCAGGTGGTTTGCTCTGCTGAGAAAAGTTATGCAACGTGAAGTGGAGCCAGATTTCTTATAGTACCTTTATGAACATCAAAACTGTCTCTAAGCAAACATGAGATCCATTTCAAATTCCTTTCTGAAACAATAGAATAGTTTCTCAACTTGCACTCACTGATGATGACACAATCTTATTTACTTCTTTATTACTTTCACAGCAATTTTAATTAATTATATATTCTTCAATTATTTAATCACTTTCAGTTGACTATCCTTCCAGACTTGATGTATGCAACATTAATTATTTGCCTATGGCAAGATTTTATGAACTCTAATATGCACTACATGTTCAACTTGCTCAAAATTAATTGCAGACATTGTATTTGGCATTAATGTACATCTTTAACTGGTTTTCATTTCACATCTGTGTTGCTTTATATACAGCATTCTTTATCAGCATAAATTCACACTGCTTCTGATGTGTGTAATAGCAGCCATCAAACCCACCTTTTGTATGAACATTTTTCCTCTTAATATAAATCTAGTTTTCTGGGTTAAAAAATCAAAACAAAAAAAAGTAATTTTTTATAATTAATAATCTTCTTATACATATTAATTATTAATTATTTGGAAAGTCAGGTGGAAAATGCTGGCTGAGATCTAACAGAGAAAATATAAAATCGCTAAGCTTTGCCTAAACAAGAAGGTTTGCCTGTTTAAGAAGAAAAATCTCTTTGAAAGAGGCTTTGTTGGGGAAATCCGTGCTTAGGCCGAAGAAACAGCCAACAGCCTGACTTACTAGCTAGCAGCTTGTTCGGGACAGCCCCAGGACTGCTCCCATGGTTCCTCTCGGTCTGCCCGGAGACACATCTGAGGCAGCTGCAAAGCCCTGCCTTGGTTCCAGCCTGGAGGTGAAACCCAACGAGCCCCAGCACAGGAAAACGATTCAACTCTCACTAGGAAGCTGGCACTGGCTTATCATGCAGGTATCTAGCTGTTGATACACAGATTAGGCAAATTAATGCTAATTAGGGTAAATTCACAAGTGTTGTAAGTACCTTTCCAATTGCAAAAATTTCCAATTGCAAAAATATGCTGAGAATTGCCGCAAAGCAACGCGGCACATCTCAAATGAGACAGGACGTGTGTTCAAACACAGGACACTCTCTTTGGTCCACAAAGGGCTCTGCCCAAACACACGGAGATTTGCCGCACCGACAATTTGGATTTAAGAAAAATGTGGCATCATTTTACTTTCTGAGGGGATCCTGATCATGTCAGAGCTTTTTCAGTAGAATGTGGTTTTGGACCAGTAACTCAGACAGTGACTATCAGAATCTTCACTTATTGCTGAGGAAGACTTCAACATAAACTATGAAGCAACATTCAGCAATTTTTAGATAAGAAGGCAGGACCAAATGCTAATCAGCACAAAAATTAATGAACTAATTATTCAAGGTAATACTAAAAGAGTAGCTGTATGAGCAGACATTATTATATTCTAGGCAACAGGAAAAACAGAATACAGAATAAACTATTCCTTTTCCCTTAGCAGTTGACAGGAGCAGCAAAAACCAAGATAACACTTGAAAAACTATTTCTGTCTTACCACCAGACTTTAAAATTATGCTGTCAGCATACTTGTAGCGAACTGCTTTACACTGAGGCATTTAATTATTTCAAGCCCAGAATTCCACTTCTCATTCTTAAATACTGGGTAGGACTCAATTCCAAACGGATGCTGCTTTGAAAAGGCCAATGCACATGGTTTAAGTGGAAAAGAGTAGCCTGCAGATTCAGCATCCACACTCTCAAGGACAGAAGTCTTTGCTTTCTAGAACAATTCGTTTAAACTTCATACCACCCTTACAGAAGCTTATATTATTTCAAAATTCAGTTTGCTGCTCTAAAGTGAAGGAAATACTTTCAGTGGTCTCAAATATTCCATCTGGAACTGAAGAGGTGACTTGGAGTGACAATGAACGACCTTTGAATTGTCAGACCTACCTGCATCTTCTCTCTGCCTGTTTGCCTGAGGGACAAATTACTGCTGCTAATGCCTTGGCACATAAGTGGCACTCAGGGCAAGCGAGATGCACAGCAGTTCGCCCTCATCCAAAATCAAGCCAGATTAAACCATTTAGCATTACTGGGAAGAACGCATCTAAACTGTTCAAGCCCCCGGTATTTTCAGAGAATCTAAACCAGCCCACTAATTCAGCCATCGTACTGATTTTCGTTTGGGATCTGCTGCCGCCTCGTGGGCTCGCCGTGAATTTTAAGTCTCAAGATAGAAAATCAGCAGAACTTAACCTTGGATTGCTGGGGAAAAGCCCAGATATTTAATTGACGTGTAACCTCACTTACATACCAGCATCATTTCTGTCCTGGTGTGAAAAGATTTTTGTGTAATCAGGTTACAGTTGAGACTTCACTTTCTTGAATTCAGAATTATAGCAATAAAAGATTTCAAATTAAAATACAGCTAACTGTACTGTTATTTTTTACGGCTTTGACTGACAAAGAAGTAATACACTTTAATCACTCTATACTGGTGTAGCGAGAGAGAGAAAACTTTTCCAACTTATTGGAGTATTCTCCTGTATTGCATTAGTTTGTTTTTTGGACCATTTATAACTTGATATTAGAACTAAAGGGTTTTTACAGGTTGTCCAGGCTATATAGATCATGGAGTCATGAATAGCTTGGTAGCTTGTCTTCGGAGAATGAGGTCACTGGGATATTAGATTGGGAAAAGGAAAAGCAGTTTGTAGGACACTGAATTCCATGGATTCTTAAAAATTTTCCTGTTTCACTATTGCTAGAAAATCTGATCATGGGATGCTAAGGTGCTCATCCAAAAAGCCTGGAGTTGTCAGAAGCTGATCCATTCACCTTGGAATAACCAAGGTAAAGCAGTTGCATGAGCAGTAACTTAAATTCATTTTAACTTCATTGGATATCTTACATTTCAATTCCCTTTAATTCTTATTTTAAAAAAAATAAAAGGTGGGAGGCATAGCTTAATCTCTACATGGAAAATAAACTGCAGTGGTGGCCCTACTGTACAGAGGCTTCTTCAGTTACAGACTCTTTAATTGTACGCCCTGTGGACTGAATCTGACACCGATGATGGATCAGCATCATGGTGTAGCCACGACAGCCTCCTCACCTCTGTCTTCCCAGCCTGAGGCCATCCCCCTTCATAGCCTGTGCTTGGGGCCAGTGAGACCACTTCTCCCTGACAGTCACTGGATACATGAAGTAATTTCAAGCAGAAAACGTTGCCATAAAGTTGCTTTACAACCATAGAAAGCACAGAATGGTTTAGTTTGGCAAGGACCTTACAGACCGTGTGGTTCCAAACCCCCTGCCACAGGCAGGGACACCTTTCACTAGCTCAGGTTGCTCGGAGTCCTCTCTAACCTGGTCTTGAGCACTGCCAGGGATGGGGCATCTACAGCTCCTCTGGGCAACCTGTGCCAGTAATGCACTACCCTCTGAGTAAAGAATTTGTGCCGAATATCTAATCTAAATATCTCCTCTTTCAGTTATAAATTATTCCGCTTTGTCCTGTCACTATTTGCCTGAAGAAGAAGTCACTCTCCGTTCTCTTCATAAGCCTCCCTTAAGTACTTTAAGGCTGCAACCAATGCTTTAAAAGTGGTGTCTAGAATTATGCTAATAATTCAAGTGCTGTATAAAAATAGAAATAAACTAATTCAACCGAGTCTGTACCCCCTTCTCCTCTCCTTAGTCCTCTTTTCAGACCGAGCCCGAGTCCTTCCTGCCGGCACGGCCCTGCCGCTCCATGGGCCGCGGGGAACGAAGGCTGTGGGATGCCTCTGACTCTGGCAGCACAGAACGGCCGCCTGCGGTCAGCCCGGTGGCGGGCCGAGGAGGAGGAGGAGGAGGAGGAGGAGGAGGAGGAGGAGGAGGAGGAGGAGGAGGAGGAGGAGGAGGAGGAGGAGGAGAGCGGCCCAGCGCCCCCCCGCGCTCGGCTCCCGCTAGAATGTCCGCGGCGGCCGGGCGGGGGCGGAGCCTGGCGGGGCGCCTCAGCCAATGGGACGGGGCCTGGCAGGGCGGCTCAGCCAATGGGCGCGGCGGGCGGTGACACGGGGCTGGCGGGAGGGGGCGCTGCCGGCGGCAGATCCCGCCCGTTCCTCCATCCCTCCGTCTGTCCGTGCGGCGACCGGGGGGCGCGGGGCGGGGTGGGGTTGGCGCGGGTTCGAGACCCGGCCATGGCGGCGGCGGCCGCTCGGTGGCCCTGGGCCCTGCTGTGCCTGGCGGCGGCCCCGCTACTGTGCCCCGCGGCGGCCGGTGAGTAGCGACCGCAGGGGAGGGAATGGGGGAGGCGACTCCGCGGGTCCCTCTCTACAACATGGCGCAGGGGCGGCATCGCCCGGGGGGGATGCGGCGCCGCGGGACTCTCCTATCGGGCCGCTGTCGGGGCGGGATGCGGGAGACGGGGAAGTGGGGGGACGCCGCCCCGCACCTGCTCCGCGCCCGGGAAGCGGCAGCGGCGCCGTCTCGGTGCCGGTCCGGGCTGGTGCCTGCGCCAGCTTCCCGGGGAGTGAGCGCTCCCGCCGGAATCCCTGCGGCCAGGACCGGAGCCGGGGAGGGTCACTTCCACAGCCTGCACAGCGGCCGGGTCTCCGGCATCCCGCCGGGCACTGTGACGGGCACAGACCTCCTCGTCTACCCCCGCGGGTTCCGTGCCTCGGGGCCGCCATGTGTGCCTTCGGTGTCACGCTGCCTGCGGGTGAATTCCTAGGACTGTGGCTTGAAATGGTCCAGATGGGTAAAACCTGACACCTAGGTCGCCATATGCAGAACAGGTCAGAACAGGTTGTGTGTTCCAGGGCTCCTATTCCTTGTTTTCAGTAGAAGAGTAATATTGAACAGGGTCTCGAGTATTTTAAAAAGTGGATGCAAGATGTTTAATAAAGAGAAGGATAGTGGTAAAATAGCTCCCCACATTGCAGATGTCTTGGCATGTGTGCTTGCAGCCCAGAATTCCAGTCATGTCCAGGTTTCCCAGAGGATGGATGCTCTGTTCCTGGATATGTTCAAACCAGGCTGTATGGGGCTCTAAGAAGTCTAGTCTAGTAGAAGGGCTTGGAGCTAGCTGGTCTTTAAGGTCTCTTCCAACCCAAGCCATTCTAGGAATCTGTGTGTCTGTAACTTCCTGACAGGACCAAAAAAGAGCGGTGGAAAAAGAAGGCAGCTTAAGATGGATATTGGAAAACACCTTTTAATACATAGATGATATTGTTGTCATAGGAATGGAAACTACAAAACAGGTAATTCTTTAAAGCAGAAGACTGCAGTCACTAAGGCATTTATGGGCATTTAATTGTTCTGTAGTTTTGCTTTCTAGTGAGGCTTAGTTCTAGGAGGGAGACAGCAAAATCTAGTGGAGTGAAATATGACGTACTCTGGCCCAGCTTTCCGTTGATAAACCTACTAATATTGCAAGGAATTCATGCCCAAGTTCCTTCTTGATGGTTCAGTCAAAATCTGTTTGGTAAAGTGTTGAGAAAAAGACTTTTTTTGTTGTTGTTGTACCAGTGATATACATAGTTCAGATGCATCTCAGCAGAAATCTGTAATCAATAAATGATCCTGTGTGTAAAGATGTGCATGGAAGTAAAGGTTTTGAAGGACACCTCTGTCTGTTCTCTAAAACACTGGTCCAAAAACAGGAAAGTGACGATGAAAATGGATATAAAGACTGTTTAATTCATTTTACGTTTGCCAAGCTTAACTATGAATGACCAAAGTATTTAAATGGTAGGGGGTACAAAGCACAGCAGAGTATAATGCTAAAAATGCTGCTTTAATGTTTGGTCTTTCATGACTTCTCAGTGCTTCAGTTGTTTTTTTGGGGTTTTTTTTAACTCTTGATGTGTTCATATCTGTGTTTGCTCTATGACTTCCATCCAGTCTTAATCATCCATCTAGTGAAGCAATTTACAGTTTTGTTCCAAGGTTTTTAGAACAGAATTCAATGAACAGTTATATGAAAAGAAACTCCTGGTCTGATTTCCTTCACCACCTGTTCCTAACTGATTCTTGCACTTTTCAGATTCTGTGAGATGATTCAATTTAAAAAGGCACATATTCTCTACAGAGATTTTTGATGGGTTTTTGTTTACTTTTTCATATTTATTCTTTTTTAAGTTTCCCCTGAGTTAATAAATTGAATTGTCTCATGAAGGAATTTGTCATGTGCCCAGCTAGTGCAAGTTAAGTAGCAGAAATATTACTAGAGGCAGAAAGGGAGTGAGATCTCATTTTGATGACAGTGAGTGTTCAGGGGTAAGTGTGAAACTTCTTGTAAGGATCGTCATCATTTTCAGAACAAAACTTCTTCATTTTTTGCCTTTTGGGAAGGAACGTTTCCCATGGTCATCTGTGGGCCAGAAAATTGTCCTGATAGAACATCAAGTGTGTACTTGTGTTCAGAAGTGATGATTAAGTGTTTCAAATCTTTTAAATATCTTTTTCCTTCTCCCTGCTCTTCCATAGGCTTGTCTTGTTGTTACCATGCGAAGGACAATTTAATGTGCCGTGATGTCTGTGAACAGGTAAGCTTGTTTTAAATTTAACTCCATCAGAGTTGAAATTGTGCCTTTAGACAATGATGTAGCGACATTAAGTTTGTAAGCTAATGATCCTCTGTCTGGAGGCTATGTGTGAATTGTGAGATGTAATGATATCAAAATGAGAACTTGGAAATTTTAGAGCCATAGTCCTCTTTCCTTTTGTAGTGAAAAATGGGTTCTGCTGAAGTTAAGGAGAAATAGAAATACCAACCTGAGGCCACAATTTGGTCAAGAAGTGATAAGCACATTGGGAAATGAGAGGTCTGAAGGCATTTTACAGAATTTATGAATCTTATGTGTTTCTAAGTTCTGGGGAGTTCAAACTGAAGAACAAGATGCTGGTATTATTCTTTCTTCCTTCAGGTTCTTGTTTGTCCACTAATCATCTTATTATGATATATCGCTTTGTGAATGCAGCAAAAATCTGCTCACTTACTTTATTCATAACACTTTGTTTCATAATGTTTGTTCTGAATTCAAGCTTGAAAAGTATTTTTCCATAACTTATGTTTAGATTTGTACCTGTGGGTAGTAATTAATACAGCTTTGTGTGTGTGTAGTTACAGTTATTCATCTACGTAAGAATTTTACATCAGTAAAACTTACATCAATGTAGACACAATTTTTATGTTAAAGTTGTGTTCTTAGATCATACCTGCCCTCTTTTCTTGTTTTCATTGCTCATTTTGAGGCTGTTTGAGTAGTAAATCTGGTTATGATTAAATTTATATTTATCTCTGATTGTACTATCTAAACTTTCACTTTAAATTGCACTTTTCCCTCCCTGATATATCTAGAGAACACAACCAAATCCTCTTTCAGCTTTCATATTGTTAGGCCAAACAAGGAAAAGTCTTACAGTGTCTGCATAAGATCATCTCTCAATTCCTATAATAATTCTTGCAGACCTTCCAGCATAAGTTTATCTCTTTTAATACAGGTAAGCAAAACTATACATGGCGTTATAAAAAAAAAAAAAGTGTGACACTCAGTCTTAAAAATTGTGTTCTAACTTGGGTATAAGAGAAAGATATCCATTCCTGTATATTAAAAAAAAAAAATTGGTGAATTTAGTAGCTGCATTGATATGGCATTTGGAATCATCTGCCCATTTCTTTCTTGTGTTTCTTTGGTTTGAAGTTTCCAGCTTATTATGTGAATTCCTGTTGGCTCTTCATGGAAGGTCTCCAGCTTTTTACTGTCAAATTCCATCCCAATTCTGCTATACTGGTTCTAATTATTACATAGTTTTCTGTGGGTTTTGTATGACACTGATCTGGCCTCATCTGGCTCATCTCTCTCCACTCAGATGATCAGCATATCCAGAATCTTAGTGAGAGGTAGTGAGAGGTCTGGAAAAAGTCTGAAGCAGGACCGGTCCCTCCCAAAGTATGCTATAAGGAGCTGGCTTAGCTACCTCACATCAGGCTAGTGGCATCATTCTCTGTGTGATCCTTTGATGCAGTGCAACTGAAGGAGCTGTCTGCTGTTATTTTACTGGTTTTCATCTTCTGTAATTTAACTATTTTGTGCAGCTGACAGGAGGAAGAAGTTTCATGGCTGTCTTTGGATATGCACTTGCAGATTAGATTTGGGGCCTTAGAGCAGATGAGGAGGAACGATTTGTTGAGGAGCCATCTTGGCTTAACCACCAGATTGTAAACAATGCCACCAGGAGAAACACTCCCTTCTGCAGGGCAAGGAAGCACTCACCTGCACTGGAGACTTTCTGGCTAAGGTCATTTGGTTTTCAGGGACTCAGATCTAGGATTTTGCAGGAATCACAAGGTTTTTTAGACCCTCAGACTGTTAGCCATTGTCTGCAAATGTGTATGGACACTGGCAGTAGTACTGAGGGAGGCCTTGCCTGGGAACCCAGGGACTAGGGTGAAATGCACAGGACACCCAGTGATGTTGCCCTGGATCCTGCCAGTTAAGGAAGGAGGCTTGATTAAGGGTAAGGAATTCTACTAACCAGTAAATCAGCTACTGTGAGACTTTTGAAAAAGAGAATGTGGATTACAGGTTTGTTTGTCAACTAACATGGTTCAAACACCTAATTATTTTGCATTACTAATAAGTATTACTCTACTCTTAGCTTTAGTATCATCTCCTTTTCATGATTATTTGATTAGGCATGTCAGATACCATAGCAAGGAATAAGTGGGCCTCTCTTTCTTCAATTGACTTTTTTTCCCCTAATCTTATTTCTGATAAGTTTCATTGTGATAAGTTTCCTGGCAGCATTCATTGTGTACCATTCCAGAGGACTCTATCCATATCCTTCTCCAAGCATAAGGACTGTCCCGTCCCTGCTCCCAGGAAAACTCTTTAATGTTCCAAGAATTTGATTCAGATAAACAGAGAAGTTATGAACAACCTTTGGTGCAGAAAAGATACGGTATAGAGAGTGTAGAAGCAGGGAAATGTTTTACAAGAAGAATTTAGAGCTTTTGCCAAGGCAAGTAAGGTTATATAGGAAAAGGCAAAGCTCAGCTGGAATTGAGACTCATAGAGAAGGTCAAGGGCAACAGGACATTTTATGGCAGTAGTTAAAGGCTGAAGAAGGAAAAAATGTAAAGCTATTGCTGAAGGAGGCGTGTGATTTAATGTCAGTAAATCATTCCTGGCCAACCTGGTTTGATAATAAGGCTGGGTTTCTGGATGAGGGGAAAGGCGTGAATGTCATTTGTGTTATCTGTAGCAAATTTTTAAACATTAATTCCCTTAATGTTTTTCTATCCATTTTAGGATCATATGGGTTTGAGGCATGAACAATTAGATGAGTAAAAAACAGGTTGTAAAATCAGGCTCAGAGATAGAGGTTAGTGGGTCCTACTTTGCTTGTAGGCTAATAAGTGGAATACCAAAGAGGTCTGGCACCTCTCCTGTTTAACATCTTTGTTAACAGCCTGTACGAAGTGACTCTCATAGAGTTTTCAGGCCATGTGAAGCTCAAAGGAAGTGTTGATAATCTTAATGGTAGGACAGGATCATGAGGGACCTGGACAGATGGAAAGAGTAAGCAGATGGACACCATGGTCTCGTCTTGTAGTTTACCCTTCTTTGAGCACAAGTTTGAAATAGATGATCATCTGAGATCCCTTCCAGCCTGAATTATTTAATTATTCTATGACCTCTGAAGAGTTAAAATACTAATGCAGGTTTTTTTTGCTCTTGTTTCTGAAACAAATGCTGTTGTTCTCTTGATTTTCTTTCAATAAGTTTATCATGTTAGAATAGAACAAATTTAGACAAGAACTGTAATGTACTTTTGCTTCTGAAATTCATCTGTTTCAGTTATATCATTTCCAGTTTCCCATCACACATTAATAGGTCTGTTTCCATTCCTCTTGTTCACCAGTTTCTTGTTTTAATTTATAAGTAAAACTTTATTCGACTGCTAAAGGAACAACATCCTCAGTTGTATTCCATCCAGTCTAGCGAGCTCCTCGGTTTTCAGTTTACCTGTGGGTACTATGCGTTCCCCTGTTAGTTTTGATTGTCTCTTTAACTAGTCTTGCTTTTGTTCTGCCTTTTTCTACAGAAATTATATGTTTCAGGGGGTTTTTGAAGTTTAATTGCTTAAGGTCATGTAACATGTAGCAGAAGGTTAATTAAGAAAATAGAGTTGTATAGTATTTTGATGTGTGCAGCAGGAATCCTCTCGTTAACATTGCCCTTCCACATTGAGTAGAAACTTTTTGATTGAAATGTTTGTGGAGGAAATTCTCATTCTCTTCTAAATAGAAAAGATTGCATCTCTATAAGAAGTGAAACATATTTGAAAAACTACAAATATGTAAAAAGAAATCTTACATTTGAATTCTGTTCATACTGTTAGGCAAAGTTGTCAAAGAGTAGATATTAGAGAAACTAAAAACAGTGAAATAAATTGAAAAAAGTATTTGATATGCACAACATTCTCTGTTTTAAGGTGTTTTGTTTCTAACAGATTTTATCTTCTAAGAGTGACTCCCGTTTGAAGCACTTACTGCAGCGAGCACCTGAGTATTGTCCAGAATCAATGGTAAGGCTTGCTAGAAAAGCTCTTCAAATGAGATTTGAACCTCAAAGTAGGATTTTTTTCTAAAGCCATCATAAATTACTTTACTTGCAGTAAGGTAGCATGTATAAGCTATAAAATGCAATGAAAATCTTATCTGTGTTGTAAAAACTTGTGATTGTTGTGATTGTCTCTTGGATGTTAATGGTAGTGACTTAAATTAGATCATACATTCCAACATGCGTATGGCACAAGCCATGAGGTCTTGGGCAGAGACAAGAAGGCCCTGATAGCTGCACCAAATTGTTAATGGCCTTACCTGAGAAACTGAAGTAATGCTTTTATTGGATAAGTAAGATTACAGTTTCCTGAAAGTTCTGTAGTGTCGGTAACATTCTTTAGTTAAACTAAAAAAAGAGTGTAACCCACTCCCTCTTCTAAGGATGATCTAATCAGCGAATAGATAAGTATGGTCATTCAGATTGTAAATTTTAGAGTCTTGTCTCTTGGCATCCTTTTGCAGTCAGAAAAGCCTGCTTTCTTCTGGTAATTTCTGTTATTTCTGAACAGTATCAATACTGTTTGCAGCAAACCTAAAACATATGCTCAGCTCAAGTGAGCAATGAGTTAGAGTAGTAAATCTGGGAATAACATTTAATTAGCAACTTCACAAGATTGTGTTCACTTATAGATCCTTTCCTTCTGTATGTCAAAGTTCCTTCAGTTTTTTGTTTCCATGGGTCAGTAGCTCTAAGGTCTCAGAAGGTTATAGACAGCTCCTAGTATGAGTAAAACCTGTCATAAAAACCTGTTGAAGTGGTGAATAGCATTTGGTTTGGTACTGGTTTTCTTTATCTTTCATTCCCTGATAAGACAAGTAGAATCTTATCAGAAGCACTTATCTACTATACAGATAAGACAGGATTGGAGATTATCTGAAAGGGGAAAAATTACACAATGGTTTTTATAACTACCAATTATCTTTATAAGTGACAAGTCAGCTGTCCAGTGTGGATCTTAAATTAATATTACTGAATGGGTAATATCTAGTTACATTAAATAGTTAACCATTCAACTCAATACTTTATTTGCTGTTCTCAGATATCTCTTCTCTTGTTGGACAGGTGTTCTGGTGCCATTTCACTAATGAACAGATGGGTTTTGATTTAATCAGATGGTCAATATTGAGCACTGGTTACAGACATTGTGTTGTGTGTGTTCCTTCAAGGAATGTGATATTGCCTGGTATTAGTTTAAAAAGCAACTGTCACCATCAACACAAGAGGTGATTTTTTTTCTTTGAATCATAGATGCATTTAGGTTGGAAAAGACTTAAAGATCATTGAGTCCAACCATTAACCTCCTCATGAAATAAAGGAAGTCAACTGAATCAAAGGGATGGAACTTGCAGAAGTAGCAGCTCTTTACCATCTTCTTTTGATCTTGCTTTGGCTCTTGTCTAGGTAGAAAACCTCCACAGATACAGAGGAGGACAGCGTTAGATCCATTGCAACTTTGGAAAGTCATCAGTTCCTGTGATGAGAGAGAGAGAGAGAGAGAGAGAGAGAGAGATGGATGGATGGATGGATGGATGTGTCACAGTGTGAAAATACAGTTTGCTGTGTCAGCGTGATTGAAACACTTTTTAAAATTTTTCTGTGTGGTTATGTGTGTTTAGGGTATCTTTAAGCTGGTGGGAAGGAATGCTAGGACAGTAAGCTTCTCCACAGGTCTTAGTCCTAGACAAATCTTGTTCTTTGTTTAAGTTGCAGTTTAGTTCTGTGAATATTGATTGAGAGAGTTGACTAGCTTGTGTATTCCAAATAACTACATTATGTTATGCACCTGCAAAAATGCTGCTTTTGATTCCACAGTCTGTGCATAGCACAGACTCATGGAAGGAAGTGGTACTCAGCTTCTATTACAGCACTTCTTTAAAATATATTTAAATATAAGAATTCTTCCAATCAGATATTTAAAACCCAGTGAAAAAATGCTGAAATTTCTGGTTGAGTCTGCTATAAACTCTCATATTCTCTAGACTTGCTTTTGCTTAATTGCATTTTTACTTTTCAGAGAGAAGTGTGGGGTTGTATAAATTCTTCTTTGCCAGGTAAGAAATACCTTTTGACTATTGAATCATGTTGCTTTTTCACCCTCTGTGTGTTTTGATATTGTGTCTGCCCCCTGCACCTATTGATTTAATGATAATTTAACTTCCATTATGCATCTAATATAAACTGTGTGTTAAGTTTCCTCTAGTATATAATGAGTTACCTGTGCATTTTATTAATAGTTTCCTAGTTTTATAAATAGTTTTCCTGTTAAAAAATATTAAATATGTTTGTATAAGTAAACATGTTCTTCTGTGATAAATCAGGGAAATATCAGCATTTCTTTCTTTTCAAGATTTTAGTTTTTTGATTTTGTTACACCTTAACCTGATCTACAAAATGGTTGATAATTATGACTTTACTCTAGGTGCAGCATAATTTGAACAAAAACTGAGTAACACAGGGAGATAGTAAGAATTAGGCAAGCAATTTAAGTGCAGGGGCTCAGATTATGAACCAAACTGCTTGGTACACAGGTGGATTTAGAAAGTGTGACAGGTTGAAGCTGGCCAAATGCCAGTTCACCTATGAGAAATCGTTCACCTATGAGAAATTCATTTTCCTCTGCTGTAGTTAAGCAGAGGCAGGGAAGAAAACTCATGGAGTGAGATAAGGATTAGGAGAAAACACTTTAGGTGCGAAGCAGGCACAAAACTTTAAGAGGTATAAAGAAAAAGAAATTATTAACAGAATTAAAGAGGATAATGAGAACTAAAATAAACCTTTAGAACACCTTTCCTCCCCACTCCAGGCTTTTTTTTTCTTCCCACTGACAGTGCAGGGAGACAAAATATGGGATTTTTAGTCAGTTTGCCACTTTTTAAGATCTTTCTTCAGTTCTCTTAGTGAGAGGAGTCTCTTCTGCTATGCCATGGGGTCTTTCCTATAGGAAGCGGTTCTCTATGAACTTTTCCAATGTGGTTTTAATTTTCATGGCTAATAGTCTGCCCGGAACCTGCTTGCAATGTGAAGCCCCTCCCACAGTTTGCAGTCTTCCCACAGCTGCTTTTTGGGGGCCATTTAGTTTATGGGGTGCAGTTTTAAAGGATGAGCTGTTCTAGAGTATAAAAGCAAGGTCCTTTGGAATGAAGGGCTCTCTCTCTCTCTCTCTCTCTCTATTCAAGCCTCTCACCAGATCACAGCTTCTCAGCATCCACAAGCTCCAGCATGAGGGCTTTTTTCTCATGGGCTGAGGGTGAATGCTGCATCTTCCCATGCACTTCATGAATCACAGGGAAACAGTTTGTTGTATTATAGTCCTCATCACAGCTGGCAGAAGAATCTCAGCTCTGATGCTCGGAGCACTTCCTCCTCTCCCTTCCTTTGTAGTGACATTACTGCCACCATGTTGTTCTTCTCATCTGTCTTCTCCTTTTCCTTCTTCCTCACTTGGAGAGAATTGGTGTTCATAGGTTTGTTTGTTCTCAAGTTCTGTCAATTTGAAAAGATTCTATAGAGTTCTGCAGCGCTGAAAAGTTGATATTGTCCAGGCTTTGCATCAGGGAATTGCTTGCTGTGCCTCTCGTTGTTGGTCACACAGTCCAGGCCCCACAGGTGCTCGTGTCACCGGGATGCCCCCGGCAGGATCCCAGCAGCCAGAACGGGCCCAGCCTGGCCCTGCCGCAGCACTGGCCATCCCTCCAAGGGCAGAAAGAGAGCTTCCCATGGTTTCTTCTTCTTTCTTAAATATGTTGTCATAGAGACATTACTGTCCTCTCTGGTTGGCTTAGCAATGTGCCAGTTCTCAGAGCCAGCTAGCCACTGGTTGTGCCAGGCACGGAGGAAGCTGCTAGCTGCTCCCCACAGAGAATCACTTCCGTGGCTGACTCTTTCCCTCTTCACCAAAAGTCAATTAATGCAGATCCAGCATAGAAAGTTAAAGCATAAATCACAACATAGGGCTGTAATGTTTAAAGGAGAGATCAAAAATAGATTAAATCAGGCTTAACTAGTCCATTGTATCATGTGTAATTTCTAAAAGACTTTGAAATTACAAAATTAAAATGCTATATTTGGAAAAGTGGGAGTATGGGAAGAGGAGGCTGTAACAGTTTTGCAGCATCTGCTCAGACTCCCCCTCTCCTTCCTGTCCCCCCACCAGGCCTTGGAGGCAAGCTGTTGATTCCAGTGCTTGTAAACAAACTTTCTGTCTTATTGGTTAGAAACCTGTGTGCAGTTACCAGGCTTCCATTCTCTTGGGAGTCACAGAGACACAGCAGGAAAGCTCCCACAGCAGGCGTGTGGTGAGGGACAGGTACAGGAAGATGAGAAGCAGGAGTTGCCCTTTATGTGAGAGTGTTGACTGGATTGCATGGAGCACTGCTGGAATGGCTGGTGAGTCAGCTGAGAGTAGCCTGTGGGCACTGGAGTGCACTGTACAGAGACCCCAACACAGGTGATGATATGGGTGTCCGCTGCACGCTGCCTCATCAGGCTGAAATGGTAAATGAGGCCACCTTTGTACAGCTGGAAGAAATCTTGTGTTCACATGCCTGCCCCATGTTTATGGGCAGCTTTAATCACCCTGCTACCTTTAGAAGAGAAAACACACGAGGGCACAGGCAGTCGACTTGGAAGAATCCCATGGGCCATGGAACTGGAGAAAAGGAGGGTCCAAGAGAGCTGCTTGACTTTCAAGGGTCACCTTATCCAAGCTCCACTTAGTGTATAGTGGGATTAGAAAAGCCAAAGCCTATCAGGAGTTGATTCTGGTGAATAATGTGATTTGGCAGCCAGAAAGCTTCTTGAGCTACATCAGCTGAAAAGGAAGACTGAGGAAAATGAGAGCCTGCTGCTGAATGAGGCTGAAAACCTGGTGACAAATGACACTAAATAGCCTGTGATCTTCTTTGCCTCAGTCTTTGCTGGTAAGATGAACCTGCAGGAGTGCCAGGTCCCTGATCAGTCATAAAGTTCAGAGCAAGGAAGACTTGTGTTTGATGGAGGAGGATGGGGTTGGGTATTGAGAGGAGATAATGAGGACTTTGGAGAAGAAGGGAAGAAAGCAAGTTCACTCCTGCCTCTAGAAAGGGCAGGGAGGACCTGAGGAACTCTAGGCTTGGACAGTTTTACCTCAAACCCTCAGAAGGTAACAGAGCAGATCTTCCTGCAAACAATTTCCAGACACATTGAGAAACAATTTCCAGACACATCGAGAACAAGGACGTGATACTCTATAGTCAGCATGGATATGTGAAGGGGGAACAGTGCTTAACCAACCTGATGACCATCTATGATTAGATGACTGCCTTTTTAGATGAGGGGAAAGCAGTGCATGTTATCTATCTCAGCTTCAGTAAGGATTCTGTCGCTATTTTTCATGGCTTGCTTATAGTCAAACTGATGAAGTGTGTGCTGGATAAGTGAGCAGTGGAGGTGAAGTGAAAACTGGCCAAATTGCTGTGTCAGAAGGTTTGATCAGCATCACAGAGGGCAGCTGTAGGCCAGTATCCTGAGGGTTGATGCTGGGTCTAGTCCCATTTAACGTCTTCATTGATGATGGGGCAGAGTTCACTGTCAGTGTATTCACCAGTGATGCAAAAGTGAATGGAGAGGTTGCTAGACCAGATGGTTGTCCTGCCATTCACAGGGATGTTGATTAACCAAAGGAATAGGCAGACAGGAACATCATGAAATTACAGGAAAGGAAATGCAAAGTCCTGCACCTGGTGAAGGCCCCATGCTCCACAGCACGCAGGAGGCCTGGCCAGCTGAAAAGCAGCTTGGTAGAAAGGTACCTGGGAATCCTGGTGACCAGCAAGTGGAACGTGATCCAGCAATGTGCCCTTGTAACAAAGACCAGCAGCATCCAGACTGCATCAGTGAAAATGTTGCCAGCAGATCAAGGGAGCTGATCCTTCTCCTCTACTCAGCATTGGTGAGACCACATCAAGGATACTGTGTCCAGTTCTGGGCATTTGAGACAAGGAAACTATGAACACAATAGAGCAAGTTCAGCAAAGGGCCACTGTAAAGTGATTAAGGAGCTGGAATGTATGAGGGACTGGAACATTTTCTTCATTATAAATACCAGTTGGCCATTGTTTTCCATTAATTGCAATTATTTTTCATTACTTTTTCCAACACTTTTTTCCAAGTGTTTTCGTAGCATTTAAATTTAAGATCTTACACCTAGCTTTTTCACTTCCTCTTTTTAAAACTGGACATCCCATGTGACTCTTCTAAATAGGCATTTCCACTGGGCTTAAGAGCATTTTTAAAAATTAAGTTGTTGATATTTCTGCTTTTTGATTTCTACATAAAGAATATAATTTATGTATGTAATAAAGTACTGCTTTATTTTTTAAATAGTCATAACAAAAATGAGTGGTTCATTTGAGTTAAATAATTCTACCTCCTGTCCTAAGATAAAGAATGTAACAAGTTAGTCACAGCTGCTGGGCAGCTGCACAGATCAAACCTTCCCTTTATTTCTTTAAGGTTACATGAGA
The DNA here is from genome assembly GCF_051311805.1 of Agelaius phoeniceus. Classification (NCBI taxonomy): domain Eukaryota; kingdom Metazoa; phylum Chordata; class Aves; order Passeriformes; family Icteridae; genus Agelaius; species Agelaius phoeniceus. Next base: position 59,856,912 of record NC_135265.1, read on the forward strand.
AATAGATACAGAAATGCATTCTTTTATTTTATTTCTGGTGTTTAGAAAGCATTCGAAAATCAGTATTTATTATTAAATTAAGAGGATGAAACAACTTATGGCAGCAATTTGCTTCTTACCGTATTTCTATGTAACCTTTTGGTAAGAAATGATGATCATGCCAAGAGTGAAATAAATGGATTAAGGGAGACAGGGAGATGGGAAACTTCTGTTGGCAATAGTTCTGGCTATGGAACCATGGTGCTGGGGGGATAAATGACAGAGGAAGTGTTGTGAATTAACCCCAGTAGGCTGCTCATTACCACACAGTGTTTGCTCATTCTCCCATCAGTGGGAGAGAGGGGAGAATCAGAGGGCAGCAGTGAGAAAACCCATGGGCTGGGATAAAGGCAGTTTCTAATTTAAAAATGGAAGGAAAAACAAGAAAGGAGGAAAAAACCCAAACCCAAGAAAAACAAGTGAAGCAAAACCAAAATAGTTGCTTACCACCAACTAACTGATACCCAGCCAGTCCCCAAGCAAGGGCAGCCCCTGCCATCCTCAACCCCAGCTTTTATGGCTGAGCATGGTGCCATGTGTTATGGACTGTTAGCTGGGGTCAGCTGTCCTGGCAGTATCCCCTCCAACCTCTTGTGCACTGTCAGCTTATTTGCGAGTCCCTATGAAAAACAGAAAAGGCCTGGGTGCTGCCTGCATTTGCAATAACTAAAACATCCCTGTGTTTTTTAAAACATCCCTGACACTGTTTTAGTCACAAGTTCAAAACATAGCCCCATGCCAGCTCAGCTGAAGAGATTTAACTCCATCCAGACCAAAAACACCACAGGAAGTTTGGAGAAAGAACACGGAACATTTTCTGCATTGGCAAAGTTGGTAGAGACGTGTGCTATTGAAACAAACAGCAGGGTGTATCTGTAAGAGATGATGCTGTAATGAGATTTTTTTCCTGATATTTTTTGTTGGTTTATATTTCAGATTAGATAGATTATCAAAATCTAACATTTCCATTGAACGTGTAATGCAGTTTACATAAAGCATCTTTATCCTCAGTGTGTGGAAGGTACTTCATTAATTGCTAGTTTCAGCATTTATGAAAACGCAGACTTGTGGATTTTGCTTGAAGTTGGTTTGGAATTCCAATAAAATGTCATTTTGAGAACAGGATTATCAAATCTGAAAAGTAGAGGGAAGGGAAAATGATGGCATAGTTTCTCTTTCTACTCTAATAAGTCTGCTATCTTATTTCCCAAGGAGTTCTGAAGAAGTCTGATGGGTGGGTTGGTTTAGGCTGCTGTGAGCTGGCTATTGCTGTGGAGTGTCGGCAAGCATGTAAGCAGGTAAGGCTTTCACCGTACTGACTGAATCCAGGCTGGTTCTGCAGCTCTCTTTGCTTATGCTAAGCTTAATTCTGACCTCTTGTCACAGTCCCTACATAAAAGTTGTTACTTTAAAATAACGTTGACTGAAAGGCAGCACGTGGCTGATCCTAAGCTCTTTTTTTTTGTAGTGTCATGTTGTAACCACATACAACATTGTGGTTACAGCCCCAAACAGATTTTTATGCCTCGTCAAAGAGGTTTTTGTTTATATGGAAGAAAAGGGGGCTTTTTGGTGTTAATAGAGCCAGATTTTATTTATACTAAAATCTAAATACTTGCCAAATATTAGGGATAATGATAAATATTTGGATTTTAATTTTGATCCTTGAAACTTGAGGGGATTTTGGAGTCATTTTGAAGGTGGTGATATAATAGGTCCAAGGACAGACTTTACCCAAGTGTTTTAAATTACTGGAGTGGGAAGTAACATGTTAGTAGTTATTATATTTTGCAATATCTGTCATATGAAAAAGGAGCACAAGATTTTGTATAGAACAAAGGGATCTGTAGTTTGCAGGGAGAATTTCTGCTACTCAGTTTGACAATAGGAACCATAGAAATGAACATACATGAGAGAGTAGAGTTGAAAGTGACACACAAGTGATAAATCAATAGGGAAAATGGGGAGATCTTTATGCTCAAGCTCTTCCATTTCTTAAGTGCTTCCTGTATTCTGCAATCTGGCAAACCTTTCACAAAACCTAAGTTGCTTTGTGTGCTTTCAACTAACTTGGTGCAGAAATATGAGGGTTTGGGTTTTCATTTAGTGCCATATTAACAAGTCATGGTGTCTGCTGTTTTTTCTTAAAGCTTTACATGTATTCTTTAGGTTCTTAAAGGAACATCTTAATAGATCATTAATCCATTGTTATTGCAGTTAATTTAAAAGTAGAACAGTCTTTATTTTGCAACATGATTTTATCATTTTCTACTACAAATAGAGAAAATTATCTGTCTTTCAGGCTTCTGCAAAAAATGATGTTTTAAAGGTCTGCAGGAAGGAATACGAGGTATGTTTTTGTGTCTGAATATATCTGAAAAAACATCAACTTTTATATAAATCATTTTATAAGTCCTGTAAAAACATTCTGTAGAAGAGGGAAAGTTCAGTCTTTTTAGAGCTGTGTTTCTGAATTTGCTCATTTTCGTATGAATGAAAATTATCTCTCTACAGTTTTTATAAAAGTATAATCACAATCTGTAAAAATTTTTTAGTCTTGCATATACCTTAATTTAAATGAAAAAGTTGCAACTATCAAATTGGAGTCCCAAAAAATTTATTTCAGAGGAGTTTTGATCAAAGTCAGCATTCGTTATGATCATTCAATCAGTGAGAAACCTTTCAGCTTTGACAGTGAGAGTCAGCTTAAAAGTGACCTAATGAAATAAACTCAAGAACAGCCTTAAGTATCCAATCTGAATATAAATAATTTCAAGCATATAATTTTTTGTAACAGCAGTGAAACTGCTGATGCTTGCAGTTATTTTTACTGTTCTGCTCATAAAATTAATCATCAGGATATCTTCAGAAATCTGCCTTTACCTATATTCTTTTTCACACAGTGTGTGGAAGTGCTATTCTGCAAGGACTGCTTTTCTTTTGATACTCATCTTAATTAAAAGCCAGATTCCTCCCACCCATTTTCATCTAATTTCCTTCAGCCCTAAGTTAGGTAGTCCTGCATCAGTTCTGCTCATAATCAACAGTTTGGGATATCAGACAATTTTCCATTCTTTTGATTTGGGCAGAAATGGAGCAGTTTTCCTGTTTTTTTTCCAGGAAGTATTGAATTACTTTTTTGAAATTTATTTTCCCATTTGTCTTTTACCTAAACAATCTACCGAGTATATTCCTAGACTCTTTACTGTGGAAGTTAGTATGGGTTGAAAGCTTGTTCTCTTAAAAATGCATTTTCATTTTAAGTAGTTCTGTCTCCTTTCATGCTATAATATGCTATACTGTCAACATCTGCAAGCTTCTCCTCTATTATGCTGGTCTGTTTCCTTCTTTTTTTCTGGATTTCTGCATTGCTGTAGGAGGTTGGCCAGTATGGGTTGAAGGAGAACGGGAGAGGAAAGGTAAGAGAATAAAGAATGACTTTATGGTCATAGTCATCTTATCTACTTTTCCAGTTTTTATCTGGAATTTTGAAAACTGGGCTTCTCACTCTTAATTAGGAGTGATTTTGCTGTTATTGTACAGAAAACCTTAATTCTTGCTATCTGTGCAAGACTAAAAGAGAAGGAGAAGGAGAAAAATCATAGTAGAAGGTATCAGTCTTCTGATTAGGGAAGATGGAAAGAACTTTTTTAATGAGGACTAGGTGTAGTAGATTCAAATAGTGTCAGGGACAGAAATTAAGTATCTGATGTGCTAGATCTTTAGTTATGATAGAATTTTGTATGACAATGATTTTTCATATGTATACAGGCTTACAGGTGCTCATGGGAAATAATACTTAAAATAATCTTGAGAGGCTCATTGGTTGAATTAAATTTGAGGAAGTTATGCCTAAGATTGAAGATTCCAAATACAACTTTTGGAGGGAACCTGCAGTTTCCCACACCCTGTCATTATTTCTCTTAAAAAAAAACAAAAAAAACCACTCTTCTTGCTGCTCTGGTGTATGAGTCCTGCTCCCTCTGTAGTGTGTGAGTAGCTTCTGTGTCCTGTACTGTACTTTGCATTCTGTGAATGCTGGGGAACCACTGAACTGGGGAAGGAATGGCTGCTTCAAACTGAAAGAGGTGACATGAGGTCACAAATAGCACGTGAATCACATAAATACCATGTCATACATACTGTGTTTGGTTTTGCATTTAAGAATTCATACTTTGGTAAAAATGAGGATCCGATTAGAAAAGTAGTTTGCAGTACGGATCACAGTGCTTGGTAATCAGCTCTCAGGTCTGTTGCTGAGGCATTTAATAAAGTACATGACGTAAAAGTAAAAACTATATGAATTAAGGATGTAAAATATAATTCCCTATTTTGTAAACACTCTCATAGCTTACCAGTCTTCTTAACTTACTTAGCTTACCCACATAAGGATTTCCCAGAGAATTTTCACAAGTTGCTTAGAATAGTCTGAACTGTGCATAGTAAACTTCTGTAATCTTTTGAGATTAGGGAGGCAATTTTGTGACTTACCCTTCAGCCTTCCACTAAGTTAATGAGGGTGAAGAAGGAGGTAAATCTTCAGGAGTAGGGCAGAGGGTTCAGAGCAGTGAAAAAAGCCAAACCATGCAGAAGGTGTCACTAAGTGGAGACTCAGGTCATGCAGTAGCAGAATCACTTCAGCACTGATGTGCCAGCCTTTCACAAGATTAATCAAAGATGCTTTTTCTGCTGATCATATATTTCTGCATTACTTTTACTGTAAATATTTATGTTTCTTTTAATGGGGAGATTTTACACATTTTAGAAAAGTATTTTGTTGGAATATGGTATTAATTTTTTATCAGTTCTTTGAAGATGGCATGTCCTGTAACAATTTTTATTTTCAAGTAGCACTACATACAGAAATGAATAAATTTTGCACAACTTGCCCAGTATTTTTGAGTGTTACCAAAAGGTATTTTATTTGCCTTCTTCTGAAGGTTTTATTCTAATAGTCATTTTTTCCATCTTCTGCTTCTCAGATACTCCTTTTGTCATCTTCATTTTTCCTCTAGTTCTGTGCACCTCAGTTCTTTTATCTTTCACTACTTCTTCCAGCTTTCTGCTATCCTGTTCATCTTCCTCTAAAAAGAAGGTAGGTAATAGTCAAAGGAAGAAGAAGAAAGAAGTGGAGATGGTATGGATTGTATGTAGGATTTTCTGATTTTTGAATTTTTAAAACTTTTGTGTAAAGTGAGGGTTCATTTTTTAAAAGACCACATGGAATACATGCTTGGAGGAGCAGCTTAAAACAGTTCATTAATCTTAAAATAATCTGTAAAGGCTTTATTACTGTGTTTAAGATCCCTTTTCTTTCTTCTGTGCATGGAAAGAGTAGCACTGAAGTTTCCATTAGATTGCAGCTCTTGAGTCTGTGCACTGCATATTGTGAGATCACCTCTCTGAATATTAAGAACTCCAGTTTTTACTTCATGTATTCCAAATAAGACATATAAACTTCTCTAGTTAATTGGCACTGTGAGAGCTTTACTGCAGCTGAGCCCTATTAACATCTCCCAAGCAGTTGAAATGCAACTGAAAATGTCACCACTTATTTAGCCTATGCTCTTAAAACTACTTTTGATGCCCAGTAGTGAACACTTGGTGTTCCTGGATGGTTTAAAGGTAGTTTTGCTATCACAGATTTGAGCACTTTAACCTAATCTCACTTGGCAACTTTTAAACACAGAAACTTAAAATGCAGTGCCTGCAGCTTCAAGTGCTGTAGTGGGGATTCAGCAAAGTATTTATTGACTTGTTTTTTCCTTCTAGGGTCATATGATCCTGCTTTTTGTTGAGATTTTAGTGAATGCTGACTACTAATTACCCTGGCTGAAAAATGCAGTCATCAGTTTTTAGCTCTTATCTAATTGTTTGTGTGGATTACTCCGAGACAACAGATAATAACTCAAGGAACTGTTTAGGACATTGTTTAGCTAAAGGTTCCTAAACAGTTTTAATGAACTCTTAAGGCACAGGACTGTGTGTGGCCTCTGGAAGTACAGCTTAATGAATTCAGGGTGAACTCTGACCATACACTATACATTGTAGATGATGTTATTCTCATCTGCTGGTGCTTTTTGTCTCTATTCTCTGCTGTTCAAAGAAGGTTGATAGAACACTCAATGATCTTGCCAAAATTTGAGTTCCAGTAAATTTTATACTACCTCACTGTGCAAGTGTTTTCAAGTCTTTACTGGTTTACATAATAGAGGAAAATCTTGACCTTACTTGTTATTACTGCAAGTTTTTAAAGTTTTTAACAGATGTTCACCATCATTTGACACTTCAGCTGATTCCACTAAACCTTAGTATGTTGTTACCTTCCGACTTTTATCTTCTCTCAATAAACTGCAAGATTAAATGAAGTCAAGGAGATATCAAGAGGGTTTTCTTTTCTGTGCTTAACTGCACAGAGTTAAGCATTGTACTATTGTATTTGTTAACTGTAGGTAATACTTAGAAATTAAGATGGCCTTAACTGGGTAAGATCTAGATTCAAATATTTGTCATGGCTAGGTTGCCCAGGACAATAGTAGTGAAGTTATTTTTCTGCCCAAGTTAGTAGAATATAGATTCCATGATAATTTTTAGGGAGGAAAATACTTTTTTTGTGGGTTTTTTGCAAAATAGTCCTAATTTCTGTTGTGAAACAACAGCTTCACTGTTGCTTTTCATTCAAGACACAAGAGGCAGCCATTTAGAAAGAATGTGCTTATAATGTGAAAGCATGCCTCACAATGCAGAGGACTTCTTCCTACAGCAAAATGTTCTGCTCTGTTTGTGTTGGGGTGTGTGCATTTTGGGGTTTTGAGCCGTTACCTGCAGCTGATGAGCTCCAAAAAGAGCGAAACCAGTTAGGTCCTGCAGTACTGGCTAAAATCTTCCTTCAGAGGGGGTCTGGTGGGGAAGACTGAAAAATGTTCTCTGCTGCATAAACCTCAACACCTTTTCCAATTTCCGTAACACCAAAAAGAAATCTTTGAGAGCCTTTACTTGAAGGTGTACGTGGTTGTGGTGCTGGTGTCTGCCTGCCACTTTCCACTCCTTCTGCTTGTAGTCTCACTGGCTTTAATCACCAGGCTTGGAAACACCTGGCTTTAAAAAAAAGAGGTCTGAAAGATGGGACTTGTGCACAAGTAAAACAAATCATTGTGTTTGTGGTTTAGAAATTTTGATATTGCCATCTTTGTTCGCTTAATTTAGTATTCAACACAAGTTAAAAATGGAGTATCAGACTGTGTGTGTACGCAGTATTGCCTTTGTACGATCATTTTCCCAAATCCTGATGATTTAGTCATTCCTTAAAAGAGAACATACTTTTCTTCTCTTTTGGTTTCTGTGTTGATTGGCTGGTTTGGTTTTGTTTTTCCTTACCTATATCTGTCTTTTACCTTTTGCTTTATTTTCTGTGTCTTTCTTCATTGCCAGTTCACTCAAAGATTCCAAAGAAACCTTGAGTGGGCAGAAAAGCTGGTTATCTTTGATATGAGTGCTAATTAAGTAGAGATGGATATGAACCTTGTGTTCTGAAAAGAAGTTGCAGTTAGTAATTCAAATCAGACTGACTGTCTAATGCTCTTAACAACTTTATTTATGAACACATGATTAGACACTAATTTTGAAAATTTTTTTAAGATTATCTCATATCTGTGTAGCTATACCCCTCACATGTTTGAGGGCTATATACGTACATATAAACTGAACATTACGCAGACCTACCCAAAAAACTAGTTAAGTCAGCACCCTTAACTAGCATTCTAGTGGTGGCTACAGACACAATTTTGTGAAATATGGTGAATTGCTGTAACAACTCAGTGCAGCTGAATTTCTTCCCCTGCCTTACTCAGCTGCCATTTTTCCACACACATTCCCTCCCCTTCCTTGCCTTACTCTGCCTCTGGCAGGTCCTTCTAAAAGATGATATCTAAAAAATGCTTCTTCTATTGTGTTCTAACATAGTATCATATCTGTTGATATCACTGACTTAAATCCTAGGGGATGAGAAAAATGAGTTTTCATGGGGATTAGTGAGAAAGATCAGGTCATGACAAGGTGGTGGTGTAAGGGCATACACAAGACTATACAGCTGGGAACAGGGACAAGGTGGAAAAGGGAAGCCAGACCACTTCCTCTTAACAGAAATGTGAGGATTATTACAGTGATTCAGCAGTCTGTGGAAATGTATTTTCAAAATACAGAAAGAAGATTTATTATTACGTTAGGATTACCTGCATGTATAAAATTGGTTTGTGAAATCACTGTGAGAAGATAATTTTGTCTCAATTTGAGCCCTTTAGAGGAAGAATATTAGTAAATATCGTAATCTTCTCAACATTCTCCTTTCTTTTGTGGCCTCTGAGCAGGGCAAGTGACACTATTATTCATTAACTGCTTTAGAATCACTTTTTTGTAGCATTCAACTTCTAAATGACATGACAATTTTTATCTGAGTTTATTGCAGCATTAGAGTATGATTTTAAGTATTGTTTGTGCTAACAGTATGGTTAAGTATTCGGTATAAACATGGCAGACAGACTTTAGACTTTCCAGGAGCCTGTGCTGTCCCAGTGCCATAAATAATAAAGTTACAGTGTTCATTCTGCCTGGCTGGTTTGTGTGCTGCTGTGGGAATCCATAAAATCAGAGGGCTTTGGGAAAGCTGCAAAAGGCAGGCCTCAGAGACAGCAGAACTGCAATTAGAGCAAAGCAGTAGCCATAAGATTTGTCAGCAGAAAAATTATATAAGAAGTAGAAAAGTAAGGACAAATAGAACAATGGTCTGTCTATTAATGCTTGTCTAGAATAACTCCCTAAGCTGCAGAAAAGTATATCTAGCAAGATATTAGGAAGTTCTAAGCTTAGTAATGGAGCTCTGTGCATTGTATCTTAAGGCTTACAAGCAGGTCTTTTATTCGAAATAAGCAAGCATTGTTTTAACCAAAGGTACGTGTGCTTATCGTGATTGGATAGAACTACTGTCAATATGCTTTTGCTTTGTGCGATTGGTCAAAAAACTTTTAAAGTAAGTTGTAACATTAAGTTGTCTGCTGTCTGGGATGTGAGCTGCTGGCATCTTCCCAATGTCATAACCATGTAATGAGACTGATGCTGGAAAATACAACAGCTCGAGATGCGTTCCTTAGCAGTCCCCTCCTGTTTGTGATTTATACATAGATCCCTGGCCAGTGATATGCCACCTTCCAGTGCTCCATGCAGGGTGGCTCTGGAGAAGTCAAATTTCAGCAGCTTCTGAAGAGAGTCAGTTTAGGGGCAGAGTGTCGTTGTATGTGGCAGGTCCCAAAGAAACTGGGTGGCCACATTAAAAAAGGGCTTTTCTGGTAGCCTTTGCCTGGCATCCACAGTGAAGGATATATGGTGCTACAAAAATGGCATTAGTGTTTAGGCAGCAGTATAAATCTGCTGTTTACAGATGTAGGATGGTGACCCCACCTCTGTGTTCTTTCTCCATTAATTCTCTTGTCCCTCATCTGTGTTGCACAGATGGATGTGTAACAAGATTTGGTTTGTCTGTAGGAAAGAAGGAAACATCTAAAGTTAATCAGATGAAAACGTGCTGCTGGGATGAAGAATGTTGCTGCAAATTCATTGTAATCTGAGAGAAATAATGCAGTATCCATGCTTTTGGGAGAAAAGATCTAAAATACTGTAGGGGATGTTTTTGGCATAGAAAAAAAAATGTCCGAATTGCTACTTTATGAGGGGCTAGGGCTTTGTTTTATGTAAGGCAGATTTTTCAATTTTTGTGTGAGGTGTACCAATAGATCTGTGCTTTATTTATGATCACCAGAATTATAAATAGTTGCTGTTTGTGGAAAAATAACTTACACTTTCAAGTTAGACGTGTTTATTCTCTTAGGGCCTTTTGTTGACACATCTGCCATGGCTTACCCAAGGTTTAAATTAATTTCTGAGTGCTAATAGAAGGAATTTGATGCTGCTCATTACAGTATTGCGACTGTCCTGTTTAAGATCTTGTGTGCAGAAGAAAGCAAGTAGAAAATACGAATGAAAACCAAATTCCTATGCACTAAACAATATCTAAGTCAAAAGGAAAAATAAAATAATCAAGTTTATTCCCGACATGTTTGTATTTTCATCTGTTTGCAGCAGTACAGACCTGCACAAAAATAGCCCCAGGATTATTTGGATACCCGCTTCTCTGCAATGCAATGAATAACTAGTAACTAAGATAGATGAAGAATGGTGAACTACTGGGCTTGATCTAGGTCTGCATTTTGAGCTTTCTTCCTTGTCTTAGAGGTAGTAGCACATCTGGTGCTTTCCTGTTTTGAAGCAAGACTTTAATCCCACATGATTTGGGATCAGTCTGATGGTGTTTCTGTTTTCTTCTCTAGATACTCTCTTCTGCGTGAAATACAAATTTGTTAAATTATAGGGATAGGGGGAAATGGAGATCAGGAATTTTATTAAGGTGGGGATTATATTTTCTCACTATATTGATCAAGTATTTGATCAGATTTTATAATCTGGTGTTCTGACAATTGTAGAGGTTAGATATTTCTAAATTCAAATTTCTCTTTTCTCACAATCATATAATTTTAGTCTTTGATAACAAGCAACCGCATTTTGGCATTTCAACCTTAAGACTTCATGTTTTCATAGAGTTCCAGACAGCTTATATCCAGCACCTAATTTTTTTAATGGGAAATGTGATTATTCAGTGTGGGGAAGACTGGGGGTTTTTTGGTAAGAGTTCAGTAGTCATGAAGGAGGGGATTCTGCCCCTCTGCTCTGGTGAGACCCACCTGGAGTGCTACATCCAGGGCTATATTGTCAGCATGGGAAAGATGTGGACTTGTTGGAATGAGTCCAGAGGAGAGCCACAAAGAGAGATAGAAGATGTCTCCTATGAAGACAGGCTGAGAGGGCTGGGGTTGTTCAGTCTGGAGAATAAAAGGATCCTGGGAGACCTTATAGCACTTCCTGGTGCCCAAAGCAGGCCTACAAGAAACTTGGAAATAAACTTTTTGGCAGGGCTTGTGGTGATAGGGCAAGGGTTAGTTATTGTAAACTAAAAGAGGGTAATTTCAAACTAGATACAAAGAATCAGATTTTTTTTTTATGATGAGGGTGGTGAGGCAGTGGCGCAGGTTGCCCAGAGAAGCTGTGGATGCCCCATCCCTGGAAGTGCTCAAGGCCAGGCTGGATGGGGCTCAGAGCAGCCTGGTCTAGTGGAAAATGTCCCTGCTCATGGCAGGGGGTTGTGACTAGATGAGCTTTAAGGTTCCTTCCAACCCAAACCATTCCATGACTGGTCTGAAGATTAGAGGCCTCTGAAACAAAGCAGGATGTGTGTGTTTCCCTTCTTCTGACGTTTGAGGTGTACATCCCCCAGCTGTGCCTTTCAGCTGCAGTTCGAGAGAGTTGGTTGCATGCTGTAGCTTTTAAGGTACATTGTCATGGAGTTATTTTGTTGAGACTTACCATTTGCATGCATCCATCTGCGCAGATTTTTTTTTCTACATAGAATCTTTAAAATTATTGTCCTTAAAAAAAATTCCAACATTTTGGGACACCCTATTATAGCAGTTTACCCTGCTTCTAAGTTAGTCCAGGAAAGTGTTACAATTTACTTGTTTGCTTCAATATTTCTCTGTTTTATTATGAGTACACACAGAACTTTGGTGACCCTTGATCTCTAAATTTCCTGATTTCACTGTTTGTATAGTGGTTTTGTTTTAATGTAATCTAATTGAAGAAAATAATACCAAAGGTTTAGTAGCTCATTATAACAAATGATTGGCTACTTAAATATACTTTGAAGTTTTCTGTCTTGTAACACTGCTTTTGTTTTGATTTCAGAATGCTCTCTTTAGTTGTATTAACAGAAATGAAAGTAAGTATATAATGAATAGTTTATTTTGTTTTTCTTTTGTATTATTCATTTTTTCTCTAAACTATAAGAGATTATGTAGGTGAACATTTACACAAGCCTGTGGATTTCAGACCCATATGAGCAAAAGCCACAAGTAAATTGTCTTACTCAAGTAATAAAGGGATTAGGCTATTTGTATAATTAATATCTGTTTTTAATTTGTGTATCTGTATTTATCTTTTCTGTCATCTTTTTCTCCCGCTTGTTCATTTGATGTGTGCTAAGTAGCAAAATTAAATGCATTGTTGAAATGTTGAAGAACCATGCGTTTTGTTGCCTGATCTCTGTTTATATAAAATGAAATCAGTGTCTCAGAATTAATTCCAGTAGAAGCTGTTGTCAAGGACTACTATATGTATTTAACAAAATAGCAAAAATGGGTGAATCATCAGTACCATCTGTCTGGGTTTGTTGAATTATACTACTGTCATATTTGTTTGTTATTAGTAGCATTTCTCTGATAATTCAATTATTGGACATGTCTGGTTACCTAAAATAAGAACAAAACAGCTGAAAATGGGATTCAGCTGGCTTGCTCATGTCTTGAGCTCGAGTTCAAGGCAGCTTTAATACTGACTTTTTTCTCCTGCCAGACAAACAAATGTAGTTTGGCTAGTTACAGATATTTCCAGTCATTCTGTAGACAAAGATTTTTCAATAGAGCATAGAATTTGTTCTTTTTTTTTTCCTTTCATTTCCTTGAGCATCCTTGTGTGTCAGACTTGCTCATCTCTTCATTTCCCTGCATAGGAACCCATATATTTTCTGTTGTTTGTCTGTTTGCCTCCCCAGTGGGGTCAGTCTGTTGCAGTTACGCAGGTCACCACACGAACTGCCGGGAATATTGCCAAGCAATTTTTCGGACAGACTCCTCTCCTGGTCCGTCCCAAATTAAAGCAGTTGAAAATTACTGTGCATCTATCAGCCCTCAGCTTATACACTGCGTGAATAACTACACACAGTCGTATCCAATGAGAAATCCTACAGACAGTAAGTACAAGGAAATCCTTCTTTACTGAAAGAAAGTTATAGAAGATACTGAAAATGTACTTCCTGTACATTTTATATAAAATGCGTTATTGTAGAAGTCTATTGTATGAATTGTTTTACTATCATTGTATGAATTTATATGATGATAACTTTTGGGTTTAGACGCAATCATTATATGAATTTATATTATGATAATTTTTGGTGAGGTGCATTAATAATTTTTATTTACTTTTCATTTTTACATATTGGCTTTGGGTTTTTTTTTCAGAGTTGATTCTATTTAGCAGAAGCAATGTTATTTGAGATTTTTTGGAGGAGGAGAAGGTACCTTACAGCACTTTTATTTCTCAGGGCTGTTATGTTGTCCATCTTTAATGTTGTTTTGTGCTTGACTGTTAACTATTTTGCCAACAGGTTTGTATTGCTGTGATAGAGCAGAAGACTATGCGTGTCAGACTGCTTGTAAAAGGATTCTAATGTCAATGAAAACAGAGCTTGAAATTGTTGATGGACTTATAGAGGGCTGTAAAACCATGCCTCTCCCTCAGGACCCACTTTGGCAATGTTTTCTTGAGAGTTCAAGATCTGTTCACCCCGGAGTCACTGTGCACCCCCCACCTTCAACTGGCCTCGATGGAGCTAAGCTCCATTGCTGTTCTAAAGCAAATACTTCCACATGTAGGTCAGTATCTCTCTAACCTCATTTCTAATTGTGAAAGTGCTTAGGAGTTTGTCTTGTTTCTGGCCTTTGCCTGAATCTTGCTGTGTACATCAAATAGGAAGTTCTGGAATTCTTAGAAAAAATGAAGGTTCAGGTTACCAGATGGTAATCTGTTGAGTAATGTATTCTGTCCAATACTTTGTATCTCAAAACATACTGTTTTATAAGAGGAATCAACCTTTTCTTACATTTGGCACTAGCTTATTATAGCAGACACAGTAAGTTAATGAAACTTGTACCATACTTGTGGTCATAATAGCCAACATTGCAGCCTCTGGTTAAGAGGATGAGATGCTAAAGAGAGACAAAAGGGCAATTCCACAAACTCTCAAGTGCCTGCTTGCTTCATGTTAAAACCTTGGCAGTATTCCTTTCTAGATGCTCTTCTGGTTTCTGTTGGTGAAAAATAACTTAGGTAATTTAGTAATTAAATAAGGGAACTAACTATTCTGACATTTAGAAAAACAAAGGTTTTCAGCAAATTGTTGCATGCTTGCAAATTATTGAGGCATTTTTAGTCTAGAGTGGTTTTATGTCCACTTTAAAAATAGATGGTGATTGCATTTTAAATGCATCAGTGTGTCTGAATAAGCGGCAAACATTTTTGAGCTGTGACTTCCTTTTATATCAAAGTTTCCAGTAACAACATCTCATGAATGCAGCAGGATCTTTAACAGGTTTAGTAGTAGAGGCCTGAAGTTACATTATTTCTTAGAACATTGTAGTATAGGATAGTTAATAAAGTATCTTTTAGTTTCTTGCTTTGACAATGAGTTCTAAAATGGATCTTTCTATCAAATTTTCGATAGGCAGGAGATCTAATAATACAGTGAAGTTCCGTATCTTGGGATGGAAACTTTTTTAGTTTGTAGGACATTGCCATGAACAATGAGAGCTGGGTATTGCTGAGACCAGGAAACATCTCAAATGAAAGCAGCAAACAGTATCCTTGTTTCAAACATCAGGACAAAAGAAGGAATGTATTTTGCTTGACAGTCATTTCTGTAGGAGGAGAAAGTGTGATTTGAAGCTGAAGGATGGAATTAGAAGTTGTTTATTGTGATGTTAACTTGGATTTATTACCAAAGTAAAATCAGCAGGGTTAGTTTTCATCTCAAAGTTGTAAGTTCAGGTTTCAAGTTGTTACTTTTTTTTTTGGATGTTGCAGTTCTATATCCTGAAGTCTTTCAGTCTTACTAGCTTAAAGATGTGCTGACATGCTTGAGCAAAATGGGTTACTTGCTTTGAGCACTACATTTGGGTGCCCTTGGAGACTTTGTGGGCTCTAGCACAATCCTTTGCAGTGAGCGGAGGCAGAGTGATGGGGCAAAGAAGTGATGGGCTATATCTGAATGGATGTTGTTCTTTTAATTTTATTTTCTTCATCTCTATTTGTTTTTTGTTTTCAGAGAGCTCTGCACTAAACTTTATAGCACGAGCTGGGGCAATTCACAGAGCTGGCAAGAATTTGATCGCTTTTGTGAGTATAATGCAGTTGAAGTTTCCATGTTGACCTGTTTAGCAGATGTACGAGAACCTTGTCAGCTGGGCTGTAGAAATCTTACTTACTGCACTAATTTTAATAACAGGTAGGAGAGAGACACTGAATGTTTTATAAAGGAATTCCTATGCTTTGATTTCAAAAATAAAATGAAATGTTTTTAAGACTTATTTTGAGATTATATGTAGCTTTCTTTCTGCAAATATGGTTTTAGTTTATTTGAAAATAAATAGTTTTTCTTTAGAATGAACTTTTGGAAATGTATTTAGTAACACCTGTAACAAAACTTACAAGAATAAAAGTTAACCCGTGAACTTGTAAAATGTCACAGTGTATTACCTCTGTGTATTCCTCTGCCTTACTGCATAGACAAGTAAGTCATGGTTACTGGAATGTTGTGTATTATAAATAAGCTTAAAGTGTTTGTTAAATTTATATGTTACTCATTTTCCAAAATTCCTTTTTTGCAGAGATGTTTCTGTGGGTTTGTACTCTGTAGGACAGAATTATTTAGAAGTGGTGTCTGAAAGTAATTGCCAGGTTACAGTTAGAGTTAAAAAAAAAACCCTAAATTTTCTTAGCTATTAGAGATCTCTGACTTTTTTTTTTTTTTAATAGTGTGTAGTGATGTGAGTGTTCATAGGAGAATCCTAAGCCTGGCTAAATATAAATCATAAATCAACTTGCATTAGTGATTCACCAAGAAACATTTACAGAGATATTTGGGCTAAGATATTTGCTCTTAGGTCAACTTCAGGTGAGAAATATTAAAGTGATATTTGATCTAAGAGATAGAGGTGAGAAGGGAGTTTTAGCCTTGAGTCTTAGACCTTGTCTTCCTTAAAGACAGATTTCAAATTTATTCTGACCTTGCTTAACTGTGGGAGGGATTAATTGCTTGTATACCACAAAAAGCAAGCCATATGAAGGATGTAGAGTTCTTATGGTAGAAAGGGAAAATGTGTGATACTTTTTTTCTTTTATACATGCTATATCTTACCTTCTCCTTTTAAGACCAACAGAACTATTTAGAAGCTGCAATACTCAGTCAGACCAGGGAGCCATGAATGACATGAAGCTATGGGAAAAAGGGAGTATTAAGATGCCTTTCATAAATATTCCTGTGCTTGATATTAAAAAATGCCAACCAGAAATGTGGAAGGCAATTGCCTGCTCCCTGCAGATTAAACCTTGTCACAGCAAATCTAGAGGAAGTATTATCTGCAAGTAAGTACCATGGGGAAAACAAAAACTATTTTAGAGGTTTTACTAAGGATTTTAATGAAAACTAAAAAGCTGTAGGACTGTGTTTGCTATGTTAGGAGAACATGGCAAGGTAAACATGGACAGAATATGAAATTTCATGGTTGCCATTGCTTGAATCTCCATCACTGTAAATTAAGATATTTGCCTGTTTATGAGATAGATGTATATGCTTGCCTTGTAAAGTGAAAGAAAAAACAGATATATTGAAGTTTTTTTTTGCTTTCCATGGGGTCTTAAACCTTTCTTCTTTTTTGATTTTGGGATCTACTGATGACTTTCAGCTGACAGAAAGATCTGAAAAAAAAAAGTTGTTTTTTGTTTTAATAAATTTTGAAAGTAGGTGATTGAGTAGAAAAAAGAGCAGTTAATAGTGCAGGTAGTGAGATAGAGTTCAACCCATATTAGAAATTAGTAAATAAAGGAAGTGCTTGGTCTTGGAAGATACATGCATATGATGCCATAGAAAATGAAGATCACCAAGCCCTAAGTCAAAAAGGAGTAGTACAAGCAGTAGTTTCTGTCTTTGTGTCACAGATTTGTTCCTTCCTTCTATGTAAAATGTTGCATATACATATATATATATAAACACTCTGCTGTGAGGCATATTGGGAAAGTTGTGGATTCAGGGAAGGGAATAACATGGAAAGAAATCTTCTTCATATAAGCCCTTTTTTCTTCAAGTAGTCTTCATGAAGTTCTGTCTGTTTATTTATCTGTAGATCAGATTGTGTGGAAATATTGAAGAAGTGTGGAGATCATAATAAATTCCCTGAAGGCCACTCAGCTGAGAGTATTTGTGAGCTCTTATCTCCAACTGATGACTTGGAGAACTGTATACCCTTGGATACTTACCTGAGTAAGTATTAACATACCTATGCAGCAAAATTAGAAACCAGGATACTTTGAAAGCTTGTGATTACTTTCAATAATCTTCATTATTTATTTTAAAGAAAATTGTATTGAATTTGAGGCATTTTATTTAGTGTATTAGAGAAAATTCGAATTTTCAAATTGCCATAGTTGATTGCTTCTATTCCCTCTTGTATTGCGCATATGTGACAAGAAAATTATTGGGCAGACAAGATAAAGGAAATATATTTTGCATGTGGAGGTTCATCTGGGTCATTATTTCCAGGAATGAGGATTAAACCATTGAAATAAGTTAACTATCTGGTCATATCATGCTTCTACATCTATAGTTAAAGTAAAAAAAAATCACAGAATTGTCAAAAATATTATTTTACTGGATGTACAAAATGCCATGCTTTGCTGAAGAAACATAAACCTCATTTAAATCAGTGTAGATGATGTGTATTCTATTTTCAGGCCCAAGTTCTTTAGGTAACATTGTGGAAGATGTCACACATCCATGTAATCCAAATCCATGTGCAGCTAATCAGCTGTGTGAAGTAAATAGAAAAGGTTGTCAATCTGGAGAGCTGTGTCTTCCATATTTGTGTGTGCCAGGTAAGGTTTTTTAGGCTTCCCTTTACTGAATTTTTGCAGGTAAAGGTGTTATTGAAGTATTGTTGAAGGCTTTGAAGTGCACTGCTGTGCCATGGTTCAATCCAGCTGGCACCTGAGTACCACACGCCGCTCGCTCACTCCCCCTCCAGCCTGGGCAGGAACAGTTTAGTCACTGAAATAAAGTTAATAACAATAATTGTGATGATGCTGATGATGAAAAGGGACATAACAAAAAGAGAGGAATACAACCCACAGGAACCAAGAGGTGCACAGTGCCACAGCTCCCCTCCCACTGACCCAGCACCCAGCCCTTCCCACCAAAGATGTCTGGATATGCAGCCGATGGTGTTTCTGCTTCTGCTCCCCTCAGTGACGCTTTTAATGTGGTTGCAGCTCACCAGAAAGACACTTATGGTTATTTGGGAACTGATGGTTTAGAACACTGGTGTTGTCTAACCTCAGCACCATGTGTAAAATGTGAGTTGACTGGGGAGAGAGCCTCATGCAGAATAAGTTTCAAGTTTTCATAACCCTGACTTTGAAATGGTAGGGTTGGGTGGTGTCAGTAACAAAGATCAAACCTACAAAAAGTGTGAGACTCTGCAATGTCCAACTTCTACAACCTCTTTATTGTCCTGCCCTAGGCACTGGTAGTGCTTGCCACAGTTTTCCCCTTTCCTTTATAGCAGCAGGTGTATTTCAGTGACATGAGGGGTCAGCTGTGGTTCTTGAAGCAGAGCAGAAAGTGTGCCTTTGGTGACCACTTGAACATGTGTGTGACTGAGCAAGTGAGAGCAACACTGATTTTTACACTGAATTGTGTGGAGCAGCCTCCTTTCTAGAGGAGGTGATGGAGACATTGCCATAGCTGTCTCACATCAGTTCCCTGAGCCTCTTTCCTCCAGCAGTTCTGTGGCTGATCAGCAGTTTCCCCAGTGGTTCCTAATTAAAAAGGAAAGCTGGATTTTGCTTCACTCGTATATGTGCTCCTCTTGAGCTGTTTTAAAAGTGAGGATAGACTTCAGCTCATTATTTGTGTGAGCCTAGGGCCATTTTTTGGTTATGCTTTTATGACCCTTACAAATATGTTTGTTTTCCTGGAAAGCTGAGCCTTATTACTATAGAGGTTGTATTGTCTTCACTTGCTGCAAAAGTCATTCAAAGTCATCTGAAAACAAGCTCTGAATACAGAGCTTTCAAAGAGACAATTTGCCTCCTCTGAAGGTTGGAAAGTGACTTTTATGTTTTAATTCAGTCTTTTTATTGACTGAAAGTTTCAGGGAGTTTGTTGCCGTTCAGCCTTTGTAGTGTTATTTCAATCTATTTATTTTATTATTTTTCCTTGCAATTTTTAAAATATTTTTTTCTTTTCCAGTCTTTCTTTTTTCAATCTACTTTTCCTGCTTTTTCTCCCTTTCTCCCCTCCTCACGTCTTGTAAAATCTTTCAGTGTTCACTTAAGAGCTACAAGTAGAGAAGAAAGGCACAATAAAATATGTGAGAGAAGGCAAATGTCTGGGCTTTGCTTGTGAGACCCTTTAATTCAAATTCTGTATTGGAGAGGGTGAAGCATGTGTAGTATTTGTCACATAACATGTTTCATACTACTACAGAGCTGGAAAATTAAAACACATGAGAATTACTGTAATTTCAAGTCTGTTTCTCAAAAGTAACATGGTATTTCACAACTTTGTCTCAAGCAACTATCTTCTATTTTTGCTGCTTGTTGCCTTGAGGAAATGGGTGAATGTAAGGGCAAGACTGCTCAAAAACTCCTTATGTTTTTTGCAAGTCAGTGTAGTAATTAATTTCATTAGTGGCACTTGCCCACGTTTACCATTTATGAGCTAAAACTTTTCCTTGCATGCAGGCTGCAAACTGGGAGAGGCCTCGGATTTTATTGTCCGACAAGGTACGCTTATCCAAGTTCCATCCTCAGCTGGTGATGTTGGCTGCTACAAGATTTGTACCTGTGGACACAGTGGCTTGCTGGAGAACTGTATGGAAATGCGTTGTGTTGACCTCCAGAAATCATGCATTGTTGGAGGACAAAGAAAAAGTAAGTAACAGAGCAGTGATGCATCCAGCACCTGCTCCTTACCTAAGGAATTTTGAGCTACTTGAGAAGACACAGAGGATCTGAATTCAGAGTTTATCAGAAAATACAGAAGCTGATGATTGCATGCCTGTATTTCATACTGGGTTAAGTCTTACATATGCTGCTGGAGGGTTCCTTTGTTGAAATCAGTACTGAGCTGTGCCTGTCTCAATCACAGTCCTGTGTGAAGGGTGTTCTCAGTGCACCATTTCTTTTTAGCATGGGATGGTTTCTTTACTATCTCCAAATGATTGGTGAGGGGTTGTTTTGGATTTGTTGGGGGCTTTTTTCTTCCTTCCAGTGGCTTGTGGTATCTGGACCCATGAATTCCCAAGGTTTGTGTTTCCACTCCAGTGGTTGGCACAAAGACCTCTTTCCCTACTTGCTGATTCATTCACCTTAAGGTTTGTTAGTACTCATGCACATACTCAGAGTAGGAAGCACACATCTTAAAAGTGTAAAAATAGGATTGGATAAAAATACAGGATAGGTTGTGGTGATCAAGTGTAGGGTTCAGTGAGAAGGACATACTGTCCAGATACCTGCCTACATTGAACCACTCCCTTTTCCCCTCTTCCCTTTGCTCTCCCACACATCTTCCTGCTTGATTCATCTTAATTCATCTCCTTCATCATCTTGATTCATCTCCTTTTCCTTTTCTTTGGCTCTTCCGCTAAACAGCCCCTAATAAGTTTTGCACAATCTCAATATAACAATTATAGTTTAAGATATCTATCCATGGGGCTAATATATGCCTAATAATAAACGTGTAAGCAAATACATGATGATGATGAAGGTGTATTGAACACTGTGTTTTTTTAAAGTCTTCCTCACCATGGCAGCTCCCTGTTTAGAGTTTAAATTGGCATGGGTAACAAGGATTTATTGGGTTCTACCCTAATCTAACTGTCAAAGGAGTTCAAGGAGATGTGACAGGTGATGCTTCTTAGAAGATTATATTGATTTATTTTCAGATTTACTCTTTGCTTGAGAACTTTAAATGGGTATTTTTGTCACGCAAACTGGCATTATAATCTTGGGAAAAGAAAACAAAAAAAAGAGCTTCTACTAAGGTAGGGGAAAACTTAAGAAAGGTCTTGAACATAAAGTGGAGTCGATTCTGAGCTGTGACCTGTCTGAATTTGGTGTCTTTGAATCAGCAAGCAAGAGAGATTCTGCTAGTGAACAGTTACATATCTCAGCACTGCACATTGTTTAGTGTCTGTAAATCAGCCCTTTTAAAATACTGTCAGACTGTTGTCCAACCAGTGCTAAAGCAAGGTAAAAATATCTCATGAGTCCAAAATAACTGAGGTTTCTTTTTTACCATTATATGAGTTATTTTCACACTAAGTAAAACTTAAGATGCAAGGCACTTGCTGTAGTTACATTTGTCACAAACATAATTTTCAGATTGGGAACCAAACCCTAAATCATGAAAGAACAGGAAATTGGGATGTAATTTTCATCACTCAGGAAAGTCTGCCTGCAGTATTCCAGGAATGGAATAGGGGATTTTGGAATCTGGATTTTTTGTTGTTGTTTGTCCAAAGAAGATAAAAGGCAGCTAAATGCACTTAAAACTTTTCTTTTGGGTTTTGGTGGGGTTTTTTTCAGGGTCGGTACTATTCATTCATGGAAGCAGAACAATGAAAACATATTAACATTAACAATATATTTGATGGGCAGTTGTAGAAAATATCTTGTGAAAGTGGATACTTTTAAGATACAGTTCTTAACAAATGCAGTTTTTAAATTATGACTGTAACTTTCTATGGACCATTCTATCCAAGGGAACTTGCAGTTTTTCAGATTATTTGTGAGAATAATCACAAAGATGTTGGATGCCCTATTTGTATTTTATGGTTGCACAGTGTACAGCTCTCACTTGTTCTGGGAACCATAATATGTGTAGCTGTAGGTATTCAGTAAGTGCTGTCCATTTAAAAACAAACAAACTACCACAACTGCAAAACCAGACACCTTCCTCTTTTGCCATAGTGACTTCTGAAGTGTTTGTGATGACTAAGACTCTAGGTATTATGTAATAAATAATTAAAAATTACTAGGTTCCAAATTTGTTAGATGATGCATTGAAAGCAAAGAATGAAAAGTTTATGGTCACCATGTAAATATTTTGCAGTAACTACATTTCATTGGTTTATATGTCAGTTGTAAAAAGCCAAGGTTTAGACATAACATCTGAACTGTGTTTTTTAAAACCATTCTCTATAAAGAAAACAACTCTGAATGTTTTGAATGATGCTGGGGTTTTCTGTGTTGTGAGTTGACTCCAGCCAATTAAATGATTACTGATTGCTGTGTGCACTCTTTGACAGCGAAAGACAATAGCCCTGCACAGTTTTCAGGTGGATCCTAAGTCTGGTACTCAGACAAATCACCTGAGATCCTGTATTGGGCATTACCTTCTAAGCTTTTCTTCCCTGCTGGCAATTCTTTGCTCCTTTGAGTAGTATTGTGGTGTAAAGAGAGCTTTTTGTGCTACAGAGGCTTTCTCTCCCACCGCTCTTGTTCTGCCCTCATTTGTCTCTGAGCACCTTTTCTGAATTGCTCCAGTGCTGAGGGGTTTCCTTGTGCCTGTGTAATATTTTCTTAAAAATTCTAATTCTCAACCTCAACCCTTTGAAAAGAGATGAGAGGGAATTACATTATTCTGTAAGGTAATTACTATTATGTTTTCCTGAAGAGCTGTGTACTTGTTGGTAGTCTTTGATAACCAGCTTGGTTATGGATAGATCAGAGTCTGTCATCAACATGAATTGATTTGATACAAAACACACATCACAGTGAAGGGCAGTCATATGGGCAGTTCAGAAAACCAAACTGGAGTTGCTAAATTGAAGAAAAATCCCCTAAGTTTGCAGTTTGATTCTTAGATTCAGGTGTTAAGATGTTACTGACTTATAAAATTCCAATTCAATGAAGGCTGGAATGAAGCATTGGCACTTTTACCTCTTGTGCTTTATGTGTGAGACTAAAAGTTTAGGAGGTATATGTAATTTTCATTTAGAAGAATGTGTCTTTACAAAAGCTTTACCTTTAAGAAAACATGAAACTTGCTAGCCAGAATTTATTATTCTTAAAAAAAAAACCAAAAAAACAAAAACAAACAGAAAACCTAATTTATACAGGCTTTGAAAGGACTAAGTGCTTGCTTCTGTGGTTAACTAATTAAAAATATACTGAAAAGGGAAATTACAGAAACAATTAATGAGAATGTAATATCTATGTAGTGCATATGAATATGTAGTCTTCAAGTGTATTTGCATTAATTGTATGTATTTATTTAATTTATTTGAAGGCCATGGAACGTCCTTTAATATAGATTGCAATGTCTGTTCCTGTTTTGCTGGAAACTTGATTTGTTCCACACGTCAGTGTCTAACTGAGCACAGCTCGGAGGATGAACGTCGGAAGTTTACAGGTAACTTTCCAAACCATGAAAATTCCAAGTTGAGTATTTTTAGAGCAGGAATTGTCAACTAAATTCTTTCTGCAGTATTAATGGAAAGCACCCGATAACTTGTTATAACTATGTTTTTTTAACTATTTTTTTTTTTTCTCACATCTAACCTGCACTGCAGGAAAAAAAATCAATACTGAGACATAAAACCTCAAGTAATACCTAAAAATAAGTAGAGACAGTGCACTAGGGATGACAGATAAGGAGTTTAGGGGAAAAATGAAGAAAGCTGAGTAGAATGAGTAAAGGAGCAGGACACAAACTTCCCTTCCTGCTGCTTGTGTTCCAGCATTGCTAAATGACAGGTGGGAGAAAGGGGCTGAAGGCAGAGATGCCTCGGTGATTCCTTTTGTATCTTGTGTCATGGAAAATGAGTGTGCACCCAGTTCCTGTTCTGTGTTGCTCCTGCAGGTCTGCCCTGTAACTGTGTGGACCAGTTTGTCCCAGTCTGTGGCCAGAACGGGCGCACGTATCCCAGCGCATGCATAGCTCGCTGTGTTGGGCTCCAGGACAACCAATTTGAGTTTGGATCGTGTATTTCCAAGGATCCTTGCAACCCAAACCCTTGTAATAAAAATCAAAGGTAAAAGCAGAATGTTTTTCAGTTTTTGTTTGGCTTCATCCACGCATAAAGCAGATTTACGTGTTCTTTGAATGTGTTGTATATTGTAACATTCTATTTTGGGCATAGTCCAATAAAAATAACTGTTTGAAGTAGCTGCTTTTTATTTATCATAGTTTGTAATATTGGACTGTAATAACTGCCAGTGCTTGGTTCCAGCTTTGTAGTGTTATGCCAATTAAATTCATTATGCAGATCTCAGTTGAGCAATAAAGGAGACTTCACATACATTTTCAAAAGTGGGAGAATCAGATTTTGTCAAAATGGCAATAACTGCCATTTTACTACTTTGTTTCACACCTTCTTTTACTAGTTTAAAAGAAGACCCACATCTGAATTCAAGACTTGGACTCAGTCTTGCTTATTCAGTCAGTAATCTGTGCTTTTTGTCTCTAAAATAGGAAAATATCAATCACCCTTTTTTTCTTAAACTGAAATCTTGTGAAAACTATGTCTGTACAATCTCTGGTTTTTCAATATCAAGAAAAGCAAAATCTGCATAGACAAATATATTAAAACAAAAATATGCTTTGTACTAGTGTCAGGCAAAAAAAAATCTGACCTTTCTTACAGAGATCAAAGTCTGTGGCTCACAATATTGGTCTCTGTCTTCAATTTT
Organism: Agelaius phoeniceus; assembly: GCF_051311805.1. Classification (NCBI taxonomy): domain Eukaryota; kingdom Metazoa; phylum Chordata; class Aves; order Passeriformes; family Icteridae; genus Agelaius; species Agelaius phoeniceus. The sequence continues at coordinate 59,881,638 of NC_135265.1, forward strand.
CCCAGTGTTGTGCAATATTGCAGTCTCCTTTGAATTAGTGTATTTTTCTATTTTGAAAGAAAGCCATCAAAATAAGTTGTGTAATATGTGCTTTCATGAAAGCTGATTGTAGCAATTTTAGGGTTTTTTCCTTTTTCTGCACTTGAAATGGCATGATGCAGAAAAATACTGAGAAAACACTGTAGTTTTGTAGCTGTTACAGCCATAATGGCATTCAAAATTGGAATTTCAAATCTGCATTGTGGATAAACATTTTTTACCTTTTATGTTTGAAATTTGTAGAGTACATAGAGGCTTTCCATTTTTTCAAAATACCATTATGCTTAGTACCTCAATTTGTAGTTTCAGTAAAGGACTGTACACAATACATTTTTCTGGGTCAGTTTGATAATGTAGCTCAAACTGAACATGCTCATCTGAAGATGCCCCTGATGCACTTGAAATGTGTTTAGGATCTTACATTACACTTGTGAAGTGTTTAAATCTCAGAATTTCCAAGCCTTCCCTAATATCAAAGGCGTGTCTGTAATGCATGGGAGTGCAGCACGCAGAGAGAATAAGGACATATTTTGCATTATCCAGTGGTGGTAGCACTGCTGTGATTAATGGAGGGAGGGAGTTGTCCAGAGAGCCATGAGAGCTTTCATCAGCCTGCTCAGCAGGCTGCATTGGCTGGCATTCCTCTAGCAGAGGGATGCCTTGCTGGGCCTATGCCAAATGCTTTGCATCTAAGATCATGGAAGGTACATGTTTAATACAAAGGGGAAAGAAATTGTGCTGGTTTTCTGTCTGTACTTGTCTGTGAAGGCTGCAGAGGAATGGATGCCAAGAAGGTGTAAATATGAGATTTTTCTGTTTGTTTGCAGTCATCCTCTAGGTGGGATGCTATACAATATCCCAGACCTCCAAAGCTAGAATCCAATTAGATAGTTGTAATTGAAACCATATAATCTTGTAGGTCTTGTTAGACCTCTGCAATACAATTTTTTTCTTCTTGCTGTTTCCGTGTTTTCTCTAGCCTAGCTGTTCTCAAATATTCATTTACAAAATGAAGTATGGGAGTAGGTAAGAAGTTTATCCAAGCCTTTGTCAATAATCCACTGAAAAATACTTGGTAAAAGATAAATATTAGTGGAAACTGCAGTTGTGTTGACATATATCGAGTAAACGTGTGAAACTCTTCCAGTTTTGTGATGAGACCTGGAAAGGGCTATTCAGAGTGTTCTATCGCTTGTATTTCCTGCAGCTCTGCTGAACCACAGGTAGTTCTAAAGCACTGGAGAAAACTTCACTGAAAATATTTTCCCTCGATTTTTGAGAATTAAAAACAAAATAATCCTATGACATGACATGAAATTATTATGACTTTCTGCAGGTGCATACCAAAGAAACAAGTGTGCTTGACCAGTTTTGAGAAGTTTGAATGCAGCCAGCATGAATGTGTGCCAAGGCAGTTAAATTGTGACCAGACACGGGATCCTGTTTGTGACACAGACAATGTGGAATACACTAACTTGTGTACTTTGTACCAAAAAGGAAAAACTTTGGCGTACCGAGGACCATGCCAGGTAGGAAGTGGTTCTGGCAATAAGTATCAAATCTTCTTTGTTCCTTGGTGTTCAACTTAACAATTTTTATTTTTATTTTTTTAGATATTGTTTGCTTGTTGGGTCTTTTTTAAGTATTCTTTTTGGGGTTTATAGCTAATAAAAAGTAGTAATCTAAAAACTTATTTTTAACTAGTATAAAAATAATCTCACAGTCTTCAGAATTTTGTCAAGTGTTTCTCTGCTTTAGTTAACAGTTGTCTCAAAGCCGATCAAAAGCTCTACTTATGCTTTCTTGGGGGTAATACTCTTGATATTTATATCTTCCTATATATACTATTAAAGCTTGCACGCTAAGATGTGTTTGCAGTAATTAGTGCAGGTCCTTGGTCACTTAAATGCTAATTCTTACCAATTTTAACTCATTGAAATATAAAATAATGCCCAGTCATACAAAGTCTTTAGCTTTTTGTATGATTGTGCCCCATGTTTACCAAGTTCATTGCTCAGGATCTATTTACATACTAGGCAGTCTGTAATAAATTTCTAGTTAGTCTGCATTGGATTAGTCTTCATATTAATCCTTGAGAAGGATTAAAATTAGGTTTAGTTTTTGCATCCCACCACTCTCTATGGTGGTGTTAGACAAGGTGGTTCTGTCACCTTACAATAACATATACACAGATATAAGTAATATAGGTAAATAAGTGATATATAAAAATATACAAGAATGTGTTAGAAACACATGCGCATGCACACTAAATTTTAAGCACACAAAGCCGCACTAAGATGAACTAATAAATTACTAATGAGTTGTTTAATTATTAGTAGAATAATTTAAGTTATAGTGAAATTATAATTATTTGAATTTATTTCATAGGTTAATTTAAATATGGTCGTTTTATTTAAGCATTGCACAGAACAAAAGTTTTTAGTTTCTGAAATATGTTTTATTGTGCATTTCTCAGATTGTCACCTTTTTGAAGTATTTACCTTTTCATTTATGGCCCATTCATAAAACTGGCAGGTTATTTCCTCTAGATTTCCTACCTTTCCAAAGGTTTGACATTGTTAGCAGTGAGTTCCCATTAACTTTGCCTTTTCTGGTGTTGAAACGACTCGGCAGTTTGTGCGGCGGGGCTGAGCCGTAGCTGCAGGCGCTGCCGTGTGTTCCAGCCCTTCTGCAGGTCACCGGAGCCCGTGTGCGGGCACAACGGGGACACCTACGGCAGCGTCTGTGCCGCCTTCGCCGACCGTGTGGCCGTGGACTACCAGGGACACTGCCAGGCCGTGGGCGTGCTCTCTGACCGCAGCTCCCACTCCGAGTGCGCCTTCGTCAGATGCCCCCAGCTCTCTGCCACTGCCTGCAAACCTGTCCTGGCGCCAGGTGGGCTGGTCACTGCAGACAGGGTTCTCCAGCTCTCCAGGGCGATGCTTGGAATAAAACAGGCTTTAGCATGTTGTATGAACGGAAAGCATAAAGCGATGGCTCTGCTTAGGGCTAGAACCAGCCAGTGTCAGGACTCAGATAAGTAAAACTGAATTGGAAGGACCTTGGCTTTAGGGGGATGCTCCTTCGGTCCCTTAGAGACTGGCAGCTGGGATGAGTTTGGGAGAAACAAATGAGCTCTTTGGTGTCCAGGGTAGGATGCATCTAGGAATCTGGTGAGTAATTTTTCGGAAGTGGCACACAGATACCACATTGGAATGCTGAGCTGTCATCAGCATCGGGTTCCCAGAAGGGCAAAGATGGTATCTAGTTAGTTAGGAGACAGAGTAAAATACCACATGTATTCACAGTACTGTGGAAGACAGCAGGAGTAGTTTTGCAATGTGCTGGTTTGAACCAGTTTTTTATTGTTTCCACAAGTGCTTCCTTTATGAAACAACAACTAATCACAGGTAATACACAGAGCAAGAAAAGCTCTGTTCTTAAAATGAAAGTTTTATTTATTTTTCGCCTTTCTTGCCCCCTTTGAAAAAGGTCTTTGTGCTTTTTAATCACATTCAGTACTGTAAATGTCACTGTGTGAATGTGAACTACATATAAGTTGGTGAGTGGATTTAATACACAGCCATGGATAGAAAGTTGAAATATTATTCCTTTGGTTTCTGACGTGATGAGGAAAATCAGTAGGAGAAATATAACATCTGTCAGAAAAGCACTTTTTCTCCCTTGTTATCTAAAGGTTTTACTCTCCAATATGGTGTAATTGCAGAAATCAATGCTTGCAATGTGCATAAAGCTTCTGTCATGTCCTAGCTATATCATCAGCTCTTGAAATCCATCATTTTTGTAGGTGATATGCATGCATCCATACAAAATCTTGTGGTACACACAGTGCCTCCAGTTTTTAGGTTACAATAATGAAGGATCTTAAAAAGAGTGAAAGTTCATGTTGCTTCATGCTGATAGTAGTAAAAGTGTGTGGAAAGGTGACAGATTTTTCATTATAAATGTTTTCAATATTAAAATAATATTAGAAATGTGCAATTCTGCTGTCAAATTGAAACATTTACTTTGCTTTGGTAATTTTGCTATTTTCATGCTTAGTTAATATTCAAATTTTGACTCTTGCTTACTTAAAATTGAAAAGACTACTTGTTTATATTACTGAGATTTCTTTAATTCACCTAGGAGCCTGCTGTCCACTATGTGCTGGAATGCTGAGAATCTTATATGACAAAGACAAGCTGGATAATTTTGCAAGGGTAAACAGTTCATTCATGCCTAATGTTAAATGGTATATGAAAAGTCAAGTTACAGTGCACTTCCTCCTGAAAGGTTAACATGTTATAAAAAGCCATTATTTTTTAGTTGTTATTTGTGGTTGTTGGGTTTTTTTTTCCTTGTACTGCTTATACTTTCCTTTATTTCTTTATCTGAGTCATAAATTTAATTACAATGCAAAGCAAAACAGAATTAGAGTAGACACAAACAAGCAGACTCAGGTTTGCAGTTTGTAATACTGCAGTTTGCAGGTTTTTGACTTGTAATAATGCAGAAAAATTATATGGGAACAGCATCTATGATTCTACTGCTTTCCTGTCAGAGATTTTGTGTTTGTAGGTGCTGTGTATGTGTATTGACCAATTTTGCTGAATAACAGTGTCTGTTGTGTCATGACAGCATCCTGGAGTGTCAGTTGTCATCTCTAATGGTACGAGGGACACAGTGGCTACTGCAGCTTCTCAGTTCATACATTACAGCATGTGACTGTGAATTTTTAGTTTCTGATAGAAGAAGCCTTTCTACTTGAAGAAATGTATTGGTCTTATTCAAGTAGTTGGTGATATCTACTCTCACCTACTAAGCACTAATACCTGGATTGTAATGTCTTCCTCTTTTAGTTCAGACAGCTGGTTCATGTGAGAAAAAACTGCTTCAAATACTACAGAGTTCTATAAATCTAGGGCTGCTCTGCCTCTTGTTTTCTAGTGTGGGAGCACAAACCACTGTAACAGATAACCAGTTACATTATTTTGAGGTGTGTGATACACAGACACACTAACCATGAAAATGGACAACACATATCAAAATCACTCAATATAAGAAGTAAATCTTTTCCCTCTTTCTTTCTTTCTTTCTTTTCTTTCTTTCTTTCTTTCTTCTTTCTCTTTCCTTCCTTTCTTCCTTCTTCCGTTCTTCCTTTCTTCCTTTCTTCCTTTCTTCTTTCTTCCTTTCTTCCTTTCTTCCTTTCTTCCTTTCTTCTTTCTTCCTTTCTTCCTTCTTCCTTCCTTCTCCTTCCTTCCTTCCTTCCTTCCTTCCTTCCTTCCTTCCTTCCTTCCTTCCTTCTTCCTTTCTTTCTTTCTTTTCTTTCTTTCTTTCTTTTCTTTCTTTCTTTCTTTCTTTCTTTCTTTCTTTCTTTCTTTCTTTCTTTCTTTCCTTTCTTTCTTA